>NC_084644.1:31074613-31404073 GCF_019802595.1 Syngnathoides biaculeatus
GTATTGTGCCATCATCTCTTTCCTCTCCTGTTTCCTCCCTGGTCGAGCTGGAAGCCTCAGGGTTTTTTTCTTTTTTCTGCTAATCTGAGAATGTGTTGACTTGTGTTTGAATGAAAATTAACGCTATAGGCTATTACTGTCTGGCTTGTGCATTTTAATGCTTTTTACCAACTCTCTGAACCCACAGTGACCTCACTCTTCTTCATTTGCAATAGTTAACCAGCCATTGTGGCAACTCTGCTGTTATTTTGTCACAGCCTTTATGTTGATGTGCTGCTGAGATTCTCACGTCCTTTCTCACTTGGAGTGTCTGCCAGCATCTCTCTCTCCTCCTTCCCGACAGCACTTTGGCCCACATACACTTGGTACTTCACTTCTGGATCGGTGTAGCGGGGAGTCTTTTTTTCCTTCTTCATTGAGCATCTTGCTAGGAGACTTTATGTATACAGCACCATTCTGTCACAAGGCTATACAAAGTGCTTATAAAACAGCAAGTAGCACCTAGTGAGGATTTTTCGCTGCAATGAAATGGCTGATGGCATCTACAAATGTGGCTCTACAAGTCTCGAAAAGTATTTTATTTTTGTTTCAATGTTACTACTCATAAGCACTTAGCCATGTCTCAAGACCAACTTCTTTCAAAGTTATGCAAAAATAAACTACAATCTACAGAAGAAATGTAAGTCCAATGGTGTTGCTGCTGTTGTTTGAGTAAAATCTTTGGGTAAAAATATGCTGCTGTTGTGGGACAAAATCTTCAAGACCTGATCTTGTGGATTAGATTTTCATATTTTACTTTGGCACGCTTCTCTGCCAACGCACATCCACATAAACTAAATGTTTTTGCAATTTAACGAAGCCTAAATGTCCGGCACACTTGGTTCAAGTTAGTTAGGAATCATATGATTGGCTCAAGCTCACCTTTGACCTGAAATATGTTAGCAATATGGATGAATGATGGACAAATGGAAGTGAAACCCATGTTTGGGGCTGAATTTTCTGAAGTTTCCCCGTTCATTCCAGTGTTTGATCAAACGCTGAACTTTTGAACCTGAGTTAAAAGAGTTTTGTGTTTTATGTCAAGTCAATCTTTGCAACCATGCTGCGCCAGGATCCAACCCACCCTACACAAAAAATGAATTTCTTTTATTAATATTCAAGTTAAGTACCATTTTAAAAAATGTGTTGGAGTATTTTCTTTTTAAAGGACACTTTACTGTCGAATGTCTGTTTCAAACCAAAGGCAAATTCCTTTGCGTAGGTTTTTGAGACCTGGTAGCCTGGTCTATTAGATGCCATGTTCTTAAGTGTAGCTGTCTTCAGGAACTAAATTTTCCCAATGTTTAGCAAAACTCCAATATCAACCTACTCTGTATCTTGAGTATTTTGTTCTATTGGTTAAGCTTCTTTTTACACTTAACCACAACAGCACGACTTGGCCTTCACACTTTATCAATAAGGTTAAATACCTTTCAATCTGTTGTTCTTTTTACACTTGCACAACAGTTAAGAATGTTTCTTCAACTTTGCTTGTACAGTAAAGGTGAGGAGAATGGTTTTGTATTATGGACAACAGATTGTGTTAAAAGAAAATGGCAACAATAGCCAACAGGCAGACCCAAATGTGCACCTGTAATATGAGCCATTGAGCGTAAAGTGATCTCTTTGACTTTGGAATGGACCACTGAGCGATCACCCTGGAGAAAGATCGTATTTGGAGTAGCACATTTTGTTCCTTCTAGTCACTAGATCATTTTAAGCACATCTTTAAAAATCTGTGCATATGGTTGAACAGCGGAAGATGAGGTGAGAGATTGTGACATAATCCCCACCATCTTCTCTTTGACCTCTCCTCTACCTCTCTCAAGGTCCTTTCCCTTTGCATCTGTCTCACTGGGGAGATACCAGATAGCCATTACGGCATACACACACAATTAGCATCAATATTTTAGAAGCTTGTGTGGAGTCCTGACGAAAGGGGTGGGTCTAATCTCTGCCTCGGGACATCGAGAGAGTGCAATAGAGTTATGAGAGGTAGGTGATAGAAAGTGAGGCAAAAAGAGTTGGGAGCAGCAAGGGGTTGGGGGACGACTAGTGAAAGCAAAGACGAGATGCAGCGAGCGTTCCTATTAGTATAGAATGGAGAAACAAAAAGTAGTGGGCGAGGGACAGGGGAAACGAGTGGGACAATGTCCGGAGTGAGAGAGTACTGGGGGGGGGTCGATGGAGGATTCTGAAGGAAGAGGGAATGGGGGGGATTAAAAGAGCAATGAGATCATAGCTCGTCTGCTAGTCTGTTGTCATCCAGGTCAGGTTGGTCCATCCCCCCATGACCACTATCCTTTCCGATTCTTACCCCCAGTCCTCCTGTTCTGGCGTGTGGGTGGCTCTTTTTTTTTTTTTTTTTTTTTTTTTTTTAAGTATGAGCCCCTCTTCCACACTGTAGGGCATGGGGGAGGAAGAAGAGGCATAATAAGAAATCAAGAGGTCAGAAGACACTTGGCTTCAAATCAAAATCATCAGTCCAAGCGGAACATCTGCAAAAATTAGGCTGATTTGTCAAATTGGCAACAAAGTATCCTATTAGGAGGGCTGACTGATGTGGAAAAAAATATTTTTGTATCCCGATTAATTTTTACATATCATCCAGTCAAAATTACATCACAGTTTTAAAAAATGATCAAAAAAAAGGCCGGCACGATGGATTAGCTGGAAAGTGTTGGCCTCACAGTTCTGAGGTCCCACCTTCAATTCCGGGCCCACCTGTGTGGAGTTTGGATGTTCTCCCCGTGCCTGCGTGGGCTTTCTCTGGGCACTCCGGTTTCCGCCCACATCCCCAAAACATGGGACATTAATTGGACACTCTAAATTGCCCCGACGTGTGATTGTGAGTGCAGCTGTTTGTCTCGATGTGCCTTACGATTGGCTGGCAACCAGTTCAGGGTGTACCCTTCCTCCTGCCCGTTGACTGGGATAGGCTCCAGCTCTCCCCGCGATCCTTGTGAGGATATGCAGCTATGAAAATGGATGGATGAAATAAAAGAAGCTTTTCGAATGCAGTGGTACCTTGACATATACGTAAATTTACTTACGAGTTTTCCGAGATACGAGCCGTATCTCAGAAGATTTTTTTGCTTTGTCTTGCAAGCCAAGATTTGACGTATGAGCTGCGGGTAGATGGCGCAGCAATTGGTAAGATGCTTAGATACACAGCTTCCGCTTAGCTTTTCTTGCTTCACTCAGTCCTTCCACGTGTGCACCTCGGCTCTGTGGCATCTCTGCCCAGCTGTGCTCACGTTTTGTTCTTATTTGGCATTTATTTAAGTGAATTTCCATTTTCAACCATGTGGCTCAAGAAAGCAAGTGCTAAGAAAAGCGGTAATAAGAAGAGGATGATGTTGATGGAATAAAGTTGAGAAATAATAGAAAAACATGAACTAGGTGGACGAGTGAGTGACTTGGTAAAGAGGTATGACCGTTCTACATCAGCGGTATGTACAATTCTCAAGAGGAAGGAATCCATCAAGTTGATAACACATTCCAAAGGGGTGAAAATCATTTCTAAGGTATGGGCCTCCGTCGATGAACGAGAATGTGCTACTGACATGGCTGGGGATAACCCGCTCCCAGGAGAAACTGTAACGGAAGCTATCATTTGTGAGAAGGCCTGTGCCATCTACTCGGATTTGGCGCAGCTGACCCAGGGCACATTAATGGACGAGACATCGTAGGAACCTTTTAAAGCTAGCCGGGGCTGGTTTGAAAATTTTAGAAAACAACCAAGATACACTGCGTCTTCAGCCACGGTGAGACTGCTAGTTGTTATGTGAAGGCAGCTGAAGAATATGTGACAACTTTTGCAGAACTCATTAAACCCAAAGAATACCTCCCCCAGCAAGTTTTCAACTGTGATGAAATGGCGTTGTTCTGGAAGAGGATGCTGAGGTGGACATACATAACACCTGTTTTGACGCTGCTTTGAGGTGACTGAAAACACTAACTTCTCCCTTTGTGAGCTCTGGAAGGACCACTACAACATCATGACATGCTTGAGGGTTATTGATATAGCCTGGCAGGGTGTGTCAACACGGACTTTGAACCTCTGCGTGGAAGAAGCTGTGGCCTGAGGCAGTGTCTGAAAGGGACTTGGAAGGATTTGAAGGAGGAGATTTTGTCACGGGGAAAGTCCATGAGTCACACAGGTGGAGGAAGGTGACAACGAATTCTTTTTGGAGCAGTCTGAGGAGCTGATGATGGAGAAATCAAAGGAGCTACAGACACAGCAACACATGGGGGTGCGGAGTGAGAATGGTTCTGACGAGGAGACAGAGGAGGAGATTATCTCTATCATTGAGATAAAGGAAGTGCTGGCAATGGTTGGTGGGGGGCTGGGGTTCAGACTTTGGGGTGAAGAAATTCCAACCGGTCGTACATTGACGCTGGGCAATGACACGTGCCTTAAACAGTTATAAACCCAGGCAGAAACAAACTCTCCATGCACTGGTATTTTTGAAACAGCCATCTGTTGACACAGAAAAAAGCGTTCCGAAAAAGGCCAACATTGCAAGGTGGAAGGGAAAATACCTAAAGATAATTAAACAAACCTGCAAAAAATTGTACAGTAGCAATTAAGTTTAGTGATAAGGTGGACTGTACAATAGACTTCATAGCGTGTAGCTGAAATGATACAAATTAAGTTAAGCAAAAGTGAAAGAAAAACAAAGTTGTTGCGATTCAGTTCAGCGGTAATGTGTTGAGAGTAAGTGAAAGTGACCGAGAAACCACCCCCCCCCACAAACATCCTCCATCTGCCTTCTCCACCCTCCACCTCCGCCAGTACCTTCTGTGACCAAAAGTCATCTCATCGCCAAGGTAGACTATATAAAAACAATTCCTTTCTTTACATTATCATTTATTGTGGTTATTTTACAATATTTGTTATTTATAAATTCATTAAAAATAAAAAATGGGGTGGCATTTTTGGGGCTGGAATTGATTGATGGCATTTACATTAGTTTCAGTGGAGAAATTTGCTTTGTCATATGAGCAAAATGAAGTACAAGCTCGGTTGGGGAACAAATTAAACTCGTATGTCAAAGTACCACAGTAGCAATTTTTACATCTTTACTGAAACCCAAAGAAGCTAGAGGAGTAGTTCAACATTTTATTAATGCCTACTCACTTGGCCTAGTCACCAAATAAGGTAAATAAAATAAAGAAAAATATGAGGACGATTTTCACTCTACAGTGCAACAAATGTGCGCGCAGTGCACTAATTTGAAGCCCCAGGTATTTTTAGCGATACAACATATAAAATAAAGAAATTGCCCCCTCGGGGATAATGAAGACACGAGATTGTAAACATTATCGTTCTCCAGTTATGATGCCACATAGCCTGGTCCATTAAAGTTATTTACAAATAAGCTACATATTTATTAATACAGAAACTTATTTTGGCATTTTACGAGCTATCTGAATAATGGTTATGCGATTGATTCATTGATTGGTTGCTTTAGTCTGATGGCCTCACCACAAGCAGTGGAAACTGCTCATCCTCCCCATGCTGTCAGCAGTGAGTGACAGGCTGTTCTGACTACACTTGTAATTTTATGTTTTCCACATAATCACTCGGGTGGTACTTCTTCAAAGGAATAAACACGGTGTTCCCTGTTTTTGAGGGCACTAATTTACTTTGTACATTGACTATTTAATAGCATTTGATCCACCTCACTTTGGAGACTCCGCCACACAATTCACATTGGGTACTGGCAAACCGGCTGGCTGCCTCCATTGCCGGACTGGAGCAGGGGCGAAGATTGGCCGACACGGCTTGCTCCCTGTGAGAGTGGCTGAGTTGGACTGGGAGTTTCGATCTCGGTACAGGGGCGGTGCCAGCTAACGAAGCATCGTTTCGCTATGCCCCCACAACTGACAACTGGATGTGGACCAGGAAACGGATGATTGGCTGTTGTTACACATATTCCCGGTGTGTTAAGATCGAGGAAAAACACATACATCTTACCACAGAGCTCGACGAGAGATTTATCATGATTTTGATAATTGCCCTTCCCTTAATTCAAAGCAGGATTTATAGCTATACAAATGACACTATTTAGAGTTCCGTTGCACAGTTCTTGAGTTCCTCATAAGTGTAAAATAAAAAATATGCATGGAATTAGGGCTGAGCAATGTATAGAATACACTCAAAATATTGCGTGATGTTGCTGGTGAGATTTAATAAATGAAAATTTCGCGACCATGAAGGACAAATTCTCATGGAACGTCTTCTTTCACTCTGGTGGTGTACTTCTTACAGGAAGCACAGCACTCTGCACACCAAGAAAAAACTTGGACGGATGCAGTGTGTAGCATCTCATAACTGAGAATATTTCATTTTCATGTTCAAAATCCAACTGTAGTATCTGCTTGCATCATTTGTGGAATTTTATCAGTCAGAGAAATTCAAAATAAATTTATACAGTGATTTACCAGATAAATCATAACAATGAGATATATGTAATTTATTGCAATATAGAAAAAACTATTGAGATCATTGCTTTTTGGCCATATTGTGCACCCCAACATGGAATGGGATATACTCCAGAAATGGGCTTTTTCCAAATGTGACTATTAATCGGGTACTTACTGGTTATCATTTGAATGTTTTGAAACACAGTGGATAGCTGTTAGCCTCTGTTGTAGGCTTTTTGCGTGGAATTTGTATTTCTCCGTATGCTACTCTGGTTTCCACCCACATTCCAAAAATTCATTAAAAACTAAATTGTCAGGAAGTATAAATGTGAATGTGATCGATTGTGAACATGTGCCATGTGATGGGTTGGCGATCAGTCCGGGGTGTACCCCTCCTCTTGCCAAAGTCACCTTACTCTAAATGCGTTTTCATAAAAATATTTATTATGACTTTATTGCTGTTAGCGTAGGTTAATGATAGATATGTTCCAATTTGCATATAAATTGACCTGATTTCACTTCCATAAGAACGGAATTCAGTCATTATGTAATTGTGAGTTCTTTTTTCATCCATTCATCCATTTTCAGATCCACTAACCCTCACAAGTTACTTATAAGTTCTTTGGCTGTAAGCACAAAAATGGAATTTGTCCGATTCGACCTCTGCCATACATTTTGACAAGGATGCATCTACTTTAGACACTCTATAACAAAATGTTCACTTTTTGTGATCGAATGGAATAGTTCAATTATAAAACCTTTTTTTACCTGGACAGCATAACCCTCCAAGTCAGCGTTTATGACCATTGGTTGTTAATCCCTCTCAGCCTGATTGAAATATGATATAGGAGCGCTTGACTGGAGTGTCTGGCAAAATGAGGTGAGAGAACGTGTAGCCATCTTGAAAGAAAGGAACATAGCAACAGAAATAAATGGTGATAGTATTGTGGTTCATGGTGGAACATCCAAACACATTTAGAAACTACCTTTAAAGAATGACAGTCAGTGGGACGCTAGCAAAGGGCTAATGTGGCATTCCTCACCTTCACTAACTGCTCCTATAGCACAAACATTGCAACTAAAATGCATGTTACCAGGCGATTAAAATCATAAATGTTTTCCAATACTGACTCCAATCCTATAAAGCAACAGGAATGGGAACAAAAAACAATAGATGTTACTGACTACTGCCGGCTCTCAAGATACTGAAACACATTCTTCTCTGGTATGTATTGTTCTTCTCTTACCACTAAGTTTCAGCAAAAAAGAAAGAAAAAAGGCACAGAAGAGTTAATCTTTTGAACCCAGTTGAAATGATGTGTATTGAGGGGTGCATTATGACCTGTAGACATCTTTTTCAAGAAGATTGAGATACCCTAATTTAAAATCTTTAAAATGTTCTAAATTCCACCATTTACCACAGATTGTATGCTGACTTTAGAACCTACTGATTTATAATGCAGTTTCGTAAATATGGCTGTAATGGGCCGTGCCTTTTTGTGCTGCATGACCACAAAGTCTTGCGTCTTTGTGGAGCATTTTTAATGTTGAAACGTATCCCCTAACCTGTGTAACTGGAAGACCCCTTATCAGCTTCTTCTCAAGAGTCTTACCATGCCAATAGGAATACAAACAAAAGCAGGAAGTAGAAATTACAAAATGTAATGAATGTACAGGGATCCTTTGCTTGCACCAGTTTCAACCCTACGTCAGCTACGTAACTTGGTTACATTACTGTAGTCTGAACGCTATAGTGTCTCATTAACATACACTAACGCAGTAGTATATTCATATTTATGGTAAATATTTGCATCATAAACACTTTTGGGCAACAAACCGAAGACAATCAAATGCGACCCATTAAGCACGGCATTGAGTAACATGGCCTACTTGTATCGTTTGACCATGTATTTCTTCTGCAAATTATTTCTTTTTGCCCAATTCATAACCTCCACTCATAATATACCAAGATCACCGTAAACCAGGGACCCTCTTTGTCTCCCCCCCATTGTTCATGTGTTAATGCAATGCGACCTAGAAGCTCGGCCGTTGACTGCCTTGTTGGCCTCCCACAAGCCGCGCATTCTCCTGCACTATTAAAATCCCGTCTGGCATTTTTAAGATGGAAAACATGTAGGCATCTTGCACGTTGCTTGAGTATTATTCGGATGGTCCGAATCGTGCCATAGAATCTGAGTAGGTGGTAACAGCGAATGAGTCACGGTCCATGCTTCACAATCACGCCCCCTGTGCAGCCTGTTGTCAATAACATAAGCAAAGGAGATCTTGAAAGTGCACGCTTCTGTTAGCATTACATAAGAGCCCAAAAAGAAAAATGAGTGTGCAGATTCATAACAGCCTGGCAGATGTGCCCCCAACATGATTATGTTACGCAACCCACCAAATGGTTCTAGGCAGGTTAGCGCGGTGCAGATTATCAGAGTGATCTATCTCGCCTCAGTCCAGTAAATCCATTGACATCCATAATCTGATGATTTGGACCCGTTTGTCTCACATTTTCAAACCTCATTTCATGTGTCCCTCAAATTGGCAAACAGCTGTGCAGTATGGACAGTGTGTCCACGCCCAGTCTCACAATGTGTGTGCGTGCGGCTATGTCTTGTTTCATCCAAGCAGCAGGTGTATTGAGATGAGAGACGACTGGTTTGTTTTTCCTCTGGTCATAGGAAAGAATGAGTGCAGTGGCAGGAAAAAGGTGGAGGAGGCCAAGTGTCCCGCAATGGCCACTAACACAACTTTGAGCATAGTAGTTTCAGTGTGTTTCCTGTGAGGGGCCACTGTGGTGAGGCGGTGGCTTCATGTTAACATGGGGATGTGGTTTGTACAAAGACCAAAATTGGTCTTCCTTAGACAAGGACTGGAGGCAAAGGAATCTTTTGCCTCCCCTTCTGCTTTAGTTTTCAATGTTACTTGATTTTGCTCAAGAATGTGAAGACACGCTTCCATTATGGAGTTTACATCTGGGGTGTCAAACTGGATTTCATTGCGACAAGAGACAAGAGTTATGGTTGGCCTCATAGGGTCAGTTCTAACCCTGAAACCATATAAAGTTAATAGTTTTGGAGTCAGTGAAAATAGTAATTGAATTAAAGTAATACTTTGTAATACAACCTACAGTAGGTCCAACATTTTGTCTTTATAATATTTCCTAGTTTTTATGTGGCATTTAAAAAATGAGATGGGCAAGATGCATCCATGATCCTCTGTTTCATGAGTTCATGAGTGCAAAGACAGAAATTACTGCACTCTTTCACAGAAAATGTGGACGATTGCAGACCTTTGCCAAGGTGTAACAATTGTCGTCTGCCTATCAACAAATGATTTCTGACAATGACAATTGTTCCTGTTTACATGTATAAAAGTGACGCTCCAGTGGGAGCTGGGATAGTGGAGAGATTTATGAGTGCTATATTGATGGACTTGGTCTGTAAACAGCAAGAAGGAACTGGAGGAAGGCATTATAATCATGGTGTCCCACTATCCCGAACTTTGGGCCAATAGAAAAATAATATAACTAGACATCTTTGCTGGAAGCTTTCAAACTCCCTTTCAAACCTCCCTGCTCAGCCAGAAATACACCTCGAAGCACTCTTCCTGGAACTAGAAAGTTCACAAATGAGTTTAAACTCAAGAGTTGCTGCCATGAAATTAGTGTGGGCTATGTCGTCGTTGCCCTTTGATGTGGGGGCTTTTGAGACTCAGCAACTGCAGCAAAAGTGATGTAAAATCTCTGTGGCCCAGAGAGGGACACTCCACAATGTTGAGTCGTGTCACTGATGTCACAGTTGGCTCGATATAGAATCTTTACTGGACTGCAGAGATGGGGCCAAGTCATTATTTCGCAAGTCACAAGTAAGTCACTGGTAAAGGGCTCTTTATACTTTATGGTACGTTCGACATTGCATCACATGACCACACATTGCTTTATGGAGCACCTCAACGTACCTTGCCCCGCATACATACAAAAAAAGTTGCTGCAGTGAGATCATTTCTGTTGATTGGTCCATTTCAGTCACATGCTGTGATAACTGATAACCTAACTGCCAGGTACCTTGTTTGGGCGACATCATAGGGCTTGAAATAAAGTATTGTAACGTTTTCCAATAATAGGTGATGAGACCTTAGTCTATTAACCTCACACCTGTTGATAAATTAACGACACACGGTTACCCACCCCCTGGAACATGCAAACCCCGCTCATGCTCATACTGTACCGGCAGCGAGAGATTTTTCAAAAGCAAGCAGACAGTGTGGGGAAGCAGAGGGAAAGGTTAGTGAGCAGACATTTGTGGTGGATGTGAAATATGAATGAGGCCACTCCACTGTGAGCTTGACTAAGCTGCACTTTTATGTGTGATCTTCACTTGGCTAGACATTCATAATCCTCTTTCCTCTTATAGACTCCACTCACCTGAAACAGCTACAAACTCTTGACACTTATCAGGTCCAACTTCGAACAAATCTGTTCTCCTTGACCCCTATGCATCCCCACTTGTTGTTCAACATCAGCACATTTTTTTTTGTTATTTATAGGCCGTCTCTTTTTATTTATGGCAGGTTTTGCTTTTCCTGACTGGGCCTACAAGCCAGAGTCGAGTCCTGGGTCAAGGCAGATCCAGCTGTGGCACTTCATCCTGGAGCTGCTGAGGAAAGAGGAGTACCATGACGTCATTGCCTGGCAGGGTGACTATGGCGAGTTTGTCATCAAGGACCCGGATGAGGTGGCCCGGCTCTGGGGTGCCAGGAAGTGTAAACCCCAAATGAACTACGATAAACTGAGCAGGGCATTGAGGTAAAATGGCTGACATTTGTTGTTTGTCTTCAAGTTATGTCGCGATTCTCTGATAATTCGACCAGAATCCCCCCCCCTCCCCCCACCCAATTTTCAAACTATTCAGTCACAGACGTTCCCCACGAATTTGCTAACAATTCAGTTCACAAAGTCAGTTTCAACTGGGCATCCAGTCTGCCATTTTGTTTTGAACTGGAGATTTTAAATTTATTTTGGCATTTTTCATGAGCTTTTGAAATATGAAATTGTCCATTAGATAAGTACTGTTTCTATCACATTTTAACCACATAAATGGGTGATCCTAATTTATGAAGATTTTAGGTTATCCCTCATTGCGTGAGCCGAGCATATACACTCCCAACTTCAGTGTGCCCCAGTGTGGTTGCAGTTCTAATTTAAATCAGAATCATATTTTTTTCAGTGTTGTCCTGATCTGGTCATGTGGTTAGAACTCAGTACTGATCATGTGATTTTCAGCTGATCTGTATCCAATTTTTTTTTTTCCTCCCTGTATTTTTAAAACTAACAAAAACGACAAAATTATCCCAAGGGACAGAGATCTTGCCGAATGCAATGTATGTTTGAGTTTTTCTTCATCCACTATTTTTTAAGAGTGCCAGAATTGGCTTCAGGCAACAGTCTGTACGCCAGCAGCGTGCCTCTGTTGCATGGGGCACCTTCTTAAAGGCATCACTTCCAGAGCATTTGTTCGGAAGGGCAAAAGAGACACAGTGAGATGTGGAAGCACTTTGCTTACATGGCTGACAATTATAGCAAGCCGACTAATACTACGAAATAACTCTGCAAAGCCGGATATACTAAACGGCACTGTCAAAAGGTTGAAAGAACAACAGCTTTGCAAATGTGTGTGTACGATATTGTCAAACTGGAAGAAAATTCCATAACAATCTTGGGAGAATTTTCCATCTCGCTAGACTAAGTTGACTGGATGCATTTCATTGAGACCTCACACACACACAGTCTTTTACACTTTGGCATTCTTTCAGCCAGACATTCCATTCGTCATGTCTGTTTAAATCCAAATAGCAATGACCCAACCCTGGCCACATGCCCTCACACACACTGTTGACCTGTACCAGTTGAGGTTCCTTCGTGCCAAGTTTAAAAAAAACTCCACTGTTTACCCAGTTAGACCTCAATGCCTTTTGGTTTTACTTTTAATTTCCAACAGTAAACACTAAGCCAAAACTGTTAGCGTGCCACAACAGTGATCTGGCTGAGTTTTGTTATGACGTAGCCTAAAACCCACATTTTGAATAATGGTTTTCAGCTCAGTCTTTCATACGTGATGCCTGGATGTTTTCCAGTAGTGTGGAGATAATATCAAATGACTATTTATTTTTCACACTTTTTCATTGGTGAGATGAGGAACTATATACCAGTACCAGTTTAGCCGATGTTCAAAGAAATGCCTAGTCGATACCGTATGAATACCAACTCAACCATTACCTATGAAGCAGATTCGTTGTAATGTTTTGATCATACATATCAAAAAATGTTAAAATAAACGGACGCGGTTGCCCTGTAGCCCCCTATGCCTTTGTTCTGAATTAGACGCCACAGTTTCCACTTTACTGCAGCGACCCTTAGGCTCCCCTTACTCTCCTCTGTTCATCACACCCAAGAAGTAAACAGGGGACCCCAGTTCTCCTCCACTCCTGCTTGTTAATGTGTCTCATGCCAACCGATGAGTTTAATGTGACACGTTTTTTTCAGTTTCAAGTAAAAAAAAGTGACATTAGGGGTCACTTTCTCATTAGTGGGTGTGCTTAATAGAGTATTTTTGGATACTTGAATTTTATTGATTGGGGACATTCTTACCTTTTTAATCCTGATGAAAGGACACGTAGTAGCCTTATCATACCATAATTACCATTTGGGGGATATAGTAATGGTGAGTGATTATTGGCAAGATCTCTATGACTGTGGTTTTGTCCATTGACACCATTCTTGGAAATCACATCTCAATCACCTGGCGTCAACTTGATGTTCATATCCAAACTTAGACTACAAACCCTTTAAAGATACCTACATGCATTCTACCAGGCATAGGTATTAAAGGATTTACTTTGTTTTAAAATAGATGCCTTTTTTAATGCACACTCATTTACCTTCGAGATTAAGATCCATGCAAAGTCAAGCGTCTGCATTTAGAATTACTCCATTAGACAGACAAAGCATGTGACCTGGGACACTTACGGTCATGCCGATTATTTATAGCATGTCCGTCTTCTATAGCTCTGACAGATTTGAAGCTTAAGTGGCGGTAAGTGGTTAACTATAGTTGAGATGAGTCTTAACGTCTGTCTTTTTGTGTCCTCATCCATTCTTGCTTCGTCCTATGCGGATCTATGGAGCAAAATCACCTTAAAAGTGACAAGGGCAAGTGACCAAACGCCACTTGGCCACTTGACGTGACACCAGATCTGTTCTCAGGGACACGCTGTGGAGATGCACATCAATAGTAATGTGGCAGCAGGATTACTGGCACTAAAGATTCATGAACTCATAAAAATTGCTTCGCAAACGTGTGCTTGTTAACAGGGCCGTACGCTCTCGGAGGCCAAGGCAGCTTGTGGCAATTAGCAATCACACACATGGACCCTAACATGAAAAGTGTTTTGAAGTGTTCCTTTTCATCATCCCCAATATTACTCGCGCCTCTGTTATTATTCCCTGCATGCCTGCTGAACACATGGTGAAATTCCTTTCAACTCCCACCCTCCCCCTCCCTTTTTTTTTGTTCATGATCTGGCTTGATTGCTGCATGTGGCGGCACAATGCTCAAATGTTTGTACCACCTTTGCCTCACAGTTCTGGGGTTTGTGTTTGAATTTCTCCTGCTGCCCTGTTCTAGAGTTGTCATGTTGTCCCCATAATTGTGTTTATTTTACCCTGGGTTGCTCCCACATTATCAAAACATGCATGTTAGGTTTATGTAAGACTGTCCATATCCCTGTGATTCACTGGCAACCAGACGAAGGTCTACCCTGCTTGTCAAGTCAAAGTCAGCTGAGTTGGGCTCAGGCTCATTTGCAACCCTAAAGGGGACATACACTATAGAAAATGGATAGATGGAAGGATGGTTGGATGATTGTTGCATCATGACTTTCCGCTAAGAGAACACATGCCCATACTGCGTGTCTTCTTGATCCCCTGCTCACACAGCCGCTCTGACATTCCCGCTCCCGTTGAGAGGATTGCGATCACACTTGTTTGTTAGAATGCTTACAATGTTAGACTGTGGTTTCATAGACCTGACTCGCAACTAATGACTGGTATAATCTTTAAATGACCGACAAAGAATTTTGTCATTGTTGTAGACTGGATTGCACTGTTTAGTCCCAACTAAAAAGGGGTCCAAGGTTTACTCGGATGTAATGCCCATTTTGTCACTCCAAAAATCTCTCAGAAGTCGATACAGTGTATTATACTTTGGTATCCATCTTGTTCCCAATAGGCTGTGTGTGTGTTTTGTTTTTTTTTTTGAATGGCTTGCCAGTTCATATCAAATGCTCTGGCTGGGCAGTATATGGCCAACAGGTAAAACGTTTGAAAGTTCATTTGGTTTCCGTCACATGTAGTGGAGACTGTGACTTAATGGGCTTCCAGCCCCCTCTCACAGAGGCACATCGGCCCTCCCATTTTACAGTCTGCAATCGTCTATGGGTTTCCTACACGGTGGTCATAGGTCAGAGGGGGTTGTCGCACACAGCTGGAAAAGATTAACAAGCCAACACGTGTGCACATTCACATACACAAGTGCACCATTGTACCAAGACCCTCTGGCTTACACACGTTGAGTGTGTTTGCTTCATTTCCAAATGTAATTGAGCAGCGGTGGACCACCACTATTGGCAAATGGCGGCCCCATAGAAGAAACGACTACACTAAAGATGTTAAAGTTGAATTAAGTAATATGGCTGCACACTTAAACAGAGTGCAACCTCCAAAGTTGATTCAAATATAGAATTTTCACAATATCGTGGAAAGTAACATCTAAACTTAACTAGTGTAAAAACAAGTTCCCATTTTCCATCTTTGCAGATTTAATTAAAAGGGAACAGGAAGCTCTTTGGCCAGTAAAACTCAGAGACACAATTTTTAGGTACAATGCTATGCAAAGAATTATGCATATTATTATTGGGATTTTTTTTACCCCCTGATTTTATGAATTAGTTGATAGAAATATTGGCATAATTTTCTAGTCATCAACACTTAAATGCTTTAAACAAATGCCCAATGGTAATATATATATTTTTAATTTAAACTAACTTTAAATGGGCTGTTCCAAATGATTACCCACAGTTTCAAGACATTTGAGACTTTAAAAATGAATTAAATGTGCAGCACTAGAAAGCAGCTACATCATTATTAAATATGAGTCTTTGGAGAGTTTCTGATTCATTTTTTTTTTTTGAGGTGGTGCATTGTCATGGATTGAGATAATTTTGTTAATGTAAGCACGCGTTCTCCTTTGGTACCATGGAAGAATGTAGTGAATCAGAAACTCCACATTCTCATTTTCACACCCATTTTCACGTGCTTGACCTGAACAGGTCAAGGAGGTCTCGCCATGCCATGTTTATGGCCAATCCTAAATGGTTGTTTTGAATCAGTTTCACGAACTTTGAAATAAGCAATGTCTTCTCTTACAAATCCTGGAAATGTGCGCCGGTAAAAAAAAAAAAAAAAAAAAAAAAAAATTCATTCGCTCACTTTAATTTTATCCAACATCAGTTGAGTCTGCTGAAACTTTGATTTAATCCAATTTGTTTTTCACAGTTCACTTAGCTGAAGTCTTACACATGGAGATGGATTGTTTTCCCAAGTTTTTGACTTGAGGCTTATTTTTATGGAGAACTGTTATTTGAACATGTAATTGTAGCACTTTTGGAGCTTCAACTACATGACACTGAAATGGATGCACACATTCACGTCACCCCAGTGACCACATCCACATAGCCGGCTGCAGGAAACGCACTCGGTTTAGGTCAAAAGGCCTTCATGGCAGGAAAGTTCACGCCTGCACTGTACGCTTTGTTCGTTGTGCATATGTGAGCCTCCCATTGTACGTCCCTGCGTTGTGTGCGCGTGTGTGTGTTGCATTATACTGACTGAATGAGGCTTTTATATGCTCCACACTTACAAACACACTAGAGTACATATTAGCATTTGCAGGGCATGTGATCGCCATAATCGGACCCTTATAAAGACCATCACACCTCCCCTTTTCGCACACACACACACACACACACACACACACACACACAACACACACACAAACAAAACATGTGACACCTTGACTAATCACATCCCACACTGAGCCCACATCACCACATTATTTCAATTCTTTAGCAAAATGGTAAACACTTATTGCTGACTCACAGGCAAAACGCTCACGTGCTCACCTCACACACGTACACGCTCGAGTGGTGTGTGTGTGTGTGTGTGTGTGTGTGTGTGTGTGTGTGGTGTGTGTGTGTGTGTGTGTGTGTGTGTGTGTGTGTGTGTGTGTGCGCTGACGAAAGAAGCAGAAAATAAACGGGGCTCATAGGGAGCATTGTAATCCTGACTTCCTGTCACAGTCAGCGCCTATTTACAGCACAATTGTAAAGGCACAGGCTGTGCACGCACTCGCCACTGGGTCGCTTCCACAATGCTTTTTGTGTGTTTGTTTGTGGGGTGAGACGATGGTGAGCTCATAGGTGTATCATGTGTTGGGGAGAAGTGCAGCTCTTAAAGAGAAGTTTCTGGAATGGGTGTGACTGGTATAGGCTACATATGCATGTGTTGAAAAAAAATATGATACAAAGATATTAACCACCCTTGATTCCCCAGGCATACCTTGAAATTCTGTCCATGAAGGTAATAACAAAGTGGAGCCTTAGCAGAGTCGAACCTTCACTGTACAAATTCTTGAACAGCTAAGTTACAAATTCACTGCAAGATGCTGCCAATTTTCTGCTTCAAGTTTGTTATCATACCTTGCTGGGCCAATTAGTTATTATATATAATAGAATATAGTACGACTAGTCACTTAAAATAGCATACACTCCTTGATGTCTTGACACCCTTTGCACAATGATCATTGCACTGGACTACCGCTCTAATGGACATTCTAACTGCTCTAAATGCCAGAAGACTCAGCATCCTTTGCACAACCGTGAGTTGATACATGGAAGCCTTCACTCTGGATATGTTCTTCAGATGGTAAAAGGCAGTTTTAGTAATTGATTTCATACGACTGTTGAAAGTTTTAAAGGCTGATGCATGTACAGAGCAAAAATACATACAAAATTTCTATACATTTTACAATTGTATTTTAGTGTTCAAATGTTACTCTGTTTAAAAGCTGTTTTATTTAATTTGTTGTTAATAAGTTTAAATATTTTTAAAACACGTGGCACAGGAAAAATATTTTAAAGTTTCTTTTTTATCTTTGATGGTCAAAATCCTTGTATCTTGCTCATAAGGCTGCCAAACCCTTCATTGTTCAAATGTCGTACACTTGATACTTTGTGCACAAAATATATATACTAAGATAAACTCATCTTCAACAGCTAATTTATTATGCAAAATCTGCTGATTTTCCACGCTATGATCAAATAAATTGGTACATGGTAATGGTGAAGCCATCTGTCCTTTTCAAAGTCTGAGCTCATGCTGACACCCCAACCACAAAGCAAACAACTAAGAAAATGGATGTTCATAATTTGGGCACTCCTTATTTAAAGCATGCAAACCTTTTTCATCCATCCCCCCTAAAGGAATCGGAATCGAGAATCCTTTAGAACTGGAATCGAAATGGAGAACTGGAATCAGCAGCGTAATTGCTGAAATTAACACAATGCCCAACCCTGTGATTGGATTTACAGTGAATGAATTTGCCAATTTTTCACTTCCATTACTGACAATCCATCATTCTATAGTACTGCCTACAGAGGTGATGTCAGCCCCATGTGTGAATGTTTCTAAATCCAGGTTAAAAACTCTTCTTTTTTTCTCATGTGTTTTAGAGAACTTCCGCTTTTCAAACATATTTCCTGCACTCTAAGCTGTTTTAATTGTCCTTTTTATTTTTAAATGCTTTTATTTCTTTGGATTTGACTGCTTTTAATCATGTAAAGCACATTGAGTTACTTTCTGTATGAAATGCGCTGTACACATAAATTTGCTTTGCTTACTGTAATGTGAAGTCTTTCGACCTTTATGATTTTGAACATGCATGAGAAATTCCAAACTAAATTCACATTTTAAACCCCAATTCGACTTAGTGTATTATGCTTCCCCGATAATGTTCTGGAACAAAAATAAAGATTGTGTGAAAGAGCTTCTGGGGAATTATTAATTTCCACCGTACACTGGGTGGCTGTCTAATACATTTCTTCAGAACTGTGCGTTCATTTACTTAGCTTCTGATCATTCAAGCACACATTTGTTGCCTTATAATTACCATAGTGGCTTGAAAGTAAATTACTCGTTCAAACTCAACCCTTCACTTAACAACCTGAAAATTCAGTTGCCATAGCTATCATTAGTAGAGTCTCAAATGCTTTAGTCCAGACTCAGTAGTCTGACACTTTGATTTTAGCTGTCCATTTTTGTGTCATTTTGGCTAGTTCCAGGTGTCCTTCGAAAACAAACCTTTCTTTGATAATTTGTCTGATTGCTACTAAATTTGAAACCACATACACTATATTTATTGTCAACCCTAGTAACTGCAGGAACTTTTATGTATTGTCTTCATATGTGGGGAGAGAATGGCACCAGAGTTAGATATGACCGTGTGTTGTGGGCTTTCATCAGCCAAACCATGTACGCGACTTTGTTCCACACGCTTTCAACCCTGCGGTTTATGCAGTGATACGGCTGATTTATGCATTTTTTCTAACGGCCGCAAGGGGGCACTCAAGCGGAAAAGGCAAGAATGAGACCGGTGGAATATATGTGCCGAGTAAGTGACTTCTACCCAGCCCTAGCGTTAGCGCTGGGCTACTGGCGTGTCTCAGTGATATTTACTTCTTTTTCTTTTCCTTTCGGCTTGTCCCGTTAGGGGTCGCCACAGCGTGTCATCTTTTGCCATCTTAGCCTATCTCCTGCATCTTCCTCTCTATCCCCAACTGCCCTCATGTCTTCCCTCACCACATCCATTAACCTTCTCTTTGGTCTTCCTCTCACCCTTTTGCCTGGCAGCTCCATCCTCAGCATCCTTCTACCAATATACTCACTCTCTCGCCTCTGGACATGTCCAAACGATCGAAGTCTGCTCTCTCGAATCTTGTCTCCAAAACATCCAACTTTGGCTGTCCCTCTAATGAGCTCATTTCTAATCCTATCCAACCTGGTCACTCCGAGCGAGAACCTCAACATCTTCATTTCTGCTACCTCCAGTTCTGCTTCCTGTTGTTTCTTCAATGCCACCGTCTCTAATCCGTACATCATGGCCGGCCTCACCACTGTTTTGTAAACTTTGCCCTTCATCCTAGCAGAGACTCTTCTGTCACATAACACACCAGACACCTTTCGCCAGCTGTTTGGACCCGTTTCTTCCCTTTTTTACCACACTCACCACTCACCATTGCTCTGGATTGTTGACCCTAAATATTTGAAGTCGTCCACCCTCGCTATTTCTTCTCCCTGTAGCCTCACTCTTCCCCCTCCACTTTTCTCATTCACGCACATATATTCTGTTTTATTTTGGCTAATCTTCATTCTTTCCAGTGCATGTCTCCATCTTTCTAATTGTTCCTCTGCATGCTCCCTGCTTTCACTGCATTATACATTATACATATCACTCTCAGTGATATTTACTGGTGAATTTTATTTTAACTGGCCCTGTTAGTGTTTGCGTTAGTGCTAGAGCGCCGCGCTAGAGTTAAACTCTTTCTGTGTACCGTCTTTGTAAATATCTCGTGTTTGAATGTGCGCTTGAATGTGGGCACATGCGTTTTTTTCACAGCTGCGGCATATGTATGTACCAAATGATATTTCCTTTACAAATGTACTCTGTGATGCTTATGACCAGGTGGGGTCTATAGGCCGGGAATTACGGTACTTGCATCAAACAGTCAATCATTATTACATGAAATGTTCGACAACTTGCTCTGTTCAGCTCACTTGAAGCAGCTTAGCCCGCAGCCACTGCGCTTGCCCAAAAACTGGACTTAAGTGATGCCAGCCGGGCAACACGTGTTCATCTATAAAAGCACACCCAACACATGCTGGCAGATGGATGGACCAGAGCGCCACATGGAGGTGGTTGTTCTGATCAGACCAATCTCTGTACTTCCTCTTTGACTTGGCTCAAGAGGTTACGTAAAGCGGATGTCTATCCCCGGAAAGAAAGCAAGAGTGATGTTACATAAAGAGATGTAGCTGGACAAAGGTTAATAAAAATTCTGCCTTGTACTACAGGCAATAGCCACAAGAGAGGAAAAACTCAAGGAGAGAGAGCAGGGGGGAAAATAAATAGAGAATGGAGGTTACATAAATAAAGATGGGCCAAATTATTAGTGGCTTTGCTTGGGTGTTACATAAAGAGATGATTCCATGCCGCAACATGAAAACTGGAATGTTTCCTAGTGAGGCATCACACGACCTCAGCCGACCACAAACTCACGCTCATCAAACAGGCTCCAGCTCAGTCCAGCCGTTGCTTCTCATCAACCTGTTGTCTTTTCATCCTGTCGTCAAAGCTCCCTTTCCTTGTGTGGGTCTACTCTGTCACACAACACTCTGTAATATGTCTTCAGAAGCGCAACTGCAGTAGGCGCGCTTATTAAAGTGTACCTTTGGGTATGTGGTGCGCACCTGTCAGTTACCCCAGTGATCATAAAGAAAAATGTCTTTAAACAAGTGGTCACTAGTTGGTGGCTAGAGATAAAATTCTATGACCATTTCCATATCAGTTATCAGTATTATCAAACACACAAATCCCAGGTACTTGCTCCATAAATCGAGCCAAAAACTATTTGTAAACACTATATTTTGGCAAGAGGCAGGTACACGGCTGACTGGTCACCCGGACCCATATAGACAAACAAATATCTTAAAAGAATAAAGCCAGGGAAGCTCCAAACCCCACACAGGACTCAAGATCCAAACTCAGAATTATAGAATTCTTGTTCTTGTCGTCTTCTCCCATATTATTTAGTTCGCTTTTCACTGTCTTTGGTTTTTGTTTTTTCTGTCAGTTAAACTTTATAAACCCTGTTCAGTTTGACTAAAAACCTGGAATTCTCAATAAATATCCATCAGAATATAAAGACACCAGAGATATCAGCACGTCTAGATTCAGGTGTTATGATAGTATTTGTTATCATATGGTTCCTGTGATTCCCGTGGCTAATCTTCACTGTGCTGCACTTCCTCATCAGATACTACTACAACAAGAGGATCCTTCACAAGACCAAAGGCAAGCGGTTCACCTACAAATTCAACTTCAATAAACTGGTGTTGGTCAACTACCCCTTCATTGACATGGGCTCCACCGGTAAGCCTGGAGAGTCTAGCGCTGTGTTTGTTTGTGTGTTTTGTTTATGCGCTTCCTAATCCCGCAATATGACGCCACGATTATGTAGGATTAGACGGGAAATCTCTGTTTCTCAATATCCTTGTCTCTGTCATATTAAGGAAATGGTGTCCCTCAGAGCGCCCCACCCGTCCCCTCCAGCGCAGGGACTCACTTCCGGTTCCCTCCCTCAACGCCCTCGGAAGTCCTCTCCCCGAACGAAGACCTGCGCAGCCCCGGAGGCCTGTATAGCTCAGTGGCACGCCGCATGGCCCGCGGCTCCGTGAGCGACTGCAGCGATGGCACATCTGTCAATTCCGAGATAGAGGACGGCAATCCGGGCGGCGGGGAGGAGAGGGCAGAGAGGTGCGTGGGTGGAGGAGGAGGACCCGGAGGAGGAGGAGGGGGCTACAGAGGCATCATCCACCCCCGGTTGTCTCACGAGTCCCTGTTCCGCATTTACGGGGGAGGTGGCAACCCCAACGCCCATCCGGGCTCCCGTGGACCTGTCGGCCACCGTATCCACCCAGAACCTTTGTCCCCCTTCCCCGTGTCCCCACTGCCTGGACCGGGTGGAGCGGGCCTCCTTGCCCCACCTCTATCCCCAGCTCTCAGCTTGACCCCCGCATCACACCTCCCTTACACTCCCTCACCCACTCTGTCGCCCATGGTGGGCTCCCACTTCTCCTTTAACCCAGAGGACATGAAGCGCTACCTACAAGCGCACACCCAGTCAGTGTACAACTACGGGCTCAGCCCCCGCGCTTTCCTGCAGTACCCTAACATCGTCATCCCGCAGCCTCACCGTCCCGCCGCCGCCGACAAGGTAGGCCTGGGCGGCGATCGAGGCGCGGCAGAGCGAGCCGAAAGAGAACGAGGTGGCGAGCGGCACCATCACACGCCACTGTCTCACTCGGCCCACCACCACCACCCACACCCACCTCACTCGGCCCACCCCCACCCCCAATCCCACCCGATGCACCACACTCTTCACCTGGGCGAGGAGCCCCCTCACATGTCCCCCTTCAAGTTTAAGCTGCAGCCGCCGCCACTGGGCCGCAAGCAGAGGGATGGGCAGAGCCAGAGCAAAGCACGGCAGAGCTCGCTCTCTTCCGGGTCCGGGTCCATGTCGTCCACTTCGGGCCTGGGCTCCTCGCTGTCGTTTGGTAGCGACCTGAGCTCGGCCAGTGGCTCGGGCCTCATCTCTGCATCGTCCTCCACGCAGTCCCTCAACAGTGCAGGACTTCCCAAAATCAAGGTAAGACAATTTGGGTCTTCGTTTCACCCCAAATATTTGCGGCGGATAAGGACTGAGCCCTACTGCGTACTATGATCCCGAAACACTTTATTATTACTCTAAAAAAAAAAAGGACTTATAAATGACTTGATTTTTAAAAAGATAAAAGAAGTGCATTTATCTGGACCCTTTACGACTTGTAAAAATAGTGAGCTGAACTTTTGAATTGGTATTCTGCAGAGCAAAAAGATCTCACAAAGACTGTAACATCTTCAATGAATGCAACCCAAGTCCTAAAATAATCTTTAGGACTCGGTCCCTATTCCTTTAGTTTAATATATTGAATCTAAATCATTGCCCTGGGTAAGAGCCTTGAATGTAATTTGATTCCAGGTGGAGCCCATCTCAGACATCGAATCCGAAGAAGAGGTTGAGGTGACTGACATTAGTGACGAAGACCCCGATGAGCGAGATGAAGACTTTGAGCTTTTTGCGCATCGCCTGTCCAGAGCTCCAAACCACCACCGCCACCTCCACCACCACCACCTCTCGTCCAACGGCTCGGCACCCCACCCGTCACTTGTGGACGAAGACCTGGATGAAGACGTGTTCAAAGCACCCGCCCCACCTCCTTCCGGCCTCACGCCCTTCTTGGCTTTGCAACACGGCTACTCCGGCGCGCACCGTGGGCCCCCCGCCCTCAAGACTGAGCCCGGCGAGCCGCCCGACTCGAGCCCTCCCCCGAATCCGCCTCCGCAAACCAAGTGCATCCCCCTCAAGCTGCGCTTCAAGCGGCGCTGGAGCGAAGACCAACGCATGGAAGCCTCACAGGAGGAGTCCGACGACAAGAAAGTCCGGCCGCAGGAGCAGCGGGACCGCCAGAGCAACGGGCGTATGGAGACGGAGGAGGACGAGCCTGGCGATGTGGACAGCCCCCCTCTGTCAGCTTACCAGAGTTCCGTAGCCCCGCCCTTACCCGCACATCGGCGGGCGAGTGCTGAGCTACATCGTGCTGCGGCGCAGCTGTCTCTGGAGAACAAAGACTGCTGATGGGATTTCACGCTGGAGATGTGAAAACGGTTCCTCTGTATTTTCCAAAGCCTCTCCGCCTGGCCCGCTTCAACAAACATCTCAACGACCGCCTTACTATTACGACTCTTGACAGATCTCACCCCCCCCCCCCAAACAAGTTCTCTATCAGGATTCTTCTGGGACGCATTATTTGTGTAGGAGGTACACTTTGATCCAGCTATCGCAGAAACTCTTACTGTAAAGCCACATTTCCACCAGGAAGTACGATTTGTTTAGCACGGTACAGTAAAACGGTGGTAGATGGGACGGCCTACCGAAATAACTTACCATAAATTAGGTCGACATGATTAGGGCCAAAATAACAATCACAATTATTTGGATCAATATGTTAATCACAGGTGGCACGGTGGATCAGCTGGTAAAGCGTTTGCCGTTTCTGAAGTCCCGGGCTCGATCCCGGACCCGCCTGTGTGGAGTTTGCATGTTCCCCCCGTCCCTGCATGGGTTTCCTGCGGGTACTCAGGTTTCCTCCCACATCCCAAAAACATGCAACGTTAATTGGAGGCTCTAAATTGCCCCTATGTGTGATTGTGAGCGGGGCTGTTTGTCTCAATGTGCAGTGCGATTGGCTGGCAACCAGTTCAGGGTGTACCCTGCCTCCTGCCCGTTGACAGCTGGGATAGGCTCCAGCACTCCTCCCGACCCTCGTGAGGATAAGCGGCAAAGGAAATGGATGGATGGATGTTAATCACAATTATTCCCATGTTAAGGGAAAAACGAAATTTTTATTGCATTACTTTTCAACAAACAATTTGTCAACAGTTACAGTACAAAATGAATATTTAAATAAAAATAAAAGATGGGTTTTTTTTTTTTTTTTTTAGAAATTCAAATTGAATTGCGACATAATAGAAGCAAATGCAGTTAAAAGGCAAACAAGTTTGGTTCCAAGCAGCAACTTTTCCTTTGCAAATCCCCGTCAAGGACTGGTTTGGCTCCTTTTGTTGTGCTCACCAGTCCCGGTCACAAACAGCAAGGAAGTCAACGGTTGTGGTTTGCGTCTCGTGAATTTCAATGCGGTCGAGTCAGCCTCCGGTTGAACTCTTGATTGTTAATAGTTTACATTATGTAACACACATCCACTGTGTTTCCAAGTCCAACTTCAAAATGAAAGCTTCACATATGAATATTCATGACTCTCAGAAGGAATTTTTTCCATTCTGTTCTATTTCTATTCTATTGTTTTTTGTTTGTTCTTCTTCTCAGTACTCAAGATGAATGCGGTACCAGGGCGGCACCGACTGCCAAAGACAAATTCCTTGTGTGCCATTATTTCTGATTCTGAATACATTGGACATCGATGCCATTTTAGGCTTTTATTTTGAAGTTGGCACTGGGGTGTTTTTGCTGGTGTGTTACCGTAATGCTGAGAAGATTCATTTAATTGAAACTTCTTCACTGCAGGCTGGCCTGACTGTAGTCATTTTAGTATAGTGTATTTGAAAAGAAATATTGGATTTTTTTCTGCCATTTTTTTAAATACCCCCCCTCCAAATGGCTGAACAGACAAGTTGCTACTTGCTGCACTTTTAACTTATGTCTTCTTGTTTGAAGTCTCTTGCCTTGAATCAAAACATGTCCAGAAAATGGATATTGATTCCTTTTTGAGTGGCTAGTACCATTCTGTGCTGTACTTGATTCCTTAGGCATTATTCACTCATAATTCTGCAGAGAGCTGCGTTTAGGAAGCTCAATTATGTTTCCGCCCCCTGGTGGTTGGCTGACTAAGTTCACACTTAAATGAAAAAAAAAAAAAAAAAAAAACGAATCACCCATGACTCATCCTGATTTAATTATGGAAGCTAAAATTGTAATCATGATTAAAATTCAATTTATGATGCAGCCCTGCAGTAAACTCGAGAGATCCTGGTTTTGAGCCCTTATTTGGCTTTGGATTCTCTGGGTGGTCTGGCTAAAGATAGGCCCCTAGGTTCATTTAAGACGCTATAAATTGTCAATATGTGTGCATGTGAGTGTGAATGCTTGAGTCTTTGTATCCCCACGGTTGTACGGTTCTTCCCCAAAGTGACGAATCGTGGTCCAAATTTACAAACTGTACTGAGCTAAACTTAAGATGCACTGCTTGGTGGAAACGGGGTCATGAGGAGACTGGCAGATCGTTCGTTACCTCTCCCAAGGCCAGTGAAGCTCTAAAGCGCAGCTCCGCCTCTTGTCACATTTTCCTCAGGGGACCCTTTTTCCCTTAGCGCCCACCCCCCCCCCCCCCCCACTAACTACTACGACCTCTCCTAACCTACACTCTACCACATTGTAAATAGGCAACTATGACAAGTGCCTGTACTTAGGAAGCCCTCAGTCACACAGGACTTGGCAGGATGACAAGGAACGGGGGGCTGGAAGGGCAAAGGGGGTCTTTTCAGCACTGGAGGGTGTCGGTTGGGTGCTGACATGTGACTCTTCATCTTGAGCCACCCCACTCAGGGAAGCCTGTTGCTGTTTGGTCGTGGGGAAAGGTGGAAAACAGAAACGAAAAAAAAAACAAAACAGGGCGCTAGTTCCAGACTGACGGTCGCTTTCTGTGGACCACCTGTATACGGTCCACTGACTGAGAAAATGTTAAACCCGCCCCCCACCCCAGCCGAGCCTAACGTGGTTGACCGAGAACGACTTTGCTCACCACTCTTCACCAGCCTGAGATCCTCTTAACAATCAACACTCACAAGTGAAAGACTCAACCAGCAAACACACGCACACACTTCAACATGCTCTCTTGGGATTGACACTTTTTAATGTATTCCACCCGAGATTTTAAAGAATGTCACGCTTTGCCTGATCATCTCTTCACAACCCCACGTCACCTCGCCACTCGAGTTCCCACCCTGTGTGTGTGTTTGTGTGTCTGAGAGAGAGAGAGAGAGAGAGAGAGAGAGAGAGAGAGAGAGAGAGAGAGAGGGTGCTATAATCTGGTATTGGATTAAGTTTATTAGTGAGGCTGTTGATCTTTTTTTTCCCCCCTTCTTTTAGTCGTACACCTTTTCTAGTCACAGCCCTGGGCCGTCACCTCTCCTTCCTGGTCCCCGCGAGTGTGTGTGTGTGTGAGAAAGAAAAAAAACAAAAGGATCATTCCCTTTTGGATTAGGATTATCAGTGAAATTGCTGATTTTGTTTCTTTTCACAGTCGTTTTGACAAAGCAGACCTGAGGTGGGTCCTATTTTTTGGTTTTCATCTCTCTCGCTCTCTCTCTCTCTCTCTATGGTTGCAGATGTGTGTGCGGGTGCATGTGCGTGTGACGCATCTCAGGGCAAAAGGGTTGTCACCGAGCAAGGTGTCGAGGAGGTTAATCATTACTGGAAGGAAACGCGAGGACTGTGCTTGTCCTCAAATACTCGCTCGACGCACATACAAACGCAGACACACGCTATTATTTGCGTCCCGGGACCAGACAGATCCATAAGACCTCCAGGCACTTGTGTGATCGAATTCCCTCTCTCTCGCTCTCTCTCTCTCTCTCTCTGTTTTGTCTGCATGAGAGCATGACACACACACGCACACACACACACACACAAACGAGTGTGTACTTGTAACTAACTGCTGCCTTACTGCTAACTTTTCCTAACCCAAAGCATCTTGCTTACAAAGAAAACAAAACAAGGAACACAGCACAAAGATTCTCAACCAAGGGGATAAAAAGTTTATTTTTCTGATGTTAATATTGTTCTTAAAGTCTCCCCCCCTCCACTTGGCATTATAACTTTGTTATTCTTATTCTTATTATTCCATAGATTTTTTTTGTGTGCATCCAATTCCCGCAAAGCCTCTTTTACTGTTTTTTAGATTTAACTGGCGTATTCAGAGTTCAAGCTTATCCATTTTATCTAGTTTTTTTTTTTTTTTTTTTCATCCTGTAAAGTCATTTTTATCTAGTAGTTTTTACTTTTGGGGAGGTTGCATTATTTGCAAATATCTGATCGTGTGTACTATTGTTTGTGTAAATGTTACGAGCTTGTTACGTAACACTCCTGACGTGAAGATGTGCTGAGATGAGTTAATCCCGTGACGTAACGTCATCATCTCCAGTCCCCCCCCCCGCCCCCCTCCTTGTTGGTTGGTTGTTTTTTTTTTCCTCCTCCCTTCCCTTGGGAAAAAAAGTTTTAATTAAGATGTAATCAGGGTTAATTAAAACCAGTCAAAAGCCAAAACAGCAGCTCATGTTTATATTTGTTTGTTTGTCTCTCTTGTATGCAAATGTGTTACTTCGTGTTATTAACTAACAGACAGCGCTTTAATTATCTATTTTTTTTTTTTGTCAACAACAAGATTAAAATTTGACCTCTTCTCATACAGGACCTATTTGGATATACTTGTTTACAAGTCTAGCTCATATTCTCTTATGAGCTCCATAACTGTACTTTCAGAGCGCTTTAGAATTGAGGTGGTATTTTTCCTAAAATGTTGCATTTATCGTCAGTGGCTCGCTGACACTATTTCTCTTTTTATGTTCATAAATATGAATTTCAATGGCTAAACTAGAAACGTTTTAAATATTGTCATATGAATACGAACGGACGGCACGCCTGTGTGGAGTTTGCATGTTCTCCCTGTGCCTGTGTGGGTTTTCTCCGGACACTCCCGTTTCTTCCCCCATCCCAAAGATTGATTGGAGACTCTAAATTGCCCCAAGGTGTGATTGTGAGTGCAGCTGTTTGTCTCTATGTGCCCTGCGATTGGCTGGCAACCAATTCAGGGTGTACCTTGCCTCCTGCCTGTTGACAGCTGGGATAGGCTCAAGCACTCCCCGTGACCCTCGTGAGGATAAGTGGCTGACAAAATAGATGGATGGAAGGTTTGATATCTAAACATTTACATTTTTTCTTGCCACCTGATGTGGTCCATGCATTAAAAAAAAACCAACAAAAAACTCAACTACACATTAATTACGCAGGGCTACAAACAGTTCCAGTCCTGTAATTTGGACTACCCTCCTATGATCGATAATATCCCCAATTTTGTGCGATGTTTCGTGCTTCCCCCCGATTTATGGTCATCTGCCAATGGGAGGGGTTTTAGCTCACTCTGGTGGGACGATTGTGTCCCTGCAGCCTTTGGTGCAGTCTGAAGAAGCCGGCAAGAAGAGTCAGTGGGCATCGGGGGGGTCAGCTGTACAGTTTTTGTCTCCTGTTTTTATTTGGATGAATGAAACACGTTCAGTTACAAAAATGACTTAAAATGAACAACACTGTACAATGAACAAACAGTTTTCTCTCTGTCCCCCCACTCCACCCCAAGATAAACACTAAAAGTCGCTACTACGAGGGTTTCAAGGGAATTAGGGGATGGCCTCACATGATGGAACACACAATCGGATGGCGGGGTGGTGGGGGTGGGGGAATGTCATACATCCATTCAAACACATTTAGACAGGGGCAATTAAAGCTACGTGAACATGGCAGTCGGCATATTACCACTCTCGGGGAAACCCCTTTTGCACAGACACACACTCTCACGGGCAGTTGGGAGCAAACATCAGGGTCAAAAGGTGGGGCAGGGGCAGGGGCAGGGGAGGGGTTACTTTGGCAGAAAAACCACAAGAACTCAAGAAGGATCCGAGTAGCTACAAAGATACCAAGAGAAACGTCGTTATCATCTTTGTCAAGATCGTAATAATTAAGGTTATTTTTCCCCGTGACAAATACTCAAAAATATACATTTCATCATCATTATTATCTTCAATAGCATCATAATTATTATTTCCCTTTCAGTAGCTGAGGTTGTAAGAGTGGTGAGTCGCTAGGTGACGCTTATTTTTTGTGGGGGGTGGCGGGGGTAACGGCGGCAAAGGAAAAAGAGAAAAGTCAAGAGCTCTTTGGTTTGATTCTTGGAAACCTGAAGCTGCGTCCACGATCAAAAGCAGAAGGGAGATGATGGCGGCAACATGCTCGTGAGCGATTCTCCTTCTCCCAGCAGTTTCATTCCTTTTTTTCCTCAATACTTTCAATTGTGTTAAAGCACTTTTGTTACATTTTGACGAACTTTTATTTTGACAGGGTTGCAATCAAAAAGAAAACGATTAGTTGGCCCGATGGCAATCGGCTAACGCTAACCTTCAAATAAAGAAATGAAATTAAACAGCAACAACTAAGACTTTTAAATGGAGGAAGATAATTGAGATCATTTTCGTTTCTAAAGGGTTTGCTGTTGATCACATTACGCTACGCTAGCACGAGGTTACTTTTGTCGAACAAAGCGGCGTTGTCCCCTTGATGTAGTCCAAGATTTTATGCAGGGGTTTTGAGGTTCGAACATATTTAACATGACTAAAATGTTATGTTAAAGCAATTTTAAAAGGTTTCATAGGGTAAAAAAAAAAAATGAAAGAACCAATTTAGTTGGCGGCACTGTTAGCCTCGTTTTCTCTAGCTACATCTTGAAAACACACGATAGGTTCTAGAAGACTCAAAATTGCCTGTAGGTACTTTTATTTATATGTGCCCTTCGATTAGTCCAGGGTGTACCCCGCCTCTCGCCAAGAGTCACCTGGGATAGCCGATCGTAGTGAGGCTAAGCGGTATGGAAAATGGATGGATGGGCCTAGAAAAGGTGGAAAGCTAACCTGTATCAGTGTCAAAAGTATGGACAAATTTGATTTGTGCTGATGTTTGCTACGCTAACCCAAAACGAATTAGTAGCAGCTTGCCAAAATACACTTCCCAACATGTGACAGCAAATATTTTAACCTTTCCAGGGAATAGTCTGAGGTTTTATCCGATTAAAAAAAAAAAAAAAGTGAGGGGAAACCACAGGTTTAGAATTGGGCTTAAGACGGGTTAGCATGCAGCAGACTAAAAAAACGATTAGAAAATTTGAGGTAAAAAAATGAAAAGCTATTTCTGTTTGTCTTGGTTCGTGCTCTGTTACACTAATACGAATGAATAGTGAATCAAATGTAGAATACAAATTTGTGTTTTACATATTCGCCCCATGCTACTGTGTGCTACGCTAATGCTAATTTACGTTGTACCGCAGTGCCTCTGTTGTAAGCCCAAAAACACGTTCCTTTTAAATGATTAGTCTGAGCTTTTAAGAGGTCAAAGTTTAGGATTAGTTTTAATAATAGTTAATAGACGTGGAAAGCGTGTATCAAAGTTAAATAAATGAAACATTTCGGCACAGTGGAGCGTTCGCCTCACAGTTTTGAAGACCGGCGTTCAAATCCTGGGTTAAACTCAGTGGCCAGAATGAATTTTATAGTACTTTAGAGGTGTGTATTGTGTATTGCACTGTTAACATCCTGCCACGATTGGACTGTACGGAGGTTGTGGAATGAAGCTACCGAATCCAGCGGAGACGAAGCGGCGTCCGGTGGACATCAGGGGCGGGGCTGCCGTATTCTTTGGGGCGGGGCTTACTTTGGTATCATTCACTAAAGGGGGCAGCCCCGCCGCAAAGCCCAGGGGTCCACCTTGGCGCCACAGCGCCCCCGCGTGCGGACGGAGAGAGAAAACCGCCTCCGATGGGGATTCTCCAGAGAACGCGTCACCTAGCAAGCGCCGTTTGGCCGCCGCTCCCCAGTTACCCGGTCAGCTGATCACCTGGCCGGCTTCCTAAAAGTCTCCACGCGGTCGTTTTGGAGGCTTCTAGAAGCTGAAGAGTAGGCCAGAATAGATCTCTTTTGGGGCCGGACTGGCAACCAGATCCCAGCCGGATTTGACAGGAAGTGTCCCGGTTAAGAGGAGAGGGCGGCTTTCCGAGCTCAATGCGGACAGCGAGGGTGCGAATGGGGCTGGGGAGTTTTCAGGGCGGGGGTTATCCGAGGTTACACGACTTTGTGCTGACGGGAAGTGAATCATTCAAGCCCCTTTCACGATACCTGGGACACAATATTTTGACGACTTTCAAAGTTTCTTTCTTTCTTTCTTTATTAGCGACGCACGCAGCAAGTTGGCCCGACGATATTCCGCGTTGGTGGGTGGGATCAGACGCCAGCGTGGAAGGGTTAGCGTATTCCACGTAGCTAAAACAAGAGTGTGAATTTCAAACGTAACACTGTCTTTTCCCCCTGTTGTGTTGAAAGCAATGCTAATGGGTTACTAGAAGAGTAATAAGTTCTTTGCTGCCCTGCATCCTTTGCGCCACACCAGAACTGACTTTTGGGCAGAATGCACAAAACATTGTCTTGACTGTGACCAAATGTTTGCGGCAAGATGCAGAACTTGTTCCTGACTAAAATACAACTCTTCAAAAAGACTCGTGGCATGACCGCATCTTTGCTGGGTTTTGCGCTGAAGGCACTTTTCACCTCGAGGTTTGGCAACAAAGGCAAATTGAGGCTAATTTAGCCAAATGTTGCTACTTTTTCCATGTTGAAAAAACATTTCAGGAGCAGAGAATGCCTGAAAAGGCAGGAAATCGACTCTTAAATTGAACACGCAACACTGGCTTCTCCTGCCCTGTTGTGTTAAAAGCGATTGCCCCTGTCCGACATCTATTTTATACCCAAGACATTGTGGAATTATCCGATTTGGGGATGTAGCCGAGTGAAAATGCACAATTGCAGCAACATCCCACCTTTGCTGGGTTTGTGTAAAATGCAAATTGTAAAAAAAAAAAAAAAAAACGTGCCACCTCCAGGACTGGAGTGGAATTGTATTTCTTTTTTTTTCTTTTTTTTTTTTACTGTACCTTGACTTATTCAAGCACATTCTGTCTTTACCAACGACACAACACTAAAGAAAAGAGCACACTCGCCTATTTTGTTGGAAGCAATTATCGGCCCCCCCACCCCGATTTCATCCGTGCAAGTGAGCAGAACTGCGTCAATGTCAGCCTTTTGCTGGGTTTGTGTAAACGGCAAACCCGAATAAATTCCGGATCGTCCATTTAGGACTCCGATGGGCCAACTTTCCAAGATCTCCACATGAAAAGGGCTCATAATCAACCCCAAACTTGCGTCAGCACAACATCCCGTGAACCCAGATGGACCCCCTCCCCCTTCCGCCCCCTCCATTGGTTTTAAAGCATTCATCTATTTGGTTTATCATCAGAGAATATGAGGTATATGATGAACTCTCTCTCTAAACACATCCGACGCTGGATGACAGAAAACGATCCAAAAAAATAAATAAAAGAAAAGCCAAAGGAGCACAAAAGAGAGCTTCCTTTCGGATGTTTTGCTTCTTTTTGGTCACGTAGCAATAAAGCTTTTCTCCTTGAACACGTCAAAGTCGACTTTTTGCTCTGCTCACAAACGTTACTGTACAAAAAAACAAACGAAAAAAAGAGTTGTACTGAGGGTTCCTCGATTCACGATGGATGGAGTCAACCAAGTCACCAGAATTTGTACACTGTACTCCATCACTAACCTACAAGAAAGCAGTAGTCATAATTACAGTAAATATAGGTATGAAAAACACTTTTAGGCCACAAATAGAAAACAATCAAAGTAAGTCATCGAGCGGGATTTTGCGCGCCACGTGACGACGGACTCTCACGCCGCCCGGCGAACTAGTTCGTAGAGCGGCGCCAGGACCGTCGTCTGCCTTGGACCCCTGCCCGACATTGCCAACGTCAGGTGGTCACGGTGCCACCTCCCAAACGCCAGGAAGATGCGCTCTTCTTGGCGCGTTATTAGAATGATTTGGTTTGAAGAAGAACGTCGGCGGGTGATGACGTCGTCCCATCCATCCCAGAATATTCAAACAAAATAAATTAGAATAATAACAAATAAATAGCAAGGGAACAAAATCAACCCTACCCTGAATAAATAGTACAATCAAAAGTCTAAATTTAACATGAAAAAGAGAGATAGTTAAATTTTTGGTCTAAAATCAAGTCAATGTTTTTAAGGATATTTTTTTCCCCACCATTTTTTTTTTGTTTTGTTTTCTTTTTTCAATACATTGGCAATAAGTAAGCAGTAATAGAACATAGATCTTTTTTTTTTTTTTTTAAACTACAAAAATCTATAGAAGCACTAACAGATACATTCCGTCTAAAGAGTCCACGCGGACAAAAGGCTTCGACCCCCACGTCAAAGCCGAGTCGTCTTTGGGAAAACGCCTGCCTGCAAAGTCAGAACGGCGACCGGTTCCGCGTACTCGCAACCCAACGAACAGAAAACTGCTGGCTTTTCCCCAGACCGTCACTTCGTGTGTATTTTGTTTGTTTTGGGAAAATCGCTATTGGTTTAACCCGACCACCTGATTTAAAAACTACAAAAAAAAAAAAAATCAAATAAGGATCTTTGTGAAGTACGTGAGCGAGTGGCCTCTTCCGAACGAGGGAGCGGTCGGGATAAGCACGAAAAGTTACAGTACGATAATACGGCATCACAGCAACGTGACAGAAAATAAGAATTTCTTTGAAAAGAAGGTTCAGTTCAGTGAGGTCGTTTGCGTTTGGTTCCGTCCAGGACCAAAAGAGCTGGGCTGGAGAGGGAGGCTGGACGGGGCGGCCCCTCCCACCTGTGCTACACACTTTGAGGGTGGCACACAAAAGCCCCACCCACACCCCCACCCCTCCTCCTCCTCCCTCCAGACACATTTGGTTGTTGTTGTTTTTTTTTTTTTTTTTTTTTTTGTTTTTTGGTTTGGTTTGCCTCGGTCAGTCCTTGGTTTGTTTGTCTCTTTTTGGTTTGGGTTTATTTTTGGTATCCTTTTATAAAAGGTGTGACGTCTTCACGGCCGTGTGTCCCACCCTCAACCTGGCGTGGGTCCTTTGGGCAAAACTCACCCCCTGTTTTGGGTCTCTCGACTAACTTCCCGCGCAGGTTGTTCCACAAACTTGCGCTGAAAGTGGTTCAACTGACTAAGTCAACTTAAAGCTGTGATGACCCAAGTTGAGACGGTGTGGGGAGGGGGCACTGTGTCCTGCTTTGGACCCCCGTCCCGCCGCCCCCCGTCATGGTGTCAAGTGTCTCGGACGAGGCTCTCGAAGAAGACCCTTCGAGGCCTTGGGAAAAAAAAATGCTTTGGTTTCCGTATTGAACGCTTAATGGCAGTCGGACGTGGACGAATGGCGGCGACGGACGACGACACGGACGAACACGCACTAGGTTGATTGACGGGGGGGGGGGGGCAGGGGCGGCACATCGTAGCCTTGAATCCAAGAGTCACAGTCCCTCGGTCCTCGGTTTGGAGTGCACCACTAAAGGTGAGTGAGGAGATGATGATGATGATGATGACGACGATGATGATGAGCTACATTAAACGCGTAACAAGGCGATGCGAAGATAACGGCAACATCTTCATGAAATGGAGGACAAACGATGGGTGTAGCGGTGGAGTCCTGGTCCTGGTCCTGGATAGCTTCGCTTTTTATTTACATGTCCTTTGAATAAAGCTTTTCTCTCCGTATTTTTTGGTATTTGGGGTTTTGGTATGGTTGTCATTTTTTTTTTTTTTTTGTCATTGTGTGTTCCTCCTCCGCCTCCTCAGGTATATTTTTGGTTTCAAATGTCTCCTCCTCTTCCTTGTCTGACCCGCAAAATATATAAAAAAAAAAAATCCTCCTTTTATTTTGTCCTCCTTGGTCTTCTTTTTTTCATTTTTGGTTTAGGCGCCGGGTGGCAGCTCGTCTTCTCTTGCTCAGGAAGTCTTGAGGTGGCACACTGATGCTGACAAAAAAAAAAGCGATCCCTCTGTGGGGGGAGATAAAGATTTTTGGTTTGGGTCTTCCCCTTCCCGCCCCCTTCTTCCCTCCTCTTTCCCTCCCTCCTTCCCTTCTCTTCCATTCTGTGGGTTTTTGGCATCGGAAAGAGCGGGAGGGAAGGAAGGAGAGAGCCAGAAGAAAAAGAAGAGCGCAAAAGAGAGAGGAAGAGCTAGCTTTGGTGTGAAAGGCCAGAGACGCCCGCTTCCTTCATTCCTTCCTTCCATCCTTCCTCCTGCTTGATTAGCCGCCCGGCGGCGTCACTCCATCTTGGGGCTGTGTGCCATTTCGCTGGACGAGCAGGAGGAGGCGGGGCTGGAGCAGGGGGAGGGGGAGCAGAGGGTGGGGCTGATGCTGCTCGCGGAGGGCGCGAAGGGGGACGGGCGCGAGGCCTTGGCCGCCGCCGCGCTCAGCAGACCGCCGCCCGGGCTCTGGCCCATGTGGAGGAGGGCGGGGTGGTTGAGGAAGAGCGAGGACGCCAGGCCGGCGCCGTGGACGCCCGAGGCCCCCAGCAGCATCTTGCCGCTGCCCTCCAGACTAGAAAGGGGCAGCTGGCCCCCACTGGCCGCCAGGGCTGAGGGAGACATAGAAAAGAAAAGGTGTTAGAAAAAGATGCCGCCTTGCACGTATTAAATGTCGTCTATGGTCACGATAATCTTGTGCAAGTTTGAAATTTAGATACAAGAGGACACGGCTTTTTGTCTCGTTTTCTGATTTTGATCAGTTTGCTGAGAGGCAAAGCAATCTTCATTTGCGTCTACAGTTGGAACCAGATGACATGACAACGGATTCAACTTCACATTTAGTCAATTAGGTTACCAAAATTATTCCTGTTCCCAAAAGGACAGATTAAAGGGAAAAGGACTTGGGGCAACTTTTGGTTCCGGTCTTAAAAGTCAGACGTTTATATCCGGTAAAAGCACTACAGTTTTGAACTCTTGGGGATAACCAAGATTAGTTTACATCTTTTGAACCTTCAAAATTGAATTAACTAGAGATACACCCATGGATGTAGCTGAACTAGGTACTATACACCTGAAACACACTTCTCCCTTTGGGTAACATCAGGCAACGTCAAAAGAAATCAGCCAAGATATCGGGAAGCGAATTATGGACTTGCACAAATCCGGCATCCTTGGGTGCAATTTCCAGATGCCTGAAGGTGCCACATTCATCTGTTCAAACAAGTTTACACGTACAGTGGTACCTCGGTTTTCGAACGTCTTGGTTTTCGTACAAGTCGGTTTTTGAACGAAAATTTCCTGATTATTTTGCTTTGGTTTTCGAACGAAAATCGGTATTCGAAGACCCCGACCATCTGACCCGGGATGATTTGTTATTGTACTTTCGAACGCAACGTCGAGAAAAACAGAAAAGACATAACTTGCGCGATCTGAAACTGTTGTTTTGCATTGCTTTTTTTTTGTTCGATTATTTTTTATTACGTTATGTACTTTCTGTGGGAATAAAAAAAAGTTTGTCTGCCCTCCATTACTACTTGTTTAAAGTTATTCTGCATTTTTAGATAAAAAAAAAAAAGGTTTACAAAGCTGGGGGCCGAGACGCTACAGCCTAGCGTACGCTACTAGACTAAAGCATACATTTTAAGCAAAAAATAAATATATTTCTTAATTGATTGAATTATATTAGTATTTAAATATTAAGTATTTAAACTATACATGTATTTCTACTATGCAGTTTATTATCAGGAAAAGCTAAAAAAAAAAAAAAAAAGCCGCTTAATAAACCTTTTTTTTTTTGGCTTGGAACGCATTATTTCATTTTCCATTCATTGTAATGGGAAAACGTGCTTTGGTTTTCAAACGTTTCGGTTTTCAACCAGCCTTCTGGAATGGATTGTGTTCGAGAACCAAGGTACCACTGTATATAAACACCATGGGAATGTCCAGCCATCTAATCGCTCAGGAAAGTGACAGGTTCTGTGTCCCGGGTTTGAACTTTAATTCTGTCCAAAATGTCCACATCAACCCAAGAACTGAAGTAAAAGAACTTGTGAAGATTCTGGACAAGACAGTGGAATTATCCACAGTGAAACGAGTACCGTACCGACGTGAAGAGCACAAAATGGTCATCGCTCAGGTTTTCAGATCGTCTCATATCATTGGCATCATGGCAACTGTTGTGAGTGGGTCGTTGTCATGGCAACACGGCGTTTCTTCTTCACACAAACAGCTCTTCATGCTGCCGGTGGCCCATGTCATTTGGCCTATTAGTGTGGAGCATCATGTAATGTTTCATGTACCCAGGCTCGTGAACGTGTCAGTTGGCGAATATGCTGTAGAACATTTGTGATAAATGATGCAGGGAGGAAAAGGAATCACATGAGGAAGATGAACACACACGCGCATTCACACAACAACAACAACAACAACAACACTACGACTCACATGCGATGGATTGTGATGGTGTGTTTTCTTTCAGAGCAAAAGTGCTCTTTGAACGAACACACAGACAAAAAAATTATGAAACTAGCGGAAAAGATGAATTATATAAGACAAAAAGTTACACATTTAAAAAAAAGCTTCTATATTCGGTTATGTGGTGGTGTATTTTCGTAAAATTATTTGTATACTTTCCACCAAAAGTTATGTTGGCCAGTATCAAGAAAAAAGTTGAAATGGCATACTTTTAGAATTGATTTATTTATTTTTTTACATTTTCGGGGGAAAATGTTTTTGGGAGAAAAAAGTTGCATATTTTAGAGAATTTGAAATGGAGTATTGAGGCCACACTAAAAAGTACAAACATTAAGGACAAATATGTAATAGTTTTTTTATATTCTAAAGATAAATATAGGTTAATTTCTGTTTATATATATATTCAAGATTAAAAAAGTTTACATTTTCAGGGAAAATTGGTTTCATTTCACATTTTCTGAAAACATTTTAATATTTTTAGTAGAAATAAAAATCAACCTGTACTGAGTTTGGCCGACTGTCATTAGCACTTTTGAGTTGCATAATTATTTCCATTGTTTTTTTTCCCTGTGGCTCGTAAATGCTCCTTAGCAAAACGAGTCGAAATTGATGACGTTTGAAATGTGCGCCGTCGTCCGTCGATGACCGTCTCGCAAACACACACCTTGTATAGTGGCCAGGGGATTGTTACCGAGGAGGGCTTGGTTCATCCCCGTGTTAACGCCCATCACAGTATTCCTGTTGTGTCACACACACGCGCACACACACGTAGCAGCAGCAGAATACACAAAATGCATACATACAGACAAGCAGAGGAGAAAAGGAGGAAATAAAAAGCAAGTTCAGCAGCTTCCAAAAGAAAAGCACCATATACAGGGGAGTCTCGATCAGAAAAATATTTCAGCAAAGCTCGGGGTCAGTTAAATTACCGTAATTTCCGGCCTATAAACCGCGACTTTTTTCACGCGCTTTCAACCCTGCGGTTTATGCGGCTAATTTGTGCAATTTTTCTAACGGCCGCAAGGGGCCACTTGAGCGGAAAAGGTAAGAGTGAGGCCGGAGGAATATATGTGCCGAGAAAGTGACTTTTACCGGTCCGGCCCTGTTTTTTTTAACTGGCCCTGCTAGCGCGGTGGCGCTAGTGTGAGCATTAGCGTGGCGGTGCTAGCGTTAAACTCTCTGGTTACCGTCTTTCTTTGTAAAGATCTCGTGTTTCACTGTCAGTTTCAGTGTGGGCACTTTTACACGGCTGCGGCCCATGTATGTACCAAATGGTATTTCCTCTACAAATGTACTGGGTGAGGCTTATAACCAGGTGCGCTCTGTAGGCCGGGAATTATGGTATGCAGTCTACAGGAATAGTTTCCTATCAATTGAATGTTTATTGTTCTTGTTTGTTTGTTTGCTCACTCTTCTTCTATGTACTCAACATGAATGTCGCACTGGCGGGGTGGCACCGACTTGCCGGAGACGAATTCCTTGTGCGTTGTTAAATACTTGGCCTGATTCAAATTGCTTATATATGCCCTGTGCCCACAAATAATCATCTGGGATGTTGCGTCCTAAATATGGACAAATAGAACAGAGGAACGTTCCGGAATTAAGAAAATAAATAAGTAAACTTAACTTGAGAGTTTCCGCTGCACATCCAATCAAACAGGTGAAAATAGACATTTGGGTGTGTGTAAAAAAAAAAAGGCGTAAAGAGCATTTTCTGTCAAAGCTGTAACAGGTCAATGTTTTCTTGTGAGAATTTAGCAGGAAACCGTATTAAAGGTTAAAAGTACAACCTGCACTAATCCCTACAGCTAACCCAAAGATAACTTTTCATCACCTGCCACCAAAGACTACATTTTGCAATCATTTCATGAGGTTAGGGGTGTCTAGTCGCAAAAAGAAAAAAGGTGATTTTGTAGAAAAGCCTATTGCAACCTCACAAGAACAGCCTCTTTGTTTTGCGCTTTGCGTGCAGCCCTTCATGTGTGCTGTTTCACCTCAAGTTTGTAGCGAAGTCGCTCATGCAGCTTGACATGTCGCCGTTCTTTTTACCCATACGCCACACGCTGGGAACACAGACACAAACAAAGACGGACACAAGCTTGAGAAAGAATTGCTTCTGTGCTACTACTTTGACTTACAAATTCAATCTGTTCCGTGACTTTCTGTTGCACCAGACAACGGCCTCATTTTTGGTGTATTCCAATAACTGCCCAATGGCAAAGCTTTATCCACAGTCTCTACTAATTGGGATTAATTTCGTGCCTTCAGAGAATAGTAAGGCTACTGAATTATTTTTTTTTTTAATTGATTGTAACTACTATGTGGACACCCGCATAGCTTTACCCAGACACCTGCATTGATACAGGTTCAATTCTGGTTTAGCAAAAAAAATCCATTGGATCAAAGAAAGCCTGTTAATTTTTCTAATGGATTTAAATGCCAAAGGTCACACAGAAATATTGGAATTAGATTTTTTTTTTTATTGTTGGTTTGAGTGGAAGGGGTTACATTTCAGACCACCCTTGTGAGTCCGCTAATTACTGAAAATATATTTTTTATGCATCCATCCATTTTCTTTCCCGCTTATCCTCACAAGGGTTGCGGGAGTGCTGGAGCCTATCCCAGCTGTCAATGGGCAGGAGACGGGGTACACCCTGAACTGTTTGCTAGCCAATCGCAGGGCACATCGAGACAAACACTTGCACTCACAATCACACCAAGGGGCAATTCAGAGTATCCAATTCATGTTGCATGTTTTTGGGATGTGGGAGGAAACTGGAGTGCCTGGAGAAAAACCACGCAAACTCCACACAGGCAGGATTGAACCCGAGACCACTGTGCCGCCGGTTTTTATTTATTATGATTTTAAATCTTTGGTGCAGTCACTGATGGTGGAATGGTATGCTTGCCTGACTTTGGTACGCGTGGCGTGGGTTCAGTTCCCACTCAGTGACGGTGTCTATGTGCCCTGTGAATATCTGGCGACCATCTTAGGGTGTAGTTGTGGGGCTCCAGCACTCCCGAAACCCTTGTGAGGTTAAGTGCTTTGGAAAATGGATGGATCTTTGTCCACGACACCAAAATATGATGCAAGTGAGATACAGATAATATTTTTGGCCACTTGGGGTCGCCATCCCCATGTTCTACAGTACTGGTGAAGGCCTGGCTTGTTGAGTGACATCGGAGTCAGCAAATGAGAGCGTAGCTCAGCAGGGTCACCAAAAATTTGGAGACTATGAAGGGCTACATGACCTGTTTGCGGCAAACTGACAAAATAACAAAACTTCTTATACTTTACAAATATATAAATATTTTATATTATACAACAGTATTTTAAAATTGGCATTCATGATGTAATCAAGTCTGCAAAATATTGTGATACAATACAAAATATGGTGTGTATGACATAAAAATCTATGAAGCCACAAGACATGAAGCAAGGGACGACAGTTCGCAAAGATCTTACCCTGTGTTGAGATTGAGTGTACTGTGACTGGGGGTGGCCGGGCTGGCCGTGCTGCGTGGAGGGGCAGCGGGGGGAGCAGGAGGAGGTGTCACCGGGGACGGGGCAGAGCTGGAGGTGAGGCTGGAGCCCAGGCTGGAGGTCAGGGGGCAGATGGGGGACATGCCGGTTGCCGTTGTGCTGCTGAGACTGGTCACCCCCGGCGTCAGACGGCTGCTCACCTGCCATAGAGAGGACGGAATTGACACATAAAAATGCAATAATAAGTTTCTTTCGGCTTGTCCCTTTCGGGGTCGCCACAGCGTGTCATCTCAGATGAACGCACATATTTGTCTGGCACAATTTTTTACACCAGATGCCCTTCCTGACGCAACCCTTCTAAGGGAGTGGAGACCCCAGTGGGATATGAACCCACAATCCCTGGTTTACCCAACCAATGCTCGAACCACTGAGCTACAGGGCCATAAAAATGCAATAATAAGAAATCAAAAATCACCAAATGATCACCAGAATCACCAAATGCGCCTCTTCCCTCATTAAACTTTGACTTCAACAACATCGCGACAATCTTAATTTTCGTCGGATTACAACTTTTGATTCTGACAAAATATATGTCTGTTCCAATGTATTGCTGTTGGTATTATTATGGGGTCCTTCCCTTTAAGGAGTGCCTGGACCCCAAAATATTGAGAATCCCTGCTGTACACTAACACGACATGAAAAATGTAACAATAGTCGGAAGTGAACTTCAGTACAGTGTTGCGGGGGGGGTTATTGTATAGATTTTGAAGGTCAAAGGTCAAAGATGGCAAGTGACGCACCATGTGGGAGCTGTAGCAGGGGGGCTTGGGGGCGGGTGGCGCGCTGGTAGGCTGGCTGGGCAGGGGAGGGGTGGAGCTGCTGGGGTTGATGCGCTTCTCCTTCTGTCGGCGGTTGCAGAACCACACCCGGATCACCTCCTTCTCCATGTTGAGTTGCTCGGCGATCAGCAGGATCTCTTCTGAGGTAGGCTTCTGGTTCTGCAATGACGCCAAGCCATTAAAGTGGTGGAAAGCAGCAGAGCATAAATGAAAAAAAAAAAAAATAATAAATAGAACTACATATTTGAAAAGATATAAAAGAGAACATTTCTATCTTTGTTGAATTAAAATAAGACATTTGCAAAAATCTGCTTATACTTTGGAAAATGAGCAACATTTTTGGCAGTTTTCTGAGTGATGGTACGACAGACCAGTAACAGAATTATAATCAATCTGTTTGTACAATTTGAAATATTGTCCCGTTAATGGAAGGGATGTGAATAAAACTTGTTTTTAAAAGCAGATTCATTGATCAAAAAATGTATTGATAGATCAATCCATTTTTTTAAATCATCGTGACTTGCAACCCTGACACCAAAAAATTAAAAAATCCAATCACATTTGTTTGAATTAGCATTTGCATGTAATTCTGAAGAAATTAAATCAATACTATTCAATCGACATTTTATTAAAATAAAAAAAAAAATTGTCCCCTCACCCCACCCAAAAAAAAAACCTTCGTTCAGAATTTACAAAATGTTTAATCAACTACAGAAAAATAAAACGGGCAAAAATTTTGGGAGTAACTCGGAAATGTAAATGTACAGGAAGAGAATATTTAATATTCAAATACTGTGTTAGTAAAATGGAAGTTGTGCACACTGAACTGAGGCCCATGTCTTACCGTCAAAAACGCACGCTCCAGGGCAACGCGTACATTGGTCTCAATGCTGGTTCTCTTCTTCCTGCGGCGGCCTGGCATGCCGTCAAAGCCCAGCGAGGGTGACGACAGCGAGCTGGGGCTGGGGAGGGTGCTGTCTATGGACATGGTCTCTGGAATGCGGCCAAGTCACCAAGCCGCAGTCACAATCCATCCATCGATCATATCAGCATTTCAACGAAAGAGGCCGAGGGTCGAACCTGCATCGTTGAGCCACTTCTCCAGCAGCGGTTTGAGCTTGCACATGTTCTTGAAGCTCAGGTTGAGGGCCTCAAAGCGGGAGATGGTGGTCTGGCTGAAGTCGTTGCCGTACAGCTTCCCCATGGCCAGGCCGACGTCTCCCTGCACGGATCGCCGCGTTGGCTCGGCACAAAACACGGCAAAGTAACATGGACGGGCGTGGCGGTGTCCTCACCTGCGTGAAGCCCAGTTTTATGCGTCTCTGTTTGAAAGTCCGGGCGAACTGCTCCAGCTCCTCCAGGTCGCTGGGCTCCTCGGGGTGAGAGGGCACGGGGGGCACCGCGCTCAGCCCGCCACCCCCGCCACTCACTTCCATGCTCTTGTCTCGCTGCAACAATACACCCCCATTAAAAAAAAACAAGCGCCACAGAAAAGGTTTGTGGAGCCTATGCCATCTTATTTCAGGCGAGGGGCTGGCTCCACCCTGGACTGGTCGCCAGCCAATCGGAGGGCACATGCGGACAAAAAAAAACAAACAACCTTTTGCATTTACAACGAGGAACAAGCCAAAGACTGGTGATTTTTGCGCAATGTGGAAGGAAAATGGATTCGAAAGACAAACCTCACAACTGTGAGGTGGATTTCCTCATCACATCACTTAATTTCATCTAATGTCAACGTTTGTAAATGATTTAATCTGGATACTATATGACCAACAGCCCCGGAGCTCAGTGGTTAGAGCACTGGTTTGGTAAACCAGGGGTTGTGGGTTCGTATCCCACTGGGGGCCTCCACACCCTGAGAAGGCGTTGCGTCAGGAAGGGCATCTGGTGTAAAAATTGTGCCAAACATATATATGCGTTGATACGCTGCGGCGACCCCGGAAGGGACAAGCTCAAAGGAAGGACTATATAATCAACAAAAACAAGTGATATTTTCATATAATTAACATAATACAAAAAAAAATTATTCACATTCTTAAAAATTCCCATTTCAGAGGTTTTGTTTATTTTATGATGTATAAATTAACACATAAGATTCTTAAATTATGACAGCATAATGAAATGAATAATAATTTTAGTTGAAAATGCATTACACACTGATGGACTTAATATTTATTTTATGAAGCGAATAAGAAATAAGCAATAATGTGTATTTGTATTACACCCATTTTACTTAAACATTATAAAATGTAATATACTATGACAAAAGATTTAAAAATGCATCACATATAGAGATATTTTACTTCACAAGTTGAATGCAAGAAAAATAGATCATTTTTAGTGCATTGATTGTACTGAAATAAGCAAATTAACGCAATACAATAATTGCATTAAACCTACATCACATATGATGGGCATTTGGTGATTATTCACTACCATTGACGACTTTAGAAGTCAATTACCGTGTTCACCAGGAAGGCTGACTTTTATCCGTCCATCCATCCATTCTCTTTAATTACCGTAATTTCTCATGTGTAGGGTTATGGGTAAAATGGGCAAAAATGCAATATATACGGGTAGAAGGGCTTTCCTAATGGTTGAGGTCAACTTTGGGGGCGTTTATTACATATGAGTGCACACTATATATGAGAAATGATGCTAAAACCATGCATAGATTTGTATTTTTATTATGGTAAGGGAGAAGCTCTGGAAATGTTCTGATCGCCTATTTCCTGTTTTGGTGTCATTTTGTTCAGAAAGCAGCGCCTGTTGATTGCTGCCAAGCAGTTCACTCCACTTTGCCTCAATTGAATCATTACGCCATTCATCAAGAATCCACTTGACACGACTGACTGAACACTTACTGATTTGTACTGCCCGTCACAAACCATGTTGACCCCCCCAACCTCATAACCAAAAATGCTTCCTTGCCTAACAAGGATTCTTTCTCCTACCTGTGCCGACAGACCCATTGTACTCTGAGCAGACAGGAGACTCCCTTGGTTTGGTTGAGGTAGTGAAATAAGATTTGGTGTCGATATGAGTCCTGAAATCAAAAATGGAATTTAAACAATGAAACTCTTCCCCCAAAAAATTTACACCCCCCCCCCCCCCCCCCCAGTCACACTACCTTGCTGGCCCTGCTGCGCTTGGGAGAGGAGGAACTGTGCAGGCGATGGGAGCGAATGGCCGGGAACCAGAACCAGTTGCTGAAGCTGCAGCAACTGCTGGATGTCCTGATGAAGACCAGAACCAAGACCATGTGACACAATAAAAGAACAGCAGAGGTGTGTGTATGGGCAGAACAGGGAGGGGTGTGGGTATGCTAGGTGAAAACGGGAATACAAAAATCTGGGGTTCTCAAACTGTTTCCCCGAGGAGCGCTTCATATTCCTCGTGCCAATTAACGACCAAACCTAAAAGCTGTGGGAATTATTTATACATTATATTTTTAACATTTTAACTTTGGAACAGTGAACCCTCAATTTTGATTTTTTTCCCCCGTGGACCTTAAACTCTTGGAAAACTCACTTATTCGGCGCTCTCATCATATTTTTGTGCACTTTCTGCGGCACCCTAAAATGCCACAAGATGGTGCCAAAGCACAGACTAATTGTAAAATTATAACTCGGGTCAAGGAAAGCAATGGAGGATAGTTGACATAAGACGTAACTCAATGTGCTTTACATGACAAATAGAATTGAAAAAAAAAACTGGTCATAAAAATTTAAAACAAAGAGAAAAATAAATACAATTATAACATCGTGCAGAGCAAGAACTATTTCAAAGTGGATGTTCTCCAAAAAGCACATTTATACTTGGCGCTGACATCATCTCTGGTGGCAACATATTCCAATTGTGTGCACCATAATATCTAATGGCTGCTTTACCATGTTTACTTTGGACTCTGCACTGTCGTTTGACCCGAGTGAGAGGAGGAGGACCTACGTTTAGCCTGGGTTGTTCGCGAAAGAGGTTACAGAGAGTTTCATGTGTATTTAATTTAGTAAGTGGCTATAAAAAGCTCAAGCTCACAAATGACACGGCCTGAATAAACAACTGAAACATTTAATGCCTCACAAACTACAGTATGAGCCTCAAATATCTTGATATAATTTAAAACTCATGTTAAATAAGTCTTAAAATAAATGGCTTTGTAGATTTCCCGATTTTGTAAAGAATGCAAGTTAAGACTGCGGGCATGATTCCCATGCAACCAGTAAAAATAGCAATTTTCAAGACCTCCATTCTCCTTTTTCATAGCAACGCAGCACCGCAAAAATATAGGGAAGACCCTCCGTACTGTCTGCTGAACCTACCTCCGCCTCAACATACTGCAATCTAAGAGTCAAGATGTATCACTTCAACATACTTCCATGACACAAATTTCTACTTTACCATTAGTCAAGGGCTTTAGCGCCATCTTCTGGCATTTTGGGCCATTGCAGAAAGAGCACAAGAAAATGCAAAAAGCTGATCTTTGAAGGGAGGAAGAAAAATTTGTAAATCTGTGCATAGGTGGGGCTTCAATCTATGTACCTTCTAAAAATGATACAACATTTGTTGTTAGGGCTTGTGAACCAGTTTGAGAACCACGGTTGAAGGCTCACTCCGTAGGCCCTCGACTGCTCCGATTGGCTGCCAGTACCTGGGCGGTGAGCTGGATTGGCTGAGAGAGGGCAAGCTGGGGTGGAGGAGGTGGGGCAGGGACGCTTTGGGCAGTGTGTTCCTGTGTGCTCTGTCCCTGACCCTGCTGGCCTGTTTGCGCCGCCTGCTGTTGCTGCTGTTGTTGCTGCTGCTGCTGCTGCTGCTGCTGCTGCTGCTGTATATGTTGCTGCTGCTGCTGCTTCTGGGCGTGATGATTGGCTGCCACGGCCGCCGCCGCCGCCTGAGCTTGCTGATTGGCCTGGGCGGCTGCGTGGGCGGCATGGGCGGCGTGAGCGGCGCTGGACTGCTGCACGGCGGCGGCCAGAAGCTGAGCCTGGGCCTGCTGCAACAGAAGCTGCTGCTGCGCTGGCAACAGAGCCGTCAGCTGGGAGTGGCGCCGAGGCGGGAAAGCAAGTGTTAATAAGAAGTCGCAAGCCAAAGCAAAAGCAAAGAGTCAGCCCAAGAGAGTGCGAGTGTGAGTGTGTGTTCGGAATCACTCCCCATCCAATCCATCGTAAGTTTGTCATTCCCTTCAAATATATGGTGAGAATAATTTATACCCTCCGTGGGGTAATATAGACAACATTTACACCAGCAATGGGAGATTATTGTGCCATGTTGATAACGCAGAAGCTCCTGAGGATGATGCAGCCCTTGCAGGAAAATCCTGAACTCCCACCATCACCAGTAAGAGATGGGGAACAGTATAAAACACACACATAAAACAACAAGAAGGGCAACCAGGAGAACATTTTGGGTGAGTCTCATTGTTTGTGTGACCGTGGACAAAAAACATTTCTTGAGAGGAAACCTTTGAAAACCAAATAAGAAAAAGATTGCCTCCAAGTGTCAGTTCAGCTCTTTCGCTGTACATCACATATTTAAAATGCGATTCTGGTAACGATGAGCCGTTTTGACACGAGAAAGGCATCCCTGTTTTAATTTGTCATCACTTCATGGCGAAGAAAACAATGAAGAAATGGAATTAAATATTAAAGGGCATCAAGCATGAAGGCTTTGCCAGTTACTTCACTTTTGATCTTGCTTAAGGGCAAAGTATTGTAACAGTTCAATATTTGCCTGTAATCTTCAATCGATTGATTGGTTGTCAGAATTTTTGTCTGCCCAATATCGTAATCTGCATCGACCTAAAAAAAAAAAAATATCCATTTAGGTCTGGTCCAAGTTATCATGTTACAATATTTAATGCACACAATCACCTCAGAAATTCATTATTATGTAGGGAATAAAATGAAAACAAGTGAACGATGGATGTACATGGCAATAATTCACCTGTTGCCTGATCCTTAATCAGTATTTAAGATTTCTAGTGGATTTGTTAGTGAAGGACATAGTGCACCCTCATACTGTACAGTGATGGGGGTGGGGGGGGGGGGTAGACGACGTCTCACCCCTGCCAGCTGGGTGCCGGTCAGCATGAGTTGTGTGTGTTGAAGTGCCGCCTGGGAGGCGGACGGGCCGTGAGAGGAGAGAAGCGCCGGGGACATCTCGCCACATTCTTCCATCTTATTCTAAATGGAAGAAGTACAAATGTGCAATCATGAATAGGAAAGAACTGCTTGCCACATTGGCATCAGAAGGGTCATTTTGGGCGCCATAGCAACCACGTGGACAAGACCTATTTTTATTGAGTACAGTCAGTAAAAAAATGAACAACTTAATTTGAATTACCTTTGTCAAATCATTAAGTTTGGGGATAAAAGACAAGTAATTGATTAAGAATCAAGAAGGAATTACTCAGATGATTAATAGTTTGGAGACCACTAAAGTCAAACTTGTCCAAATACTTGGAATTTCACTCTCAACATTAAATATTCTTTGATTTCTCTAGCATTAGTAGCAGACTCGTTTGTGTTTACTCAAAATAAAACGTTTGCAAACATCTCCTTTTAATTTAAGAAAATGTTGACTATTTTCTGACATATTATGGATCAAAACGGTATCTGAATCCTAATCCATTTATATTCATGCATTTGCTGCAATTTGAAATCAAGCAACATTTTGGAAAAAAGAGAAGGAAACAAATGTCCATGAATTTGTCAATAATTGAAAAAAAATAAAGACCAACCTATTATTTAGAAAAATCATGAATTACAGACCGGTACAAATATATTGGCACACTATATATCGAAGTTTATCTCTTGAACTCCAAATGTATAAACAATTTTTTCAAAAATATTTTCCCACCAACCCATTGTGAACCACGATTGACCTGTGTCACAAGTTTTTGATTTGGTCATGTTACAGGACATAATGGCAGCAGCCATCTTCTTTTCACTTGCACAAAAGCAATGGTGTCCTTCCCAAGACAGGTAAAGACCAAACACTTCCAGCGCATCCATTTGCATTTCTTCGCAGCGTATGCAAATGTTGTGGGTTGGAGCACTATCGCTTTATTTAGGCATTCTGGGAAATGCGGGGGATGCCGCCGTCCTCGCTTGCTTGTTTACATACGGGAGGGACACAAAAGGAGCAATTGAGAGACTTTTCTGGGTGACATGAAGACACAAAAGATGAGGAAACATGAGGACACGCAAACCCGCGTGCACACACACACACGCACGCACGCACGCACGCACACGCACGCACGCACGCACGCACACGCATGCACACGCATGCACACTGGCAAAAATCACTCACCTTGTTGCTGCTGAGGCTCGGTGAAAGGGAAAAGGGGTTGACCTTCATTGACTGAGCCTTGATGAAGAGAGAAAAAAGGACAGTATTGAAGGATTGATTGAAGAAGTGAGCCCCCCCCCTTTCAAAGGAGGGCAAACACATAAAAGGAAATGCGACAATCATTTTGGTTTGACTCAAAGGTTTTGGCTGGAGATGTTAGAATTCATGCATTTTGGCAGATTGGAGGGAATTCAAATCCAAATTGATATGGTGTAATCCCTCCGTTTTCTTCAGTGCTTATTCTCATTCCGCTCACGTGTGCGGAGGAGCCGATTTCAGATGACGTTGGGTGAGAGGAAGGGTACGCCGCAGACTGGTCGCCAGTCAATCACAGGCACATAAAACCTTTTTTTTTTTAAACATACGAGATTGCAGTATGACGTAATACAGAATCAGTGTCAGGAGAGTTCATTTTCTACGTGAACTAGTTCAAAATTCATTTCATCGTTCCCAAATGAAGTACTTCACTTCATAGTTTTTAATTAAAAAGATGAAAGTCTATACTAATAGGTAGCTATATATATACTTTTTATTTATTTATTTATTTTTTAACGAGGAATTAAAACAAAACAGGACTTTTGACTTTAATGTGCAAACAAAAACAGCCAACAGTATGACAGGAATCGAAGTAAAAGGACACTGATAACTTTTCCATTCCTCGCAGTTTTGGATATCGAACAAAATATTTCAGTTTATCCCCTCTTATGTCACAAAACATACTAAATTCCATATTATCACTGTGGGATTGGACAGTGTTTTGACTAAAGCAACCTGAAATAAATATTCATTTTCATAGAAACTAATTTGTATAATTAAGTACTGCATTGTAGAAGTAGCAAAGAACAGATTATCTCCCATTTACGCAGCGTCCTTGAATGCACCTCACACACCCACGCAGCCGCAGCCTAACATCCTAGTTTCATTCTGAAGTGTGAAATAGGAAATTCAGTGGGTGTTAATTGTTTTCCATGTTCTCTTTCACAGTTATGATACATGGAGATAAGCACACAACACTTAGGGCTGCTCCGTGTGTCGATTGAAGTGTTAGAATTTACAGTAACATACAGTAGGTCCTAACCTTAATAGCATGCCCAAACACGTCCCTGCACTGGTCACTTTTTAATATTAAAGTTTATTGACTATATATGACAGTACACCAACATCGCAGCAGACCCTGCACACATACATCGCAATGATGATGCTCAAACAATATAATCATGCAGCCCAAATATTGACAAACAACTATTCCTCACCTCAGGACTATTTAGAGGCCCTAATGAACCTAACATCCATTGAGTTCCTGGAGAAGATCCACGCACAGATGAGCAGAACATGCAAACACCACAAAGGAAGGCCAGAGATGAGATTGGAACCCGGAACCTCTGAACTGTGAAGCAGATGAGCCAACTACTCATCCACTGCACTACTGCACCCCAATTAAATACAAATCAAGTATGCATGGACGGAGGAATTGAAGAATAAAGGATGAACTCCACAAATATGCTTTTTTTGTTTATGGATTTGGATTTGTGATGCAATTACAGAAGCTCTCAGTAACAGAAAAGAGGAAAAGTATCAATCAATCAGGAAATGTAGCTTAAAAAAAACATGATGAAAAATCAATCTGTCCAGACTGCTCAGTACAACATCAAGTCAACAATCTGTAATAAATGTTTTATACCACACACAGCTTGTAGGTGGCAGCGTTTGTTAACGCAAACTACCTGAACAGACACGTCAACAGGTTCGACACACTAGAATAAAATCCCATTTTGTACGTATACAACCTAGATATTTTATTTAAAAAATGTTGGCAGCTTAAATAAGGATTGTTTATCATTCACCTGCTCTTCTCATCTGTTACATTCATTTGTAGGGTCACATACAGTGATTATACAAACACACTGTTTAAATGGCATGCTTTGAATGATATATTTTGCTGTCTAAATCAGACTTCCATTGAAAAAAATAAATCCTTGTGATGTGACTCAACAAAACCGACCTGCTTAAACAAAGGCAAAATGAAAAAAATATATAATAAACTCAGACCAAGATACACTAAGTCCACAATTGTGACCTTCAACCTGTACAACACACCAAAAAAGGTTCATCTATTTTCTTTTTCTTCTTAATGTCAAATAAACTGGTAGCTTGCAGCCACGCTACCCTGAGAACACCTGATCTTGTCAGATATCGGAAGCTAAGCCGGTTTGGCCCTGGTTAGTACTTGAATGGGAGAACGCCTGGGAATACCAGGTGCTGTAAGCGTCTCTCCCTGGCTAAAATGCAGAGGGGTTGCGTCAGGAAGGTTAAAACTGTGCCAAACAAATATGCGTTCATCTGTGTTGACACGCTGTGGCGACCCCTAATCGGACAATCCGAAAGGAAAAGAAGTAGCATCGCTCAAGTAAATTGGTCCAAATGCGAGTGTGAAAAAGGTTGTTTGTTTATATGTGCCCTGCAATTGTCTGGGAACCAGTCCAGGGGTGTACCCTGCCCCTCGCTCCAAAGTCAGCGATGACACGATCCGGCTGACCTCGTTGCGACCCCCGTGATGGATGGATAAATGGAGGGAGGGTTGGACGTACCTGGTGATTAGAGTCAGATCCATTCAGTTCTGAATCTGCATGGAAAGACGAAAAGACGTGAGGAGCAAGATACAACATATCGAGCTCTGTCAACAGTGGTGGGAGAAACTCAGCATTGTGAAGCAGCTGAAGAGTCGAAACTAAAAAAAAAAAAAAAAATCCTACTGGTGTCTTAGAGTTATGAAAGAGAATAATGGGGGACAAATGTTACGAGTGAGGCAATCGTTCTTGTTTACCAAACATAACTGCAAACACAATAATTACTACAAATGCTAAACATTGGCTTACTACTACTACGATAATTTAATGCTATATTGCTGTAATGCAACTCGTGACAAAACAAGATTCTAGTAGTTGACATTTCGGACTTTGCAAGTAGTACTAGCAGCAACTAGTGCACAGTTTTGCCTCACTAGTAACAGCTTACTAGCAGGCAGAAATGTCAATACTAGTATGCAAAGAGCATACTAGTACGTGGAACTCAAGATGGCTGTGAACCCATTTTCCATACTTTTACTGTTGGCCAGCTCTTAATGTCACTCGGCATTGTCAGCAGCCGTCGTCCCTCTCACCTGTGCTCTCCAGCGGCGAGTCAGCCGCTAGTTTCTCGAGTTCAGCTGGCCTTGACATCCTGATATCTGCACACACAGACACACGGACATCTTAAAATCTATACCACACATAGCGTTTGTTGATGACATGACGAGGAAGAAACAGAAGCCTTGTTGTGCAGGGTAAGAGTACTATCAGAGAGTACCCCCCACGCCCCGACGCCAACCCCAACAACACCGCAAACGTTCACTGTATACCAAGCGTGGGTGACTCTTTCATGATACCAAGTCGACCTGGGCCTACTTGGTATCATTCATTCATACTTTCCAATTAAGAGTGTGGGCCGAACTCAGGCTAAATTTAACCCGAGTTGTTTACGCTCTAAATGTTGCCGTGGCTTTGTGGTTGAAACTGTACATATTTTGTAGTTATTTACTGATTGAGTACTTTCTGGAGTACTTTCATCACTCTTTCTTCACCAACAAACAGCATGATGAGCTTGTGTTGCAGTTGTTTGAGAGCACACGCACGCACACACACACACACACACACACACACACACACACACACACACACACACGCACAGACACACACACACACTTCCCTTTTGTGAAAACATGCAAATCTGCCCAACGACCAACTAATTATATCGGGCCACCTGCATAATAAAGATGCTAAAACCCCCCAGCCAGCTCTTTCAGCCATACACTTTTGTTTTTTGAAGCAGCGGTGAGGCAGATGGTGATCTTGACATGAAATCACTTGCTTGTTTTGTTCTAAAACATTGATAGCTAAAAAGATAAGAGGGATATACTGTAGATGGATGGATGGAAAGAGATACAGTACATAGTTGGATAGACAGACAAAAATATACAGATGAGATCTAGTGTGTGTGTGAGAGAGAGAGAGAGAGAGAGAGAGAGAGAGAGAGAGAGTGGATGGGTGCGAGGTTAAAAAAACTTTAACGGTTGCTTCAGGGAAATTAAGTTATATCATATCAAAAAACTTCCAACCATCCATCCGTTTTCTTTGCCACTTATCCTCACGAGGGTCTTGGGGAGTGGGGGAGCCTATCCCAACTGTCAACGGGCAGGAGGCGGGGTTCATCCTGAACTGGTTGCCAGCCAATCGTAGGGCTCATAGAGACAAACAGCCGCACTCAAGATCACACCTAGGGGCAATTTAGAGTGTCCAATTAATGTTGCATGTTTTTGGGATGTGGGAGCAAACCCACGCAGGCACAGGGAGAACATGCAAACTCCGCACAGGCGGGGCCAGGAATGAATCCGGGTCCTCAGAACTGTGAGGCCAATGCTTTACCAGCTGAGCTCCCGTACCGCCAAACTTAAAACAACAAAAGTGAATTAAAACATTTCTGTACAGCAATATTAAAACTGTTTTTTTAAATTCACATGTATTGCTTTATATTTATTATTAGACGAGACTTTCTTCTATATAAATCAAATAATCTACAGAAACAACAAAAATGGATACGTCTACTTTTTCGACCGAACTCTTCAAGTGTTTAAGGATCCTTTTCTGACAGTCGCTTGTTTTTAGCTTTAGAGCAATGTGATAGATACACAAGATTATTAGTAAATTCAAAACAAAAACAAAATGTAAATTGATTTCATCTACAAAAGCAACAGAGACATAAGCATTTTTTATTCAGTAAAAATGTAATAATTTGTGTATCATTTAGTTAGACAGCATGGTGGACGACTGGCTAGCTACTCTGCCTCACAGTTCTGAGAACCGAAATTCAAATCCCAGCCCCGCGTGTGTGGAGTTTTCATGTTCTCCCTGTGCCTCCGGTTTCCTCTCACATCCCAAAAACAAGCAACATTAATTGGACACTCTAAATTGCCCCTAGGTGCGATTTTGAGTCCAACTGTTGTCTGTCTACATGTGCCCTGCGATTGGCTGGCAGATATTAGCTGGGATGGGCTCCAGTATTCCTGTGACCCTTGTGAGGATAAGAACCTCAGGAAATGGATGGATGGGCACAAGTTTTTTACTTGCTTTAGCCCTCATTCATTGCATGAGATGGATACTTTATACTCTATTAGGGAAATTAAGAACAATATTAAAAAAAAGAAAAACTAAAATGATGTCAATAGAAAAATGTTTGTGAACTTTTTTTAAACTTAATTTGTTTAGTTTCCATTGAGGAAAATTTAAGTGTTTTTTTTTAATTAAAACTATGTTAGGGTTGTTTTTTTTTAGGGTTTCAAGCGAAGTGATCAAGTGTGTTTTTTCTTCAAAAATGGGAAAGACGCGAGATGAGGACAGACTGTCAATTAAACCACATCAAATGGTCAGTGACTTTTGACATGAGGTGAATTTTGACAGAAAATTTGTTTTAGATTCAGAACAATAACATTTATAGATATATAATCCTGTGATGTAAATTGAAAAAAAAAGTACATGAAAATCTTGCATTTCATCAAATTGATTTGGTGCAATTACCTGTTTTAATAATAATTAGCTGTTTTAATTCTTTTTTTTTTTATTCATTGATGAATTGGATGACCAGATTAACAACCTATTTAACGGCCTTTTTTTTTTTCCAAAACCACAACATTATTTCAAATTAACTGTGCCAAAATTGCACAAAGTGATTATGATTTAATTACTTATTTGGGCCACGTCAGAAAATTGGTAAAAATATTGAAAATTGGTTTTCAAAAGTAAATAGATAAGAGTAAATAATCGGTCTGCCTCCAAGGGGGAACTACACAAATCTGAGAACATTTAATGTTGAGAGGTTGAAATTCTGTGTATTTTGAGATTTTGAAAAATTTCTGAACAGTGTCTCTCAACAATGAATTCATTATCAAAATCGGGTAGTAAAAAAATTAATTTGACAATGAATCAAATGAATTATTGCTCCAGAAAAATTACATTATATTATATATTGTATTACTCCGGGTTTTCGCCCACATCCCAAAACCATGCAACATTAACTGGACACTCTGAATCGCCCCTAGGTGTGATTGTGAGTGCGGCTGTTTGTCTCGATGTCCACTGCGATTGGCTGGCAACCAGTTCAGGGTCTACCCCACCTCCTGCCTGTTGGGTTAGGCTCCAGCACTCCCGTGACCCTTGTGAGGATAGGCAGCTAAGAAAATGGATGGAAGGATGGCTGGATGGATGGATATATATTGTATTATATACCCTTGTGAGGATAAGCGGTTTAGAAAATGGATGGATGGATGGGTCAAAGTGTGATTGACTGGGCTGATGAATTTTAAATGGTCAAGTCAATAAATCAAGTTGACATGTCCTACAACCCAAACTGTAAAATGTGAAAAACTACATGTTATTTCACAAAAAAATAATGTGGTGTATAGTATTTATTATCTTCTATGCAAGCCAATAGTCGGCCAGAACTCTCAAAAATGCCTTCTCCTAAGAGTGATTAATTTCACTTAATTTTTTTTTTAACACTGCATTTAACATCTTTTACACTTGTATGACGGAGTAAAAATGTTGAGCAATGAACCCCCTCCTGCCCCCTTGGGCTACGAGGTGACAACATCACTCTGTATACACCTTGCTCAAGGAGCAAGCAGTTTTACTTTATTTTAGTTTCATGACACAGTAGATAAGCCCTCTTCAGAACGGAATGAGCATTAATGTTAAAATTTCACTGAAGAAAATACAAGATTTTTATTTTGTTTTTTTGCTAGGCCGCGAGAAAAGAATGAGTAATTTCACTTTACTGGAGTTTTATCAAGTAGAGTTTAAATTCTTTTTACATTTATCAGCGTTAGAAATGATACTTAAAACATTGTGCAGTTAATGAAGTTGTTACAGATTTCTTCCCTTGATGTTTCAAAATTCCATTTTGTACCATTTTGATATTTTTGTTCTGGAAAAATTGAGATTTCAGGTTAAGAAAAAAAAAAAGCAACCAAACTGAATGAACAACTGGCACAAGCGGACTCTTGGTGCAAGGTCATGTGGAACAGGAAAAAAAAAAAAAAAAAAAAAAAAAAAAAAAGACTCTCCAAGTCATAGAAGAGCCATTATGGCGACTTTGCTCCTATTACAGTACGGAAAAGGTGCACGTTTACACCCTGCACGGGAGCGCCGGCCAATATTGATCCCTGATGACAAAAAGATGTTAGTGGCTAACATGGCAGCTAATGTTGTGTGGTGGGGGGACAGTACATCAAGATGCATTGGCAGTCTTTCACTTCCCCACGTTACTTCCCCATTACGATAATATTAGTAGTGTGTGGTATTTACGTAAGATAAGCACATTCAAACATTCCGTATGCAGAAACAGCTAAAGGTACTGCATTTTGACTTCATCTTGACTAAAACACTTACAAATGATATTTGGCCTGTCGTGACAAAATCCAGCATGTGGTATCATCTGGTGTACCTCAGCACCATTGAGCAACATTTGGTGCTGCTTAATCAAGTCTCATGAATACATGATGTAACACAGACAAGTGTCATGACTTCAAAATTATTTCCATTGTTTGTGGGCCTTTGTGACCCGCTCAACTATTAAATCATCAAAAATCGCTATTTATCGGAGAAAGGGAAAATAAGGTCAGCGGATTAAGAATAACTGGGTTTTATTAGTAAACTTTAAAATACTTCCATGTGACTTGGGGTCAGCAACTTTGTTATCGCTTCAATTTTGCCAATATTTAAATTGATAAATCCATACAATAAAAAAAGACAAAAATGTAATAAGTTATATTAAGACCAAAACACTTCACTCATAAGTACTCATAATATAATTGTTTTCCCCAGTGATGGGTGTTTTACTCTGACTTTGAGTTTTTTTATTCCTAAACATTTTGCTCTATTTGGTTGTATAGTATCTAGGTTTATCATATTTTAGGACTTCCCCGGATTTTGCATCTAAGGGGGTTTATAATAAAACAAACGTATACAAGTAATTTCCATAAAACTCCAGAAATTCTCCTCAGCTCCCCTACATTTACTGAATGAAGTCCTATTTTAGTTTTAATTTTGGCTTTAGCAGTTTGCGGTGGGTGGGGGGTGGGGGTGGGGTTGCAAACTACAGGACATGGGCCACATATGACCGCCGTGCAAATATTAAAACAAAAAGTTGACAAAATTTTGCTCATAAATGGATCATATCGTCGTCATCATAGTGTGGCCCGTGTAGGACCAATTAAATGCCCTCGACAGGAAAAAAAGGTATATTTATAAAAAACAAGAATTCCATTAAACCTGTTCAATTAACATTGCCCATTTCAGCTTGCTATCAAATAAAATTAATTGAGCTTTTACATTTTTTGATCACATGTACTTGCTAAGCAGAGTCTAAAAAGACTATAGGTCACTAAAGCACACCCTCGTGATGCACCTCAATAGTGATAAAAAATTAGACAGTACCTGCCTCGTACCTTGTGCATTTCAGCTAGTGCGACTTCTATTAGTAGCATTGTTGCATCACTGTTTGGGGTCAATTTATCTGGCTCATATGGAGAATTATTAATAACATGAAAAGACCTCAGAAATACCACAGAGGGAGGGAGAAAGGAGACATTTAAAAGGTAATTGGCTTGGCGGACTAACAAGCTCTCTTGACCTCCTCAGCTGACCATCACAACAAGGTTAAATGTTTCATTTTAGAGGTAAGAATGACTTCAAATGTTTTTTTTTTTTTTTTTTTATCCTAGACATGAGCGCTAAAGCTGTGAAGACTGTGGGAAGCTTTTTAGCTAATCATATCTTGGCTAATTGTCGTCCCCTGTAACAAACGCTGACATTTCCTGTCCATCTTGTCCCCCACAGCTGACCTCTCACTTTCTAATTAGACACGCACACGCGCTGACCCCCCGCCCCCCTGCTCGTGCACACGCGTAATTGGTTGCCAAATAAAGGACTGCAAACTGACCTGGCAACCACATAGTGAAGAAGAAGAACAAGTCCTTGCTTTTTATTCCTGCTGCTGCCTCAGTCATAAAGTCAGTGTAACAATGCGTGTGTATTTGTATATAACATAACTCTCTGCAACACACACACACACACACACACGCGCCAACGAAAAAAGGAGACTCTCTCTCTCTCTCTCTCTCTCTCTAACTCACTCACTCATCTTAAGCCACGCCTCCATCACCACATCCTGCACCACATCAGGAAGTGAGGGTCAAAAAAAGAGAGTGGGGCGTCGGCCCAAAGGTAAAGGAGGAAGAAGACAGGATGACAGCAAAGAAGGGAAAGGAAGGAGGGAGGGAGGGGGTGGTGAATATGTCACGGAGTGGGAGGGATAGAAAACAAAGAGGGAGGATGACTGGTGGAAAGTGACAGCGCAGCTGGAAATTACCACTCACACGTTGCACTCGTGCGAAAAAACACTGGGAGGAAAAAAGTCTCAGCACACTGTAAGCATGTTGTGGATGGGTTGTATGTTGGGGTTGACCATCCCACACGAGAGGCCCCGCAAAGAGCTTCGGAAATTTCATGAAGCGTAAAAAATAAAAAAAAAAAAAATAAAAAAACGATGACATCAACCAGTCACCCCCCCCCTCCCCAACCCCCACCTACAGAATACAGACCACAGATTTTAAAATTTACATTTTGGACACCTCACACACACTAAATTTATTTTAATTTTTAAAGCACGGGTGGAACGCTGGTAAGTTTGCATGTTCTCCCCGTGCCTGCGTGGGTTCCCTCCGGGCACTCTGGTTTCCTCCCACATCCCAAAAACATGCAACATTCATTGGACACTCTAAATTGGCCCTAGGTGTGATTGTGAGCGGGGCTGTTTGTCTCAATGTGCCCTGCGATTGGCTGGCAACCAGTTCAGGGTGTACCCCGCCTCCTGCCCCTTGACAGCTGGGATAGGGGCAAATGCAAATGATGACCTGCGGAACGATGGCAGTTCTGCCAACCTGTTTTGAGATTTTGGGTTTGAAACTTGACTCGGGTCCTCTGGTCTCCAATTCACTAACCTATGCTAACGCAGTAGGTAAAGTCAGAGGTACAGTACATATTGATATTACAATATGCGTATCTATTACATTAATTAATTACATTGCAAAGAGAGAAAACCATCAACTATGAGCCAGCATGTAAGGGAGCAGCTGACCTTATGCTCCCACTATGTGTTCTGATATAGTTCAATGGATGCCATTCCTAACCTTGAAACCTCAAATGTCGGGACAGTCATAACATAAAGTACCCGTGCACTGGCTTAACAACTGCTAAATATGATAGTGTTTTAAGTGTGATCCCAACGGTGTGATCTGGCCTTCCTGTACAACGTTTGCGTTTTCCTGATTGCTCCCACATACCAAAAACATGCAAATCTGAGATCATAATGAGGACAAGCGCTGTAGAAAATGGATGGACAAATGGATGGATGGAGGTACGGTAGACGGTTGACTGTGACAGTAGGCTGCCCTGGCCTCAAGGTAGCACTGTTGAGCCGCAAATCAATGAGGAACCAAGGCCGTGGAGATCACCTCAGGGTCACTCAGCGGCAACAATGTACAATTCCTGTATAAATATTGTTGAGATTGACAATAGACGCATAACAATCCACAAAAAGGGCTGTAAATTACAACTTTTTTTTATGAAAGGATTTTAAGAATTATAAAAATGTTATATACAACTTTCAGTATACACTGTCCATAGTTTAACCAACACAAATATTACCTGGCATTGTAGTTTGTTATAATTCATCCATCCATTTTCCAAGCCGCTTAACCTCACAAGCGTCGCGGGAGTGCCGGAACCCATCCCAGCAAATTTCGGGCAAAACGTAGTGTTCGTATAAAGTGAAAGTGGGGTTAAAAAAAAAAAAGAAAAATGATGATAGATAAATGCAAAAAAAAAAAAAAAAAAAAAAAAACCAAAGTGCAACCTCCAAGATCAACTGTAATACTGTCCAGGGAAGTTGAACTATATGCAGTTGAAAAAGTATTTTTAAGGAATTGTGGTATTGATGTCATTCAAATTAATAGCAGAACAGGGGAGAAAATAAATATTTTGGTTGAGTTCTAGGTCCAAATTTTTGGCAGCAGATGAACAATCCACTGGAGAGGCCAGTCTGCAGAAACACTAATTCAAGGTCATCTTCGTTTACATCCCGCGATTACGATCCACACGAGGTGCTGCTGTTTTGTTTAGCAACCATCGAGTCTACAGTATTAGAGAATGGGGTATTATATGAGGAAATAGCACATTGATCAATATAACATTTGTTGTGAAAATAAAAGTACAATTGGTGAAAAAAATAAGGATATTTATTTTCCATCCGTTTTGTCAACATGCTAAAGATTGAGGTCAACTGTCATTTTCATAGTAACGCGGACACCTATTTGGCAGCAGATGCGTTGATTGGACGTGACCTGTGACGGGCCATTGTGTGTGTGTGTGTGTGTGTAACAATGTGTGAGGACACTGACAGCCGGGTGTGGGGGAGAATCTGGGGGTCAGAGGTTGTCTGGGCAGCTCTGGCTTTGGCCGTGACCTTTATCCAGAGTCCAATTTATCCTCATTACAAGCAAAGGGTGTGTGCGTATGTGTGTGTGTCTGTGTGTGTGTATGCATGCAAGCATGTGTACGCATATTGGTCTGGGTACTACCAGTTAAAAAAAACAAAAAAAAAAAAACAGTCTCAAATTGACACCCGCTTTGCCTTGTGTGTATAGTTCATGGCCACGAAGGGTCTTCCCCCCCCCCCCCCCGCCCCGGGGGAGGTCTCAGCCTTGGTTACCATGGAGAACACATCTAGGAACACCACTGCGCTCAATTGACGCAAGGATAAATGGGGCCCAGGGAACAGGAAGACAGTAGGCTACAATTCACCATGCAAGTATATATCGAGCCAACCTTTAAAAAAGTTCAAGATACTGTATATTACAACTAGAAAAGTAGATATTGTGGGTGAATTCTGAAGAGCTGACGACAGATTCTCCAAGTGCCTACGTGTTTTGTTTTGTTTTTCCGGGCCTTTCTGTTTCCTTGCACATCCAGATTCCAGCACTCCGTGGCCCTCTTGAGGATAAGCGGCTCAGAGAATTGATGGATGAATTAGAATTGCAGAATGCAAGACTTGATGTATATTTCTATTTCTCCGCTAATATGGAAATTTTTTCATGAAAAATGTAGGATTGTAAAATGTTTTGAATGGTAAACATTTTGGAGTTGGGATGGTTTAATTTGAATGAGAACTGGTGACTGTGAGGTGAATTGGTCAAATGTATTCATTCATTTCAGCCATTCTGATGGAAATTGTGCAATTTCTTTTAGTGTTTGTTTAGTGTTTACGTTTAAACTGGTTGAGAAATTTGGAATGAGATGAGTTTTTTTCCATAGTTTTGAAGAGTTTCGCTTCTCGTGGATAGAAAATAATTCTCAAGATAGGTTGAATGAGCCGAGTATTTTTATGTTAGAATGGCTTGAATCAGTTGAGAAAAACAGTTCAAGATGTCCTGCGTGGTCTGAATACTTTTCATATTTGAGTAGTTTATATACCGTAGGTAGAAGAAAAATATGGAAGGATGAGGAAAATGTATAAAATGTCGAATTTGGGAATGTTTCCAGGGAAAATGTGGAATTTTGAAAAGCATTAATTTTTGGAATGTGAAAATATATTTCCCAAAATGTTTGAGCAATGAATACTTTGATGCTGGATTCATTTTCAATCTTGAAAGAAATGTGCAAAGATGAGGAACATTTCTAAAGTGTCTCAAATAATTTGTGAATGTAATAGAAAATGCGTATTTATTGAAACAATGTACTTTTTTTTTTAGAAAAATTAACATTTAGATTTGGTGATGTCCTAAATGCAATGAACATTTTGAAGTTGAAACGATTTAACTCTGTGAAGAAATCTGGAAGGATTATGAATTTTGAGGCCCGATTGATTGATTTGGGGATCCTACCATGGAAAATGTGGAATTCTGGGAATGTGACAGTTGCCAGGTTCTCTAGAAAGACCTGAAACATTTTGATATTCGAATGATTGAAATGTGGACGTCCAGCATATACAAATTAAGAATTGGCAGAATAATAAAAATATTTCAAAGAATAACATTTGATCTATTTGAACATATTTTGTAATGAATTTAGAATGGCCATTGCAGGACAGTCTCAATTTGGATCACAATTTTTAATGCTATTTAGATGATATCTTGTGATAAGGGGAAAATTTTGTTGCTATTTTAACAATCATACACACACACACACGCACACACGCACACTGTGATAGTCCCACCCCAAGGGAGGTGGATGGGGGAGGCTGGGGCCTCTAGAGCGCCATCAATCACGCCACTGTCACTGAGAGGACGGCGTATAGCAGTGATGGTGGTGGTGGGGTGCTTACAAAGAGCTAGAGAATAGCAAAAAGAAGGAGGCGAGGTGAACAAGTGATGGAACCCAAGGTGAACGACAGAGGAAGAAAAGAAACATGGAAGATCTGTGTGTAATGGCTCATTGTTGGGCCTATTGCGACCTCTTTGAAGTAGTCCAAGGCCCTCCCCCCGGCTCAACCTTCTTATTTCCACGAGCACACACCCTCTAATTCGTCCAATCCATCACATTCCTGCTCTTACAGCGGGCCCGCTGATGGACCCACAGAGTCCTCTACTACACCATCCACGCCGCGAGACTGCAAGGTGAGAGATTGAAAATCCAGTCCAGTGTTCTTTTGGCGGAGGTGGGAGGCTGTTGCAGCGGGATTAGAAACAGCGGGGCGGCGAGGAGTTGAGGTTGTCGTACGGGAAACGCAAACATCTCACCTACGCGTGCACACTCAACACACCTCTCCTGGACGATGTGGCTGGCCCGTGGAGACATCGTGTGGTCCCGCCTCACTCTCTCCTACTGTATATGCCAAGGTTGAGAGTGAAATTGTTTCTGGGGGGGAGAAGTACCACTGCGAGGGCCAACAGGCCTCAAGGTTCACTTATACACTCAACAATTAGCCTTCATTTCTAACAGGGGTAGGCAACCTGAGGCCCGTGAGCCACAATACCGCGAGTGAGAGCGTGAGAGAGAAGTGGAAATTACATTTGAGCATAATGCTGATTATAACAACCAGTTTTCGTGCAAGGACAGTGCTACCTTGAGTTATGATTGCTCCAACGTATGAGAGTTATGAGACATGGTCTCGTAAATATTTGCTGTGTGTTGGGAGGCAAAATTTTAGCCATGAGTAATCTTCTAAACCACTGTTTTCTTTTCACCACAATTCTTTATTCAGTATAAGTAAAAATAATGAGAAAATGAAGTTACTTTAATGCCCCTGCTCTTGGGCAAGGAGAACTAAGTATCTTGATGACAAACTTATGGTTAAATAAGGTACCTATTTATTTAACTCCCCTCAATTACCACTTGGTTTCCATAGAGTGTTTCCAATTTGCAATATTTACAAAATAAAACAATCCTACTTTCCTATGGACATGTACTGGAAATGTTCCCAAAAAAAAAAACGTCCTGAAATTTAATGCCAATTTTCACACCCTTTTGTGATTCCAAAAACCTCCCATTTAATTTCAGATGTGATTCCAAAAACCTCCCATTTAATTTCAGATGTGATTCCAAAAACCTCCCATTTCATTTCAGACATGAATCTAAGAGACTTTCCGGCATATAAACCGCAATTTTTTCCACATACTTTCAACCCTGCGGTTTACGCGGTGATGCAGCTAGTTTGTGCATTTTTTCTATCGGCCGGAAGGGGGCACTCGAGCGGAGTGAGCCCGGTGCAATATATGTGCCAAGGAAGTGACTTTTACCGGTCCGGTCCTGTTAGCGCTGCGCTAGCGTGTTACAGCCATGTCTCAGTGATTTTTACCGGTATGTTGTTTTTTTTTAACCGGCCCTGTTAGCGCGGTGGCGCTAGCTTTAAACTCTCTGTGTACCGTCTTTGTAAATATCTCGTGTTTCAATGGGGGCACTTGTGGCTTTTGCGGCATATGTACGTACCAAATAGTATTTCCTTTACAAATGTACTGGGTGAGGCTTATAACCAGGTGCGCTCTGTCGGCCGGGAATTACAGTATTCACGCATCCTTTTATGTCATCGCAATATCCTTCCAATAGTTGAAATTAAAAACCAACACTGAAAAGCTAAAAGTAAAAGGAGATGGACATGAAGAAGAAATATCAAAGTATTATTTACATAAACAATACAGAGGTCCTCAACTTAGGATGGTATCAACACACGACTTCTCAAGGTTAAAGGACCTATATGATCTTCATTGTTCATATTTCACCAACAAGTTCCCTTAAAAATGGCAGTCATTTTCAATAATTGCAATCATTTTTGGAACAAGCGCTACACTGTGTCTTGGTGTGATGTAGAGAAACGAAATTCATTGCATAGCCAGCATGGAATAAAAAAACAAAAAGTACTATAGTATATACAATAAAATGCCAGCAATTAGTCATATTTTATGTATTGTCTCTGTCGGGTGGAATCCCCCCGCCTCGGAAATGGCAACTTTTTGGGGTAAAAGGTATTTTTAACTTACTTTCCTGATATCAATAAAATATGTGAATCTAAAATGTGCTTGATAAAAATGATGTATTTTCTTTGTCAGTTTAGATAGTCTGTCATCCAGGTCATGGCACTGCATCAAAGTTGAACTGGACTATTCGAGCTTGTTGAATTTATTTTATTTTCTAGCTTCCCGAGAATATTCAAACATGACTTGAGCCATTTGGCTAAAGGTACAACATTTTGAGGCATGCTCAGTTAAGTTTGAAACTAATGTTTTTCATTACAAATGTTTTATACTTACAATCTCGAAGTGTATTTCGTAGAAATATTTATGACTGTGCGACTGTTAGCTTTAGTTTGTAATTGACTAGGGCATATTTCCACTTATATTATATTGCAGGTGTAGGAATGGTACGCAAAAAATATCTACAACTATGTTCTGAATAACTCCCTAGTTTAAATATCATAGGTGACAAACTCAAGGCCTGGTGGCCAGATCCAGCCCGGAATTTCCTGTTCTTCTGGACCAAAATTTCAAATGGTCTTCACTTTTAATGATGCATTTTAAAATGAGAAAGAAGTGACATGAGCAGACGGATGCATTAAGTGTTTGGATCATTTTCACCAGTACAAAAATCAAGCCAATATACAAAAACTGAATTTGACAAGGGTGGCACGATGGATCAGCTGGTAAAGTGTTGGCCTCACAGATCTTTGATCCCGGGTTCGATTCCAGCCCCGCCTGTGTGGCGTTTGCATGTTCCTCCCATGCCTGCATGGGTTTTCTCCAGGCACTCTGGTTTCTTCCCACATCCCAAAAACATGCAACATTAATTGGACACTCTAAATTGCCTGCAATTGGCTGGCAACCAGTTCAGGGTGTCCCCCGCCTCCTGCCCATTGACAGCTGGGATAGGCTCCAGCACTCCCCACGACCCTTGTGAGGATAAGTGGGAAAGAAAATGGATGGATGGATGAATCCTACAAAACTAGGGAACATGAAAACATGTTTCAATCTATATGTAATTATATGATGGAGTAATAATAAATTTAGATGGTTACACAGTTATAACAGCCCTCGGGAAAATCACGACTACAATTTGGACCATGACAAAAATCATACCCCTGCCCAATGGATTGCCCTCTAGAGTGGGTTTGCCATTCTGTAGTGCTGTTTGAATGTGTGCTGATACTGGCAAGGGAGGACTAAACCATTTTTGCAAACAAAGGAGTCGCATGAGGCACCCCGAAATCTCATAAAAATCTGTGTAGTTTTAGAGCAATTATTGTTTCAGTCTTAAATCACACATTCAATAAAAACGCTAAATTCATCATGATCATTTTGAGTCCTTAATCTGTCCCTTTACTTGCAATGGACTCATCCATTTATTTAACCACACATTCAGGTAGCAAAATAAATTTATTTAGATGACGCTTTGAATCATTCACTCATTGCCAACTCAGTATGTGTGTGTGAGAGAGAGAGAGACAGAGAGAGAGAGACAGAGAGAGAGAGAGAGAGAGAGAGAGAGAGAGAGAGAGAGAGAGAGAGAGAGAGAGGAACCTTGCCCTTTTCTTCCTCTCATTCAAACTTTCTCTTTCGCATTCTCCTTCTCCTCAGTCCGTCTTCCTCTCTTGGTCATGTTGGTCAGCAGCAGCTGTGACATCAGCGGCCACTCTTCTCGCCGCCGATTGGACATTTGGCCACGTTGCCAGGCAACAGCAGTGAAAGGTCTCAGTGTGAGCGTGCATGCCTCTGCTGTGTGTGTACGTGCATGTCTGTTTGGAGCGAGCGTACGAGCCATTTTCCACGTCTTGCCCTTTATCTGTGCATGAGGAATGATCGGAGCACCACCGGAGGTTTATCTAGAATCAAAGCATGCAGATGATCGGCCGAGTGTACTATGGAAGAAGAAAAAGAGGGACGAGAACATGTCTTGTTAATGGAGGGGAGGGGGGGGAGAAATCAAACGAATGTCTGTTTCCAACGTCTCCACAAATAAACGTGTTCTCATTGTATGTGTGTAAGCCCCCGGGAGTGGGTGGTTATTGTATCTGACACAGCGGCTCTTTCTCGAGCCTCATATTTCTGGGCCGATCGATTCCTCTGACTCCCGACAAGACAATAATCGCACCTCCCTCTCTCACTCCATCACTACCATTATTACTGACCTCCCCAGGGAGCCGGCAGGGTGGAGGCTGGGGTGGGGGCGAGGGGAGAATTGGAGGAAGGGTGAGGGATGAGAGGGAGACACGCCGCTGACAAAATGAGCCTATGATGATGAAAAAGCAAGAAGGGACAATGTTGAAAGTGAGACGGGACGAGTCGGCGCGTAAACAAGGGGACGTGGGAGAAGAACGGAGGAAGGACAGGCGAGAGCGGGAAGGACGTAAAGGAAGGTGGGAACGAAGAGCATTTTAAATGCATAAAAAAGGAATGATATGGAAACTTCAGTAGGTGGTCATAATGAACACCGAAACGCATCGAATTCACCCAATGAATCGGCACAAAATCAAATATTCTAACTGATGTGTGAGGTTTTCAGGTTACGAACGGCAGATGGTGAACTAAAGGGTGCATCAGAAAAGATCCAGGACTGGTCCCACATGACACGTATTTACACAAATTCCTGTTAAAACTTCTTCTTTCAAATAATATCCCTGGAGTTGAACACACTTTCCTAGCCTTCTCCACCACGTTTTTATGCATATGAAAGATTTTTCCGCGAATCACACGCAACTCCGTCATTACGGCCACCGTGATCTAAGCTACGTCTTCAAATCACAAAGGGCCCAATTGGGTGATTCGAGAGACTGCGCCTATGTTTCACATGATCAGGTCCTTGTCCTGCCACAAGTCTCGCTTCTTCTTGCACACCGAATGAAACAAGCACGGCAAGATCTTTTTAGCCGCATTGGTTGATCATCTGGCCCGCAATGAAAGGGAACGTTTGTCATTTTTGTGACACCAGTTTTAGAACCTAACAACACGTGGTAATGCGGCACAAGAATGTGTTCCATTACCACCGTAGTGATCTTTTTCACGTGACTATGACACATAATTTTTCAATGTGAAGTTAATGTGTGACTAATTTTGAAAATAATAATTTACTCATCATGGACACTAAATTTCTTCTGTTTATGACCGCATTCTAAACGGAGCATTATTGTCTGAAAGCGCCAACATATCGGCTCTCACGAGACTGCGCCGGGGTACCTAATGATGTGGTTCATTCTTGCATAGCGTCCATTGAATGCAGCAGGAGCTACAAGCGCAATAATAAGGTGGGGAGGTGAAGGATTTGCTGCCTTCTAATAAAGGAGCGAATGAAAGACAGGGACGATAGGGGGGTTTAGAGGTGAGAGATGGAAAGTCAGAAATATAAAGGAATACACATACACACGTATAGACATATATATATGAAGAGATGGCTGGAGTGCCATGAAGGTGGGCGCTAGAAAATATTATTAAATTGACAAGAGCACAATAGCTGACTGGCAGGCAAACTCCTGCGCTGCCATTCAAGTGCGGAAGAATGGAAGGCAAAAAAAAGAAAAAAACTCACGGACGGTGCAATCAACGTAGCATATGGCGCGACACGCGTGCACAAACACACACACTGGCCTTTTGTGTGCGGCCTGTCACTGCCGCTGTGCCGCTTTGAATCCAGATTACAATTACAGTAATTGGCTCACAATTCCAGTGATTTGTGTTTGACCCGCTCACCTCTTCCTTGCTGCGGCTTCATCAATATTCCGGCACCTGTATCGCCACATGCATCTTTCTCTTGGTGCACGCCGCCCCCACACCTCCTTTTCATACTTGCCTCCCTATCACATGCTACTTTTCCTCTCACATACAGTAGTTGGGCCACCGGGGACTGAATACTTTATTCATGCTGCATTTATTATGGAGAGATAGGAGTCATGCAGCTATACAGTGCAGGTTTTTTGGGGGAGAGGTGCAAGATGGAGGTGAGAAAGGGGTGATGGAGGTGGTGCTGGTGATTGTGGTGGAGGAAGAGGAGGAGGAGGGTTAGGAAATTGGTCTGGCTAGCGGAACAGCTTTTCACCTCTCTCTCTCTCTCTCTCTCTCTCCCTCTTTCTCTCCCCCTCTCTCTATTCTGCTTTGTATTCTGCAGAGATGACAGGGGGGAAAGCTTTATTGCTCCGAGTTTGTATCGATCGGGGCCCTTCGGAGGGGGGAGGCTGGAGGACGCACTGAACGGGCCCTTCCTCAACGACCGCGAGGCTCGCAACAAAAGCCAACCCGCCCCTCCTCCGCGCTTGCACGCACATAAACGCGTGCATACACACACACACACTCCTTCAGATCCCTCTTCTCACTCGCAAACTCGCTCAGCAATTCAAATTCATTGCTCTTATTCTCAAAGGTTAGGAGAGGGAAAGAAAGCAAAGGGGATGTCTGGATTCTCCCTCCATTTGAGGAGCTCGGATCTGATAAGCCACAACACGCAAACAAGGAATGTGAGGAATAAAGGCGAGAGAGATTTCTTTTAAGCACCTCTCAGTTGAACCTGAAGGGGTGCATAAACTGCTCTTTCACACTCAAGGTTACAAATGTGCATACAGTATACACCTCACAATGAAAACTCACTTGGCAATTAAATGCACCTTACATGATGAGCAAAGCCCTTTTAATGTCGGTGGCTATTTCAGCATTTCCAAGGATGGGCCCTTGAAATGGCCCAAATGGTGCCTTCAAAATGCGGGACAATCATCTTTTCCAAGTTTGCTGTGTTTTGCAATGACAAGCCAGATTTTGTTTTAGTGGGGTCTCACAGTGAAGATGTTCCAGTTTCAAGGGATTTCCTCTGGGTACTCTGGCCTCCCCCCACATTCAGAAAACATTCACGTTAGGATCATTGAAGACTTCACTATCCATTGGTGTGAATATTTGTTTGTCAATAGGAGCTTTTCCACCAACCAGAAGACAGGAGTTCCTGATACCGAAAGGTTCCTTTGGCTCATATAGTTTGTGTTTTCATTTCACTCATTAATTCAGGGTAGCTTAAAGGGGAAATCCATTGGTTTGCATTAACAATGTATCCAATACGTCATGTAATATGTACTCTATCTTGACAATGTGATGTTAAATGCTCTCTCATTTAATCGTGTTTTGAGCAGATTTTTAGACAATTATGAATTTTCAGGGGTGCTGCCATTTTCGTGAGTCACATGACCTACTTGGGCTTATGTGACGTGTTACGTGCCGTTCCAAACGTTCAATTACACGGGACACTATTATGCCTGGTGCTGATTTCTCAGATTCATCCTCATCTGATGAAGAAATAGCAGTATCGGTTGATCAGGAAGATGGAGGAAGATCAAGTCAAGATAGAGTACATATTACATGACCTATTGGATACATTGTTAATGCAAACCACTGGATTTCCCTTTTACGCAAGAGTCTGATGTTGCTCATTACTGACACCCACTAGATCTAAAACTTTTTTTTTATGTTTTATTTTATATCTTAATCTAACATCTTTGATACCTTTAAAAGGGTTAGGCTATATGCACCTTGCAGTTACCTGTTGACTCATCTAGAATGTTCTCGGCATCTTGCCCAAATGGATGGAAGGATACCGATTGTTCAGTCTATTTTTCATGTACTGTATTTCAAGAACCAAATCTCAAAGAGGCATTTGATGATGGACAGGCTAAAATGGCACTGGCGAAAACACCAAAATCACAGAGAGCACGGAGCGCTAGGGCCCAGTAAATAAATAAATAGGTGACATTCAATATATCAGCTAATATACTATATATCTGCTTTTTAATCGCCTGTTACCCTGATTTTTGTTGTCATTTTAAAATCTTTTTTTAAATAATTATGTGCAGTTAGCATTGACAGGATATATCTGGTTTGTATATTTATGCTCCCCTTGCGATGACAGCCATCTGCTTCCATGCAGTTTTTTTTTTCTGTTTATGCTGTCTCCACTAATATCCTAATTGGGAACCCCCTCAAAATTGGGATTGTGTCACTTGAAGCATGCAGTATAAATCCAGCCTTTTTAAATTCAGCAATTTGAAGAGCTTTGAATTCTGTTTGATGAGCGTTTCATGAAAAGGGGGCGGGGCCATGACCCCACGCCAAAGCCAACTGACCAAACACTTGGCTCATGCATGGAAACACACACACGCACACACGCACAGACACACATACTGCGGCTGTTTATCCGTTAATGGCATGCACAGCGCTGCAGCCAGGGAGGAGAACAGATTGTCCATCGGGAAGAAAGGGGGGGGGGGGGGAGTTGACAGGGTTCAAGTCCATGACCAGCGGGCTAGCGTAAGGTTAGGGAGTTGTCGGTTCAACTCCCAAGGGGGGTAGAGGGGGGTGAAAAGATCCCTGCTGTCTACCATCTGACCTCTGCCGAACCCACCGGTGGAGGAGAAGGACCATAATACTGTACATCAAACCTTCTTCCGTTACTCACCGTCCTGATGCTGGCTCCTTAAAGTCAATGCGTAAACCTTCATCTTATACAAAATACATACATGCAATCACACGGACTACACACTATCACCGCCGAACATAAGACTACCTGGATAAGATGAAATTTTCTGTTTTACTTCCAACACGAGGTGGCATTTTTCTTGCTTCAGAGCTACAGTCAGAGTAACAAAGGTGCAAAACTTGTTGCAGCCAACTTCGAATGATCAGAACACACGTGCAGTTATCTGCATACATAATACATGTAATAATCAGCATATCCAGTGACGATAACTGGACTAAGTCATAAATCTCCACTGGAGGCCCAGCTATTAAAAACCCAGATTTTCCAGATTCTTCTTTGTCACTGCCATGTACAAAGAAGAGCATCATGGAAAAAAAAAAAAAAAAACGTGCCAGTAAGGGTGGGGTGAAGTCAACCTGGACATTTTCTGCTTTCTGGTGTAGTATCAGAGTTCTAACAGAGACATTCAAAATCTGTATAAGTATTAAAGGTATAAAGGCTTCATTATACTGGTGCATGTGGGGACCGTGCTGACATCACTGCGGGGCGCCTGCGTGTAGTTTGCCTTTATACTCGAGTGCAACTCAGCTTTGAAAATGTACTCCAGTTCTTCAAGTCACAGGTGTCGCTATGGCTAGGACACCACAGGGTAGGGTTTCCCAAGCACATTTTGGTAATTTCCGGTAGCCGTTTTTACTTTCCTTACCGTAACAACAAACAATAATGGCAACTGTGGAAGAGTGTCTGCTTGAACAAATGTACCAAAATGACCAGAAGATATGTTTAATTATGCTGCAAAATTGATCAAGAAGGCGGCGGCGTAGGTGCTATGCGGAGTCATGACAGCATGTGACTAAACAAGCCAATCATGAGAGATAAGCACCATGGTTCTTGCCACGCAGCGACAGGCTACGCAGAGGTGCTGCGCAGGGCAATGCGTAGGTCAGGTAATGCAATCCGGGCATTGTGGGGCACGCAACCACGGGAGTATCAAGTACCCTATAGTTGGCTAAATACCAGATCTTCTGTTCGGGGCCCCATCGGCCTATTTTGCAGGAACTCTTGGTGACATTTTCCACATAAACAGTCAGAAACATCCAGAAGCTCTTTATCTACAGCCTGTTAAAACCAGAATTTCTTCTGCCATTCTTTCAGGTCAGTGTTTAATCACCAAAACAAAATGGGAGGGGACAAAGCCCACCCAACCATTTATCTGTGAAAGAGCTGGTACAAAGCCCACATGCAATCCCCGCAGACTCACTTCTCTGAATGGCCTCTGCCTGTACAGATAGATTCATATGCCTCAGTTACAAGTCTGATAATAGCACCTTGGGTAGAAAATGGCAAGGTAGACCTTGCCACACTTTTCTGCTCTTTAGTTGCTCGGTATAAACAGCACAGCAAAGGAAAACTGCAGAAAAATGTTGGCTTGGGCTGGGCAAAAGGGGATAATATTTGATATCTGTGGCCTCTAACATTTCCCGCTTTGCTAGATAAAGGGCAAAGGCGGATGAATGCAGTAACATCCGTTACTGCAATTTTGCAAGATTTCTGTTTGGAAAAAGTCTCCAGATAATACACTGTCAGCAACGTACCACAAGACCTTTTAATATTGCCCGTGAAAGCTATAATTTTGTCCGCCTATGGGTGTGCATTATATATGGTAAACGCTGGAGACGATATAAGTTTAGCTTGCGGTATAGATCCTGACTCTACAGATCAAGTACAATCAAAACAACACGTTCATCACATCATTTTATCTGACTTTGTGTGAAAATGGCTTCAAACAGGTCTGACTAAGGAGGTGCCGGCACCATTTTTGTCATGTCTGACTTGGTTAAAAAAAAAAAAAAATCCATGTCAAACAATGATCCATCCTTCCTGATTTCCCCACAGTTAGGGAACAACCGAGGGAATCGCAGATGCTAAGATGACAAGAGTTGTCATAACAAAAGGGGGACAAATTGTAGCTAATCATGCGACACACCGAGCAAGAGGGCAGAACAAAAGTACCGGTAGAACGAGAAGCCATGCCAAGCGCTCAGATAATTTCAGATGTAGGGTGTTATACGTATGGTCTCGAAGCGTATTTCGTAGGGTTGTTGGAAAAAAAAAAAAAGTTAGATACTTGTTTTTGCTGTTGTATTTAGCTTTTTGTTTTCTTTAAATCAGTTTAGCTTTGCGAAGGAATCATGAAAAATTTCTGTTACAACTTTGAAACTTGTATCACAATATACTGTATAACAATGTCTGGAAATCAGTTTGTCTTTTAATAACCGTGTGATGTACATTTTTTGTAACCTTAATGCTGCAAATTCCAAGATGTTTAATATTCATTGTTCTTGTGACAGTGACAAAGTTCAATTCTGTACCGTTTCCGTGAAGAAATTACATTTCTACAAACGTTAGCCCATATCAACCAGAAGATCTAGCATTTAGCCACTTGTGCCTGTAATTTAGACACCCCAGTCATGGCACTGGCGGAAAATCGCCAGGTTAATTTAACCCACTTTTCTGCGTTTTATAAATGGAACCAACAAGAAGAGGGTTGTGGGGGGGGGGGGGGGTTGAAAAATTTTCCTCTACAGGCTACATATAGTATGTAAAAGGCAATGTTTGTTATCGGTGGCCATTTTGTGTGATGGATTGCATGATGCTGTGTCTTTATGTGAAAGCAGTTGTGATAACATCTAGCTTCACTTTATATAAGTCAAAGGCATAAAAATGCTGTATCTTCTGCTACGCCAAATTTGCAAGTTCCTCGTATGGAAAAGGCTACGGATGACACACAAGCTTTTCCCCTCCGTTACTGTTGTGTGTATGACAGCAACACGGAATGTCAGGGACAAAGTCAACCGGGCAATTTTCCACATTTCGCAGGCCATACTAAATCTGGATCTGTTTAAAAAAAAAAAAAAAAAAAAAGCACAAGTGGATAATGTTAGGTCTTGAATTACCAATTTTGCAGGGTCTCGGTGTGAAAGAGGCTACCGTGACAAAAAAACCTTCAGTCCACCTTTGAGTTCAAACACAAATGATTGGCAGTTGCCCTCCCTCCCATTTTCTCATACTGTACGAGAGCAAATCATTTCATTGTGAGCGACATCGTGGTTGATAAGTGCTTCGCTGTTTCCATCTCACTTACTCCCCTTGTGGAAAAGACCAAACATAGAAGCCCATCACCCGCATCAGATGTGAATGGATATGAAATATTTGTGTAAACACCACACATGTATACACACACACACACACACACACACACACACGCACACGCACGCACCCACACATGTATAGACGTTTTTTCCCCTTTATGCATTGATATTGCTCGCACGGTTTAACTTGCAGCTGCAGATTGGCTTCAGTGATAGAGTATACATCAGAGACTAACACACACACACACACACACACACAAACACACACACACACACACACACACACACACAAACACACACACACACAATACCTGCAGGCCCTTGTGGGCTGGATGCATTATTAAACACAAAGGATTACACATGTACAGACAATAAAACTTCACAGTACAATCAGGTGTATTGTGTACTTGAATCTCCACTTGAAAGTCTTTAATTTACTTCTACTTAAAGTAGGGCTGTACAGTAGGGCTACACAATTATGGGTGAAAATAATAATAATTATTTCATTTTCATTATTATATTTTCATGATTATTATTTTGATCAATATTATCATGATTAGTCATGACTATTTTTCATGTTAGGGAAAAATCTTTTCTTGCACTGCTTTTCAAAAAATGTAATAGTTTTCAATCCAAAATGAATAAATGATAGATAATTCAAATGTACCCCAAAAGTTATTCTTTGCTGAATAAATGTGCTCCTACCAAGTACACAATGCCACTCAATGGAACCAAAAACAGTTCATGTATAAAATGCAATTACAGTGGCCTGTAAGCACAGTTTTGATTTGAAAATCCCTCGCCATCACTAAAATGAATTGTCAAGGATGGTTACAGGTCCTTTGTTCTGCTTGATCATTGGTCAGTCGTACATGTCACAAACTACAAAGGACCTGATAGTTGTGATTTCACTATCAATTTACTTCTGGTGTTATTTTTACTGTGGTCAGGACAGCCAAAAGTCAAGGCAGCCACTACTATTGTTCATAGTGTCTCACCGTGACAAGCTGCCTCTCTGACAAGGTGCTGAGAGAGTAAACTTCAAAATAAAAGCTTCATATTACTACATTGGACAGCAATGCCATTTGAAACTTCAATTTTGAAATTGGCCAAAGCTCACGTTGTGTCCGGCCTCAGCAGTCAGTAAATCCACTTCGGTGCTTCATTCGTTAGTGCTACTTAAAACTCTACTATGCAAAGCAAAAGCCATTTAATCAACAACACCCAGGAAACAACGCCGGCTTCTCTGGGCCCTTGCTCGTCTAAGACGGACTGATGCAAAGTGTTCTGTGGTCCGACAACTCCAGATTTCAAATTGATTTCGGAAATTGTGGACGTCATGTCCAGCATCTATGATGGTATGGTGCTGTGTTAGTGCCAATGGCATGGGTAACTTGGACATCCAGCAAGGCACAATTAATGCTGAAAAAATACATATGAGTTTTGGAGAAACATGCTGATATCCAAGCAACATCTTTTTCATGGACGCCCCTGCTTATTTCAGCAAGACATTCCCAAACCACATTCTGCACATGTTACAGCAGCATGCCTTCGGAGTCAAAGAGACTGGCTTGCCTGCAGTCCAGACCAGTCTCTCATTTAAAATGTGTGCCACATTATGCAGCGTAATATACATAATAGAGATCCCGGACTGTTGCACAGCTGAAGCTGTATATCAAGCAAAAATGGGAGCATTTTTTGGAACATATTGCAGTCATAAAATTCCAAGTTAATGATTATTTCCTGAAAAACAATACAGTTGATCAGTTTGAACATTAGATATTTTGCCTTTGTAGTGCATTCAATTAAATATACTGTAGGTATGATTTGTAAATCACTGTATTCACTGTTTTCTGTCTTTGTTTAACACAATGTCCCAACATCATTGGAATTGAATTTGTAAAATCTGATTAATGTTGCAGCCCGAGCGTACAGTATGTGTTTTGCAGGCGTTGACATTTCAGTGCAGAGGCACATTTATGATTTTTGTTTACTCAGGGAGAAATTTAAGAGGTAAGACATTTGGAAACTTGAATTTTTACAAAACCATGGGATGGGATTTTTGGGATGTGGGCAGAAACCGCAGTGTCTGGAGAAAACACGACCAGGCACGCTGTGAACCTGCAAACTCCACAAAGGCGGAACTGGGATTTTAATCACGGTCCCCAGAACTGTGTGGCAGCTGTGGTAACGAGTTGTCTACCCTGCCACTGGACATTAATTCTACATTTAAATTGTTTTTCCATCATCAGTCTATTTTTGTGGCACTCATTCATCCCTCTGGGTGAGAGGAGAGGTAAGCCCTGAACTGGCCACCAACCAATCGCCCGGTACATACAGACAACGATTTGTACTCATATTCACACCTATGGGACATTTTAGTCTTCAATTAACAAACAATGCAAGTTTGGGGGATGTGGTAGGAAACAGGAGTACCCATAGATAACTCACATAGGCGCTGGAAGAACATGCAAACTCCACACAGGTGAGGCCGGAAGTGAACCCGGGTCCTCAAAATTGTGAGGCAGATGTGCTCACCAGGCGGCACGGTGGATCAGCTGGTAAACCGTTGGCCTCACAGTTCTGAGGTCCCAGGTTTGATCCCAGCCCCGCCTGTGTGGAGTTTGCAGAATCTCTCCGGGCCCGTGTGGGTTCTATCCGGGCAGTCCAGTTTCCTCCTACATCCCAAAAACATGCAACATTAATTGGACACTCTAAATTGCCCCTAGGTGTGATTGTGAGTGTGGCTGTTTGTCTCCATATCCCTGCGATTGGCTGGCAACCAATTCAGGGTGTACCTCGCCTCCAGCCCGTTGACAGCTGGGATAGGCTCCAGCACTCCCCCCGACTCTCGTGAGGATAAGCAAAGAAAATGGATGGATCTGCTCACCAGTCGTCTATGTGCTACTCAATTATTCACTTATTTTTTTTAAGAAATTGAATTTTTTTTTTGTCTCAAGGTGGAAATGTTTAGTAATTTTGGGGCAGTTCTTAAGTGACTGTGTAAGCTCCGGCTGTAAAGATGTTATGTTTGCTGTCCAATGAAGTAATTAGGCTTACCGACCGATTGTATTAGATGCTCTAGAGGTCATTCCTAGCCTACCTAATTTTCCTGAGGAGAGAAAAAGAAGGAGCTATTTATTTGAGATAAGGTCAAGATTTGCCGAAAGACAGTCAGCACATACAGCACATGGTGTGCTCCATTTGAAGCACATATAATGTTGAGAAAATTATGTATTGCATTTACTTAGTCACCAATAGATTTGGGGCGGTTTTATGTTCAGAGCGTGTTCGAGGTCGTCTACTGGATGGCACCCTCTATCCGGGATGACTGTGACAAGAGCCTAGATACACCCCGTACCAATTGCTAGCCAATCGCTTGGTACAACCAATGACACTCAGATTCAAACATATGGAAAAAGAAGAGCTTTCAAAAATGTTTTTGGAATGTGGGAGAGAACCAGACTACCAGGAGAAAACCAACATCAGGAGGTGGGGTACACCCTGAACTGGTTGCCAGACAATCGCAGCATACATCGAGACAAACAGCCGCACTCACAATCACACCTAGGGGCAATTTAGAGTGTTGCATGTTTTGGGGATGTGGGAGGAAACCGGAGTGCCCGGAGGAAACCCATGCAGACACGGGGAGAACATGCAAACTCCACACAGGGAAGGGCCGAGTTCAAACCCCGGGTCCTCAGAACTGCGAAGCCAACGCTTTACCGGCTGATCCACCGTACCACCCTTATTTGTACAATACAATTTTTCCCAAGTGAAGTTCAATACCAAATAAAAATGACTACTATAGAGGAAAGCAGCTAAACGCCATGAACTTCCAAGAACTTAAACATGGACCCATAGGTTAGGAGTCAGACCAGGAGTACTTGCTGATCACTTTTGTTAATGATGAAGTTTCTGCATATCCATAACACTACACCGGGAATGTTTTTTCGTCTTTGCTGTAAGACTCCACATTTTGATTAATTGTTCACATGTTTAGGTAGCTGCTGCTGTTTTGGTCAGCAATAAATCCAAATGGGGCACAGCAGCAGTTAACTTTGTTACTGTTTATGAGATAATTGGTCGTGTCAATTTGTCTGAAGTGGACGATGACGGCTGAGATTTGAGGGATGGGGGCGGCGAAATAGGGAGTGGCCAAACCACAACTAAACCACAACACGAGCAGTGAGCGTGTTTACATCTGTAGGCCTGTCGGGCCAGTCCCAGACTCTCACGGTAATCGATGAACAAGGAAGGAAAGGGAGGTTGGGACGGAGGGAGGGGAAAATCGGTAAAGAAAGCAGGTTATCTCTTGTCATTAGGGGAGGGGGGAAGTTCCCCATCAGCAAGGGTGGGGCAGAGGAAGAAAAGACTGGGGTTCATTGATAAAAAGGGAAGGAAAGGGTGAAGGGAAGACTATGTTTGGCATGGGGTGAAAGCAGACAATTATCTGTATTGATTAAAAGCGGCCCTGCACTGTGAAGACTGAAAAAAACTATGACTGGATCAATAGCAACGGAGAGGAGGAGAGGTTGGGAGTTAGAGGATAGACAGAGCAAAAGGGAAAAAGCAGTGACAGAGATAAAAGAAGCATATTACGAAAAACAAAAACGGAAACGGTTTATGGTGCGAAAGCAAAGTTGGAGAAGGTGTCATAAAATGTAAGTAACAGCACAAAGAATGGGTTTAGCCATTGAAAGCACAAGGCGATGTATTAGCTTGGAAATGTCATCACTCTTTACCATTGATTTGTCTGCAGGAGCGCAGAGTTCATTCAAAATATTACAAGCACCCTCATCGCCCCCAAAATAACCAGCTCTCCCGTCACTACAGTGCATGTACAAACACAGCAATGTGCACAAAATAACACTTTGCTACATTTATTTTGCACCAGCTTTAATAATGTATATTACACTGTCACTCATACAGTGATATGGCTTTTGCAGTATTTGAGAGTGCCCAGCGTCCATAGGGGAAAAGATGTTTATTTGTACAAATGGAGGTACAGTAAATAGTGCTACTTATTTTGCACTTAACCTCAATTGTGATCATCACCGTGACAGATGCCATCAAAGCTATGCCTGCGCTGTGCGTAAAGACACCTTCCATGCCATATCTGATGTCGTCCTAAAATGCAATGACAAACACCGAAGTATTTGAGGGGATGCATTTGCTTATTCTGGAGATTAATTGGGGTGGGGTTAGGGGGTACAGTGTCTGCAGCTTTGCTTCTAAAATAGCGGGGAGGGACCACCTGGGAAGTCGCAGGTTGCAATGCCAGGGGTGAGTGTGAGACACTGAAGAACATGATTAACAACATTAATGTATGCATTCTTTATGGTAATCTGGTCTACAAGTTTTGTACTTCAATGTTTCTAAGGATTAGATTAAATTAAACTATATACAATCTATTTAGCGATGTACTCACAGGGGCTGCAGCTGGGTGGGGGGGTCACAAATTTTTTCCTTCCTCCTGGGTTAGTTGGGTCGTAGAAGGGAGAACATTGTGTAAAATGCAAAGGGGGGGGGGGGCATATGTCCATGCCTTTGTTTCAGTTCTACTATTATTCTACTAATAATTGGCATAATAATTTCTTTTGGTGTTTCGGCATTGGTTTCCTAATTTTCTCAGTTTTTAGTTTGGCCTGAGAATTTTCTCTTTTATGCATCACGAGTTGCAACATTTGCACAGAATATACTGGGATAGGCTCCAGTACGCCCACAACCCTAGTCAGGTTAAGCGGTGTCGAAAATGGATGGATGGCTAAAGAAACAGCGTGTGCATAATGATAAATTCAATTTGGCTCCTTCTGGTGTGCACAACTTGGCCAGAGGGGGCAGTATAATGAAGTCATGCACACAAAAAGTGTCACGACTACTGTAAGGGACCAGTAAGATGCTGTAATATTGGTAGTTTTTCACAAAGGGTAAAGAACACATGCCTGTGAGTATTATGTCTATCTACATGTGGTGACACAATGACCACATACGTAGTTGTTCTTCATTAGCCTGTCTTTGGTGCTTTTCATTTTATACTAGCGTTAAGCTAAGTGGACTTTTCTAAGATAAAGCAATGTGGTTGTTTTAAACGGACAACGTGAAAATATATTTTATATTTGGTTACACAGTAAACATTAACTGAGAGATGGTTTGAATAGTTAGAACCCTTTTAAGAATTGTTAATCATCGGCGAGCTGCGTTCTCGTTAGTTGGGTCACTCGGCTCTTCACCCAGAGCTTTTGTTGCAGCAACAGAACACACTTTTAATCAACAGGAAAAAACATATTGTGTGTGTGTGTGTGTGTGTATTATTGTGTACACTACTCATTAATAGCTTTTGCTCCGAAATGCTGGGCGCACAATATTGCATTCTGAACTTCAGCCTTACAGACGAAATCAAAGGTCTGTATGCAGACTAGATCGACACATGGTGGGATTAGATATCATAGTGAACTCTAATGACAGCTCTCAAGGAAGATGTCTCTCCGACGTAAGCTGTTTATTTATCCTGGAAATTAATTCGGGGCACAGTGTCAATAGCATGGCGTAAAATAAAGCCAAGTAAATGCTGGCTCTTCTGTTGCAGCCACAAAAGACACTTTTCAGTGAAAAACATCTCCCTTTACACTGGCTACATTTTCCCAGTGTCTGTGCCAATTACACAGAACAGCAAGATGGGGAAAAAAAGAGAAGAAAATGAAGGCAAAGGGGTTCTCAAAGTAACCCACCAATTTTTAGCAGTAGTAGCACTAGATACTATCAGGCCCATAACTGACGCAATCTGTTATGTGCCAATTTTGCAAGACCACACTGAGAAAGAGACAGAGTATAATAATATACACTGCACTACACTATACTGTATAACATTATTATATGGCATACACTCCTCGATTAGTAGCGTTTGCTTCAAAACCTTGTGCACTTCCCTATCATATCCTAAATTGTGAATGCCAGCTTTACAGATGTCATCAAACTTCTATATAAATAAATACCCATTAATATAAAGCCACTATTTTAGAATATATTCACTTTTTGATCATATTACTTACACTATATGTGGTTTTAATTGTCTTTTTTAAATATTGTGCATGTCATTTTTATTGTTTTTATCACGTTTTAAATGTTTAAATGCTCTTTGTTTTCAAATGCCTTTAATCATGTAAAGCACATTGAGTTACCTCGTGCATGAATTCGCTATACAAATAAATTTGCTTTGCTTTGTTTAAGATTTTGAGACAAGTCAGTTGCATTATAGCTTTTTTTTTTTCAAAATGCTTTTTTTTGGTGTGGGTAACATGATATTACCTGAATAAAAATTACTTAAAACATTTAAAAACAACTGCAAATAATGAATACTGTTTAGCATACTATCTGCACAGTTCAATTAATGTCTGAGGTTTGCTTGTGTATGCACTGTTGTGGGGAAGTAGAGAAAAATCTTGATGTGGACGATGGATTTAAAAAAAAAAAAAACTTCTCTCCGTTCAGAGTCCACCATCTACATTTTTCTCTACTTCCAGCATACCCAAACCCGCACACACACATGCATTATCATAGCCTGACTTGCTCATGTTTGTGTGCCCGTGCAGTGAATCTTCCACTTACAAGTGACATTTCTAGGAATCCTTGACTCCACTCACTACCCAGGCAACCTAAACAGACGCACACAATGACACACTAGTGAGCACATCTGTCACATTGTAGTGCATTGGACGTTACACAATAATAGCATTCAGCCGCCCATATTTCTCCAGATATTTTGCGGAACTGAAGCGACATGTACTGTCAGGGAGGGTTTATACAAAAGCCAAGCAAATAGATGAGAAACATATATTCTGATTTAGTGGTGATGAGGGTGGGGAAGACGGGGTATTGAGGAAACCTTTGGTAAGGGCAGAAAATGTCAGATTTGACAAATAACCTTTTAAACATGGATCAGATGTAGAGAGTCATGTACACTGTGTACACAGGGAGTTGCACTGCCATGGAGAAGAGAAGTGTCACTGTGTCACGAAAGGAAAGAAAAAAAGAATCCCCCCAAAAACAATTTCGATGGAAGTATACAGACTAGACAGTTTAAAGGAAATCTGCATATCGGGAGCCCACTCGTAATAAAAGATACAATTCCTCATTGTTCAAATTAAATAGCAATTGGATTAAATTTAAAAGAAGAATTTAGCCTTTGAACAATGTCCAACATGACCCATAAATGGCCGCTTTCAACCAACATGGCAGACTTCCTGTGCCTTTTTGGTTGTGGCTTTCTTATGTGGATCTGTTGATGATAGATGTGCTTACCAAATAACAATAAAACGTGCAGTATTCTGAGGATGCATTTGCATAAAATTCAGGTGGATGTCTGGTTTCTGGCAAGAGTTTTGTGATTTATCGAGCGTCATAAAATGTTGCCCCCATGCTCAAACTTGGTAGCAATTGGGAAAAAAATATTATGAGGAAAAGTTCACATTTAAAGGATCCCTGGAAATAGCAACTTGTCTCTAAAACTTTCACTTAAAATTACAATGGATGACTTCCTGTGTGTATATTTCAAGGGAGTGCTGGATTATGGAGATATATCACAGGGACTAGAGAAGAATGTCTTTTGCGCCATTTCTCTTCTTTCATATGTACCATCATTAATCAAATTTTCAAACAAAGATTTTCACAATATATGCTGCAGGCTGCAACGAGTGCTCCAGTCGTTCAGATACATGCTGGTCTTCTGTGTCTTTATTGTCTTGGGACAGTCATGGATATTTTCACCAAAATGCTTCACCTTCAACACCAAAAATATTCAATACCCGTAATAAATTAGGATATGATCGTCAACACTTGCTGAAATTACAAGCATTCAGTGACTGAGACTACAATGAGGCGGCAATACCAAGCAGCCTACGAAGCAGCAGACTTGCTCTGGAACTCAAGCTGACAGAGGAGCAAGCGGTTTGTCAGGGTGGGCTAACAGCTATGTTGAACGTGAATCCCTGCAGAACATTCCTTCACGTCTTTCTTTGCACCATTCATTCACTGGTTAATAAATTAGATAATCTACAAATAAAATTCACAACAACACACACAACGGCCCTCCTGCGTCGACGGGGCTAGCGCGGGTCCGTATCCTCCAATGATGTCAGCTTGCTTTGCAGCAACAACACCCCCCGTGATTATGTATAAAAAAAAAAAAAAGTTTAAAAAACTGGAATCAGTGTATTATTGAAATTTGAGAAGGGAAAATAGAAATTCAGTGAGTTACCTATACTATATAATAGTACTGATTGCACAATAATAAAATACATTAAAACATTGCCTTTTATCACAATTTCATTATACTTGTGAAAATAAGGCATTCTTTTGTTCTTATATTACACACGGTGAATACATATGATACATGATAACAGATATGACAGTATAGTACGATTTAAATTTTAATTATATGATACATATGAAGACATTATTTTATGCAACCAGTTTCATATAAAACAATTATATACAATATACACAGTAGGGGGTCCCCGCTGCAGCTCTGCACCAGTTTGGGGGTCCTTGGCCTGGAGGTCGTTAAAGACCAATGATAATCAGCATTTAAAAAAGAAAAGAGATCGGGTATCACCATTGCCGTGGAGAAGCAGCAAGTTATTGGTTATTATATCAGTGACATGAAACAGTTTTTGTGCATCCTTACTTCTAACACACTTTGGTTGGTACATTAGCAGTGGTACGTACTTTAATTTCAATCTTTGTGGAATTTTAAAAAATATAAAATTAAAAAAAAACATGGAATGTGTACTTCTAAGGCTTCTACAATTATTCCTAAATTCACAACAAAAATGACCAATTCTACTCTGCTCTTTAGGCCCATCTGTTCCATCTGCGCTAATTAGAGCAGATTTTCCCGTGAGCTTTGTGAGGATAAGCAGCTCAGATAATGGCTGGATGGATAGATCAAGTTTTGGGAAATGTCACAGTCATTTTGAAAACTCAACATCTCTCGCCCCAAACATATGTTTTCCATGTTATGACCTGACTTCTGGTTGATTTTTTTTTTCCTCTGTATTCAGAGCCAAAAAATTTAAATACAAGCAAGCTTCAGATACATCATAAAAAACATCCAACCTCTTGTATCTCACACACAATTTGAGGTATTTGAGGTTTATAGAGTTATGGAGCTCAGTCATGTAATGAATTAAAAGTTGTAAGTCAAGGCACCACTGTTGTTCCATTGTGGTACCAATCAGAGGAAATCTCCTGGAAGGGGCCGAAATTACTCTTAAAATGGCAGCTTTCACCCAAAATGGATGACTTCCTGTCTTTTCTTTAATGGCTTCTTCAGACTTTTTTTTTTTTTTTTTAAGTGTCTACTTATGACTGCCACACCTACCAAATTTCATGTGGCGAAGTGAAACTGGCTTCAGGGATTCAATTTTCAAAAAGGGCTTGGGGATTTTTGGACACAAGGGCGGAAGAGATGCATTACAGGTGTGGAGTTATGCATGCGTGACATCACTGGACCCTTGTGCCCTTGGGGATGCGCACCTTGGAAACGGTCGCTAAGGGAACAGCTCGACAGAGAGATTGCCGGACAACACAGCTAGATGTGAAAATGAAAAAAAAAAAAAGTTTTAAGACCATTAATGAAAGGCTGATCAACACTAAAGTAGGAAAGTCGTTTACCTTCTTCGCGTTCCATTGGGGAAACACGAAATGAAAAAGCATGCTCCATCAAAGCTACAATACGCCCCCTCCCACACACACACACATACATACATACATACATATATATATATATATATATATATATATATATATATATATATACACTGTGACCTCTCAAGCACTCCAGGAGATTTAGTACAGCGGCGATGGTTAACAACAACAAAAATGAGTGATAGGTGGAGGTGGCCTCGGGTCTGAGAGTTAAAATGTGGTGGAATATTGACGGGGAAAACATGTCCATGGACTGAGAAAAGCTCTTAGGGTGATATGTCCGATCTTAATGGGGGGGAGGTGGACAGTGCTCGTCTGTCAGAAAAGACGCTGGAAGAGCGGATTTGCGGGGGAATTGCCAAACGCAGCCTGCCCTAAACACAAATTGGGTGACGGTGGTGTCAAGGCATCTAAACAGATACAGTAAACCATCTGTAAAAATCCTGACATTTTTTCTGCTGAGAGGCCTAAAATCAGGACATTTGAAATTCTCAATCTTATCTATGTCACTAGCGCCATCTTCCCTGTTTCCTAGCTAGCGCTGTTAACATGAACACATTTGCTCGCACAAGTGGGTTTTCTACACGGATGTAACCAATGGACCTTTCCGACCTGCCAATTACTAATACAATAATAGCCAATCAGATAGCAGCATTGTCTTAACCCCTGGCTTGACCCGCCCCTCTTGTCGTCATGTCCCACAAGCAATGCTGGTTATCGGTTGCATGCGATTGGAAAAGTTAATGTTACGAAGAAAATGGTCCTCAGATGTGCTTGGGGAACGTGCAATTCTGATGAAAGATATTTTGCTAGGTAACAAGGGGCCCGCTTGATTCATTTTTCAAAGCCTAAAACACAGTTGACGAAGTGTCTACGATGGATTAAGGCTCACGGAAGAGCACGCGTACAACTAAGTGTGGACAATATCAATAAACACAAGGCTGTATGTTCGAAGGTAAGTGAGGGAGAAGTATCTTCTCGGAGTTTGATTTAATTATTATCAATAATACTTAATACATTGCAAGAGAACAACTTTCACTTTGTTAGTGTATCACTGAGCTACTGAATGAAGTATGTCATGTTTTATGCCGACGAGTCGAGTTCACAATACGTAAATGCGCCATGTATCACATCAGACTTTTAAGAGAGAGCACTGGGTTCCACTATGAGCCCAGTCAAATGAATGCACCCACTCACTTATAAAGACTACAATGATATTACTCGTGATCTTTCCAAGTAAAAAGTACTCACCCTGCTTTACATGCCCTGTACGATTCCACAATTTTAACCTGTTGGATTTCAGAATGAAGTTTCTGAGGCGTCAAAGTTTTTTGCATCGATCGCCAACATTTTGGTGTAACTCTGACATTGCGTCTTGCTCTGTCCAAATTCTCAATTCCCTGTACATATCCTTGTGTGAAATAATTGAGACCTATCTCTAGAACTCTCTTGGACAAGTGCGACGCATTTGGCAAAAAAACATCCCCCAATATTATCTGGAATACGCGATAGAGGATCCAGTTCAAACCCATTATGTTCAGTCGCCATTTTGGAAGATTGTGGGGGTTGGCAACTGTAGCTAAGGGGGGGGGGGGGAGCTGAAGATCGCCATTCGGAAAGGTCCATTGCAGAAAGGGGAACGGTCTTTGCCAAATATGGGCAAAATGTATACAAAACTGTCTCAAACCGAAGTAGCTCTCAGAGGGGCCATTTCTGGACACTCGAAGAGCAACAACAAGGTGAAGTGAGAATCAGACTTTTATACTAAATCCATGTAACTAGCCAAAATATGGGACCTTTAAGTTAAGCAATGTCACTTTAAAGGACTACAAAATAAGTTGATTGACTTGATAAGTGATTAATTTTTACTTAACCGATTGTTGCACCTTGCATTACACTGACAACCATTCACACTCACATTTACATCTTCAAGCAATTAAGAGTCTTGACTTAAACCACCATACATGTTTTTGGGATGTGGGAGGAAACCGGAGTGCCTGGAAAAAAAAACAATGGAACTGATTAAGCTATTTACATGTAAAATGTGCTTCTACTCCCAAAAAAAAAAAAAAACATTACAAAATGAGTTCCAGAATGAACTGATTAATTTTGTAAGTAGAGATACCACTGTATCTTAAAAAAATTGTTATTGAGACAGGCCTACACGTGGACAGATTTCACATAAAGAGACTTCATAAATAGGACCGGCTGTGGTTATGCAAGCAAGCGGCGTCATTAGCATATGAAAGGTCCAACTCGGGGTATGCTCTATTGATTTGTATGTATGCATAACGTGATCAATATCCGTCGCTGAATAAAACATAGTGGTGGCTTTTGACAGGCTGATTTGAAATGGAGACGCTATGGTAATAACAAAAGGGCTGCGGCTGAGATTGGCCCTGAACCCTGCGCATGTAGCGGCCATTCACATTCAGATGCTTACTCTCACTCACCTGCACTCTCCATAATGCATGAAATGCCTGAATATATACTGGTTTTGCCCCTGCACGCCCCGCTATGTGCAAGAACAAGGCCCGCGTATGAACATTACATACATTACACTCAACAGTGAGTGTGACAGCAAAGACAGACAAGTAGCAAGACAATAACTACTTGCTGACAAAACATGGGGAAAACAATACAAACACCCCACCATGGGGAGGACATGTATTTGAATGTCTGCAACAGTATTTCGCGTGTTAATGTGGATAATCTGATTCATATTTAGTCTTCCAATGTTTAAAATTACAGTATAGTAGTGTCATGGCTTACAAGTTTAATTATTTCTGTGACTACACTCATAACTCTGTAGCACCCATATCTCAAATTATCTTTCCGATTGAAATGAATGGAAATGCCACAAATGCATTCCAGAATGCCAAAACAGCAGCTAAAACCATGCACATTTTGGGAATGTGGGGGGAAAACAGAGGACCCTGAGAAAGCCCACGCAGGCATGAGGAGAACATACAAACTCCCGACAGACGAGGGCGGATTTGAACCTGGGTCCTCAGAACTGTGACACAGATCTAATCATTTTAACACTGTGCCCACCAAAAATGTTTTTAATTGCACTCTACAGTATTGTACATACAAAAAAAACAAAAAAATAAATAGAGCAATGACAACTCTGTGCATCATTATTACACGCTTTAATTGAAAAGTGCCATTGTACTACTCGTACTCGTACTGCCCATCTGGTCTACCAAAAAAATCCTAAACGAAAATGTGCAGCCACACTGCTGCACATTGGGTTCTACAGCAGGACAATGATCCAAACCACATCAGGAAGTTCACCTGTGAATGGCCCAGGCAAAGTTTTGACCTGAATCCTTTTTAGACACGGTGGCATAACCTTAAAAACGCAGTTCGTCCTCAAAAACTCTCCTATGTGGTTGGAGTACAACAATGCGGCAAAGATGACAGGGACAAAATTCCTCCACAGCACCGTAAGAGACTCATCAAGTTATCACAAACGTTTTATTGCAGTTGTTGCTGCTAAGGTTGGCCTCATCGGTTAGTACGGTATTTTCGGGACGACAAGTCACTACTTTTTTCAGGCACCGTGAACCTCGCAGCCTGTATTCTGATGTGGTTTGAAAAAAGAAAAAATCGAAAGTGGCTATGAGTTGAAAAACTTGTGTGAATGAAATTGTTTAAACATGGCTGTTCCCGACAATGAACTCGCGCGGGTCCGGCCATGCGCAGAGGCTTCAAATGTGTAGAAAAAATTAATCTCCCACAATTGGCCGTAGAAGAAGAAGAATCCACTTCAATTGGCCGTAGAAGAAAAGTCGCCCAGAAAAGAGGATCCTCCACAACACTCACAAACGCAAAATATGAATTTTTAATTAAATTAAAAAAATCTTTCACAAAAACTAGCCGCACGCGAAACTCTTCTGGTGGATTTTAAATACATAGCATGAAAGAATCTACAATCACTAAGTGATTAAAATGCTGTGCTGCTACGTGAGGAGACCAGCACTTCAGTGGTAACTCGAGATGAAAATGACATTGAGAGCGACTGGGAGACTGAAATGATATGAGAGATATTCTGAGGCTGTTCTGCCATGATACTTTATTGGTTTCAGTGAACAGGAGGAGGATGGATAAAAACAATGACTTTTCTGTTATGTTTGAGCCGTTTTACTGCTGTGTTACAGTCACTGCTTGGAAAAAGGGTATGTAAAGTCCTTCTGAGTATCTAATTTTTACAACGTACCCATGCGTACAGTATACAGTATATCCGTGGCGAATGGTCTGGCGTGGCTGGTGTATGGGAAAAAAACCCACACAGAGTAGGCGTGGCCTATTAACCGGTGCACACTATTGTCCGGAAAATACATGTTGGCTTTAGGAAGGAATCTTTTTTTCCTACGGACCCATTTAGGTTTGGATTTTTTTACTCCCTTTAAAGTAAAACTCTTTCTTTAAACCCTGCATTTTGTGTTTACTTCCGTTGTCTTTTACTATAATACATTTGTTTGATGACGGGAAACAAAGTACCGTATTTTCCACACTATAGGGCACATCTAAAAGCCTTTAATTTTCTCAAAAGCTAGCAGTGCGCCTTATAATTGGGTGCGCCTTATATGTGGATCAATATTGAGCCTTTAGTGCAGCTCCTTCTAATGGATGCATAACGTAACCTCAGCCTCTACTGTAGCCTCTATTGTATGCGCCTTATAATGCGGCGTGCCTAATATATGAATTTTTTTAAAACGGGCCGTTCATTGAAGGTACACTTTATAGTGCGGAAAATATGGTATGACAATTGTATAAAAAAAACCTAAGAAATTAGGTAGTAGTAAACACTTTCGCGCCACTGTAAATTAAAATTTTACGGACAAATATTTGTCATTTAAAAATGTGTATTCTACTCTTTTCCAGAAAATGTCAACTCAATTGTAAAGGGTTTTTTTTGCACATGCAATCAAGCTGTGATACTTGAAATGCAGAGAAAAAAAAATTAATAAGTGGGAAAAAAAACCCTCACTATAAAATTCCATTAATTGAGTGAAAATGGCTAATGCAAGGTCAAGGTGGATGGAGAACAGATTTAGTCACCACAAATAGATTTATAACTTGAATTATTTTAATAGAACAATATTTTAGATACTAAATGCAGTTCATGATTATATTCGCTTCTTTTGTATTTTTTTTTTTTTCCAAACGGATTTTCTTTCAAATTCTGACTGCGCCATTTTCTCTGTAATTCCCGAGTTCTTTTTTCCCCCCAGATAAATACAACATCAAAACTCTGATGTCCTGTTCTGGACAACATCCATTTGAAACTTGAATTTAAAATCCCACTGAATATTTGCTGCCAGTATCTATCTCAGATCTCAATTGCTTCAAAAGGAGATACATTCAACATGTAACCAAGGGTAAAGATGTCGGTGCTTGAACGACTTCTCTGTTTAAATTGCGAGCAAGCATGTTGTGCAGGCAGCCGTCAGCTTCATTGTGAACCTCCGGAGGATAAGAGCGTCTGCATTATTGAGCCGCTCTGTAGTGCACGCTGTGCGTTTGTGCGCGAGAGCTGACGTGCCGTTTCGTTGTTATTGTTCTTTCAATAGGGGGCACATCTCTCGCGAAGGGCGGCGAAATCGTATACAGTACAGAGAAGTTGGGGTACTAATGGCATGGGTAATTACAAGCCAGGTTGGACTGTGATTCATATTCCACTATTATGATAGCCCGCGAGCGTAATATGCATTTACAGGGGCACTATGTCTGTTTTACAAGACAGCTGAATTTACTTAGTGCGTCTCTTGTTCTGTCTCACTGCCCCAGATGGTCTTTAACCTTGGCCTCTGGTGCTTCTGCCCGTTGCAATAAAGTCACCCATCCTCCTCCACCTCCTCTTCCGTCTGTCTCTCTGTCCCCCTGGCACTACTGTTGTCCACTCTTGCACTCATTCATAGTAAACACTATTGATTTTCAGCAGGGAAAAATAAAAAAAAAAGAAGCAAGGAGGGAGGGGGGGAGGCATGAATTTTAATGCGACTATCTGTCCCCTTCTTCGTCTCTTCCTATCCCACTGCTAGCCCTTCTTTCCTGAGGGGAGGATAAAGAGATGGGGATCCTGTGCGTGTGTGTGTGTGTACAGGGATGGATAGAAGGATGGATGGTAGGGGGGAAGGTTTGCATTTCTCATTTCCCAGCTGTGCCTCTCTCACACAACCCCCCCAACGCCACTCTGCTCCTTCCGTGGCCTTCCCAGTGTCAGCCCTTCTCCTGCCCATGATCTTCGCACCACGTTTTACTCTATGGATTTGCCGCTACAGTGTTTCCCCAACCATTATTGAGCCGTGGCAGCTATTTCAAGATCCTGAAAAGTGAACTGAGAAATTGCTTCTAAATGCATCATACTGTACCGTACACGTGTTAGATAGATAAATCCTGAATATGTGCATAGACTGGGAACTGTAGCTCTTGGTTATGGAGCCATAGCGTTAAATTGGTAGTCACCATTTCAGTATTCCTAACTTTTGGAGCGTAGTGACGCACTTCAGCAATTTGGCGGGGTTGGTAACAACATTTCTCTGTGGTGAATTGAATTTAGAAGATGTTTTTATTTCTACTTTACAGGGACTTTAGTATTGGGAAAAAAAAACTCGTTATACCAGCAGGAAAAAATAAAAGTCAAATACAGTCGGTTAATTTTCATCCAGTGGTGGAAGGTCATTTAATTGTCCTCCCGGTTGCTATATGTCACTGGCATAGATAAACAAAGACATATTTATAATAAATAATTTTAAGGGAAACATTGCTTTGGATTCACCTTCTTAAAAACATACACTATCTGAGTTCCCCTTAGCCGAGGGGAGCATACAAATAATTCTGCTGATTTACACCGGAGCGTGACACTCGAGCAGCACCAGGGGTCAAGTGTTCAAAGTCCTTTCCATGTCACTACTGCTCCTACTTCCTGTTCTTTCGGTTTATCTACGCACATGGATACGCACGCCCCCCTTGTCCCAGCACCTGGCTGCCTCGCTCACTCTTCGAGTTCTAAGTATTGATTTTGCTATAATCGATGTCCCGGTTGCGACAGGTTAGCACAGACAGACAAAGGTGGACTTCATCAAGAGACGTTAAACACGAGAGCCACGTACTCAATAATCACTCCATCACGGAAGAGATGGCAAGAGAGAGAGAAGGACCGACAGAGAAAGAAAGCAAATGGGGAAAAGACAACAAAATGAGTTTAAAAGCTTCCACAGTAAACAAAATTGTGCTTTTATAATGATAGTAAATTAATACTATGCTCATTTAACACGACAGTGAACCCCCGTTTATTTTGGGGCGAACATTCCGGCACCACCAGTGAAAGGGTAAAAATCTGACTGAACAGATGTGCCAAAAGAAAGGTGTAAATAGTTTTAGGCATGCCACACGCTTTAAACGCACAATTATTAAAACACATCTCTTTAACACATTGTCAACGTATTTAAACAAAATGTATAAAATATAATATGGAATTTAGTGTCTATGTTCATTTATGTGCCTTTAAGAGGCGGGGCCTTGTGGGGTGCTGTTTGTGTGTACATGTCTTGGGCTGACCAGTAGTAACACTGTAATGATACACCAAGTTCACGATCAGATACGTACCAGAATTTTTGACCCACAGTTTAGTAAGAGATTCATTTTTGTTTTGGAGGGGAGGGTGATAAAAAAAAAAAAAAAGAAGCGGTTATAATCTCGAAAACTGGACTATTTATTTCGAACAAACGTACATGTAAATCAAACCAAAGAAAAGTTTAAAAACTCTCTTCCAGTCTCTCTGGCCAGATGTCACCGCACTGCATGCCCACCACTCTGTTCAACAGTGTGAACAACTCACGTCCAGCCAATTCCACTGCATAGCATTGCCAATGATTTTGGCATTGTGTGTAGTCGCGAACTAAAGTGGAACAAAGGTGTTTTACTTGCAGATTTTCCACTGCTAGAGCCGCTTCCATTATTTCTCTTGCACACAGCGCCACGGAGCGTCCATCCATCAGCTGTGATTCTGATTGAGTCAGCCTTTATGTTCCTTTACTTTAGATGTTTTTTTTACTTCCGCTATGTCGCTTGTTGAACTAGTTTGAATTAATTATTCATGTTAATGATTAATAATTATGAACTAAACTATGAAGTATTATTCTAATTATTACTACATTGTAGCATCACAGGAATTCCCAGCCTGCTGAGCAGCTTTGTAAATACAGTAGTGGCAATAGTGCTGTGTTCTTGTTAGTGGCAATTATTCCCTAATTGTGCTACTTCTCCCCTAATAGTGTTAATAGGGCTTTAAACAAAAAAAAAAAAAAAAAAAAAAAAAGAGAATTAAAAAAAAAAAAGCAATACAGCAGGGGTGCGTTGATGGACCGGGGTGGGGGATACACTGTACAGTCAACATTATCTGGTTAAAAAAAAAGTCCAACAATCCCAAAAATGATAGTCATGTGCGATGTCAGCGTGTTGTCAGAACATCTCGCTCCTCTTCACATCAGCCAGGATGCGGACTAACAGGTGTTTGCAGCGTATGCAGCACTGTTTTCAGTGTCCAATTACGTTTGTCCAATGTTAGCGAGTGCTTCATTATCGTGATCGCCAGTAGTCATGTGGATGATTGCGCTGAAAAATGTCAAAACATGTTGCCGTTTTAATTGTGATGGTTTCTACTTTGGCGGCACAGTGAATTCGTGGTGAACGTCTGGCTCATAGTTCTGAGGGGAAAGGTTTGAATCTGGGCTCTGGCCTTCCTGTGTGGAGCGTCCATGTTCTCTCCGTGCTTGGATGGCTTATCTCCATGGACTCAGGTGATTGCAAAAAGATGGGTTTAATGAAGACTAAATTGTACTAAGATGTGCATGTGAGTGTGAATAATTGTAATAATTAAATGTGGTGATCTACTGTCTACTTAAAAAAAAAAAAATGGATGCGGACAAATGTCTTTTTTTTTCAACATTTAAAAGACTAACTTGTACACAATATTCCCCTCCCATCTTAAATTTAATCAATGTTTTGTTTTACAGTGTACCGTATTTTCCGCTCTTTAAGGCGCACCGCATTACAAGGCGCACCTTCGATGAATGGCCGATTTTAAGACTTTTTTCCACATATAAAGTGCACTGGATTATAAGTCGCACCGCATTATAAGGCGCATAGAATAGACGCTACAGTAGAGGCTGGGGTTACGTTATGCATCCATTAGATGGAGTTGCACTAAAGGCTCAATATTTTATCCATATATAAGGCGCACCGGATTGTAAGGCGCACTGTCGGCCTCTGAGAAAATTAAAGGCTTTTAGGTGCGCCTTATTGTGCGGAAAATACAGTAGTTACTGTAATGCCCTCGCACACGGGAAAGGAGAGCCAAAGTTACCAATGCACTTTTCAGCTATTTACTGCATGCTGGGAGAACAGTAAAACAAAATGGCACACTCAAGCAGGAACCACTGCGAGCCACAGATCTAGAATACAGCAACAATATCCATACAGCGACGTGATAAAAATGACGTTTCTCAATTGATACTTCACACTCCATGCAACACACAATAATTAGTATATTTTTTCAAGTTTTAGCTGATGGGGGAATTTTCGTATCCAAACTTCATTAGAGTAGTGAGCGCATCGTGGAGCCAATTTAGAACTCTGTGTGTGTGTGTGTGTGTGTGTGTGTGTGTGTGTGTGTGTGTGTGTGTGTGTGTGTGTGTGTGTGCTTGCCTGCGCGCTCACGCAAGCAGTGCGTTTTCATCCCCGCTTAATCTCCCACTCCTGATTCAGAGTGTACACTGAGCCGCCTAATAGGATGTGACTGGGGCTGTGGCTAGCTCGCCGCTAATGAGCACGCTGCCACAGCCGGGGAATCAAAGCGCTTCATCAGCACTCCTAATTAGTATAAACCTCGTTAGCACGCTGGCAAAGTATAGCGTCTGCTCTCGTTAACAAAGTGTGTCCAAAAAGAAATGCAAGGCGTGGTTTTATCAGAGACTAGCTATTTTAGGTACAGTATGGAGATATTTCCACAGATATTTCACAAACAAATAAAGGGAGAGCTCCTACAAATTTATTTTAAATAAACGAGGATTGAGTATATTCTTTGTAAAAATGAAATGGAGTGGTGATTTAGAATAGCAGAAATCACAAAACATTTGATTTTGCATTGCTTGAAGAAAAGAGATTGGATAGCAATGCAACGTTGACTGTACGCTGTATCACGATTGATATTACCTGTACTTTACTACTACTACTGTGCCTTATTTCTGATGGGCAATTATTTTGTTACGGGGAGGGTGCTGGAATTACTTTTGAACGTGTCATTTTCTCAGAGCTTTTTTTAGCTCTTTCGGCCAATTTGATTTTGTGAGGACAGATTCTGTTTAAGTGATTTCTTGATTGAACAGGCCTGGAGGTAATCAGGCTTGGGTGTGATCAGTGAAAATTACCGAATCGATGAGCATTAATATTTAAGTGGGGATATGATGCAGAAATACCTTTCACGGCACTGCATATTTCGATGTTGGATATGTTATGGTGTGTTGGCCTCCCTCTAAGGGGCATGGCTGTTTGGGTGTTTGACTATGATGGTATTAGAGAACATTAACTGTTTAATTGCTGTATTTTTTCTTCCATTTCACTTAAGTAGCAGAGGGAGGTCCCGTAGCTCAGTGGTTAGAGCACTGGTTTGGTAAACCAGGGGTTGTGGGTTCGTATCCCACTCCCTGAGAAGGGCTGCGTCAGGAAGGGCATCCGGCGTAAAAATTGTGCCAAACATATATGTGCGTTCATCTGAGATGACACGCTGTGGCGACCCCGAAAGGGACAAGCCGAAAGAAACAACAACAACTTAAGTAGCAGAGTATCTGAAGCTTGTAAGTTAAATTTCACCCCAGAACAAAGTAATAAAAAAAAAAAAGAAGAAAGAAACACCAACCCCATGACTCGAAAAAAATCTATAGCTTTAGGGCACTCTGAAGTCAAGGTACCACTGTCTGATACAGTTGTGTGGAATTGGGAGTATCAATAAAGTTTCTTTTGGCTTGTTGGTAGTATTAATAAAGTGCAATATTAGTAATTAATATTTGAGAAACGTTTCATTCCCCACCCGACCCCAACAGACTCTTACTCGCTGCCTTACTATTGTTGGCAAAATATCTGCTAAATATTGACATAAAACCACCTCTGCATTTAAAACCACGACGTCATCTAAAATTACGCTCCGTGTTTCTGTTTTATTTAAGAATGACCAAGATGTATTATAGATATTGACTAACCTGATTTATGCTTACTTAATTTGTTGGTACAACAACTGCAAAATATGGACATACATAAACACTTTTATCCATCCATCCATTTTCTTTGCTGCTTATCCTCACAAGGGTCACAGGGCATGCTGGAACCTATCCCAGCTGTCAACAGGGAGGAGGCGGGGTACACCCTGAACTGGTTCCCAGTCAGTCGCAGGTCCCAAACACTTTTATATATTTTTTTTTATTATAGTCACAACAACTTCAAGAATATATATGCGTTACGTGTGTATGATTAATAACTACTGTAGAGTGATGCATCACGGATGTCCACCCCAACCTCCTCCTACCTTAATCGATTTTTGCTTCAACACTGCGTGATTATTTTCTGTAAAAAAAAAAAAGTGAAAAAGCAACATACCGAATAACTAATTGGCATAACTGTACTTTGATTTAATGCTGGACAACTATTGTGATGCATCAAAGATGCACTGTATTTCCTCCCAGAATGATTTTGGCTTGATTAGTATATTGAGATATTGGCATTATTATAAGTAAATATTACAATGTTATACACCAGGTTTCCACACACTGCCTCCAAATGGAAACTCTCAAAAGGTGAATCTCAATTTCATCACCTTCTTCAAAACCTCAATAAAACAGCACAAATAATAAAAGATTTCCATTAGTACGTGATGAGACGTGCCACACAATATTTTGCTCACACGCTTGTGCTCGTTGGCGTTGTGAGGTCACACTGAATTGCGGAACAGCGGGTAGTGGGGGGGCTCCGAGACCAAGTTCAATGCCATTTAAATGTGAAAGGCAATCAATACACTTTGTACCATTAGCAGTGAATGCGGCTCTTTGGTGACTTGCTGCCAATGTTGCTGCTCTGTGAAGCAGCAGGTGTGTGGACAGCAGGTTTCCATGTAGGTCTGTCTGTTGGTACACCCACCCTCCATTTTTATGTTTGATCAAAGCACTTCCTTTCACCCCCACCCACCCAACACCACCTTCTGCTGTCCCCCCGCCTCATAATTTGACTGATGATTACACTTGTCACTCAAGGCAGCATGTGGCCAATTAGGTGGAGGGGTGAGAGAGAGGGGAGGGTATGGGCGCTCGGGGAAATTTGGGTTTGCAACTTTGTGTCGCCACGCCTGCACTCAGGTAGGCTTTTTAGCTCTTAGGGTGAGACAAGCAAATATTGGTTTCTCTTCCATTTTCTTTTAAGAGACTGGCGCAAGAAGCCACTGCGGCCTTGTCTCACACTCTCCTAGCCACTTCAATGTATCCTATGTTCCAGGGTAATCACCGACTCATTTAAAGTCACTTTTGTACACTACCTCTGACTGGTGCCACCGCAAACTAGGCTTTTATGGGGCTTAATGCGTCTTACGGACACTTTGGCAAGCAGACCGCTACTGTCAAGGATGCAAGGATACAGAGGGAGGGAGGGAGGGAGGGAGGGCGGGCGGTAGAGGACGGAACGTGAGGCCAACAGCCATGCTGACTTAACCAGGCTGAAAAAAGGGGGAACAAAATGGGATGAAAGAGGGAGGAAGAGGGGGAGGCAGGGTTGGGGCCACAGTGAAATGGACAGAACATGAGCGAGTCACAAGAGAGAGGTCACTTAGTCATTCCTTCGACTGGCCCCCTGACTCCGCGCCTCCTCTCTCGTTCCTCTTTACAACCACACAAAGGGACAGAGGGGTGCAGCCCTTGCACAGAAGCAGGAGGGTTGCGACCCCCGGCCCCCATTTTATATATACATGCCTACCCCTATAGAGAGTCAATACAGTGGTTTTGGGTGGCGGCAGGTGAATTGGTGAAAGAAACAAGGAAAACGCAGCAGAGCAAAAAAAACATTACAATACAACAATGCAGTAAAGGAGGTCCTCCATTTATGACGGAGTTCCGTTTCTACAGTATCTACGCTATAACCCAAATTTGTGCTCATCAGGAACATGCATGTACTGTAGGACTAATGTACGTTTTTACAGAAGTCCTGATAACAGTAAATATTTGCAGGCAAAACATGTCTAGGCCAATAAAACATTGAAATCAAATGTTTAAAAAATAAATTTGAAGTAAATGAGCGTTGAGTTTATATGTCTGTGACCACATGTTTTTCCACCACTGTACAAACAGAACATTAAACAGTGTTTGGAATAGGACTGACGTAAACTGAAGACTCTCTGAAAGTTTACAATTAAAACGCAAGAGTGACTACATGTCAACTTGTCTGCACTGTTTTAAAACCAAATTGTATTGTCACGTGTGAAGCCTCTTAAAATGTTTCAACATGTACCCCACTTAAGTCATGTTTTTTTTTTTCTTTTTTTTTTTTCTTTTTCTAAGCAAGCGCAGCAACAGCCGACAAAAGGGTGCCCGGACGTAAGAGAGACTGCACAAGAGAATTAGCGAGCATGAAGGTGGTCGAGTACAGCAGATTAATTTCAGAACAGAGGCCTCCTGCCGAAAAGGAGGATGGAGAGCAGGAAGGATAGAGGGGATAAAGAAATGGGAGAATGCCGAGGGGAGGGAGATTAAACATGTATTCAACCCTCTCAAAAGGGCTGAGCTGCTTTTGGCGGTTATTTGTGTGCGCGCTTGTACGTATATCAAGAGAGGAACGCGTTGGCTACCTTCGCTCCAACTGCCCAGCGTGACTCTCATCCAACCTCACTGTGAAGGACAGCAGTGGAAACCCAGAGGTTAATAGGACGCCTTCATTACCATAAATCTTATCAGGTAAATGAAATGGGGTCGGGGGGAGCAGTAGAAGGACCCTTGATTTAACCATGCGATGTTCCGGGCTAAGGGGAGACACCCAATCAACCTCTGGGTTTTATTGGTCTTTTTTATTAGCTAAATGTACTTGCACATGAGCGGGGTGCCAGAGGTGACACCCTGTGGCAATCAACAACCCCCCGCCACCCCCCAAAAAAGACATGAGGCCGGTAAAAACTGATTGTTGGCATGTTTATGAGTGTGCTGTTTGCAAAACAACTGTCCAGACCTTCAGCTTTTGTTCTGAAGAAACCAATGAAGCGCCACCAATGGGGAGAGTGTGGAAAGTGTTGAAGAGGCTTGGATACACGAGCAAAACGTTGAAGATACAGAAGGCTTTCACAATTATCGGAATTTTAATTGGGAATTTGGCTGCCACTGCCACGATTAAATGAGCCTGATTGTCGGGCAATTTTGAAATTTAAAATGTGGGTGAATATGAAAAGCGCTTGGTTTGCAAAAGTGCTCACACCCTATTCAACCAGAGACTATGGGTGAATGCATGGCTCCCGTGTCAAATTCAAAATGAAGGCCTAAAATGGCATTGAAGTCCAACGTAGTAATATATGAAGCTTTGATTTCAAAGTTGGCCCTCTCAGTATGTTGGCAGAGAGGCGGTGTGTCACCGTAAGACGCTGCCGTCACTTTGAGTTTTTGGCTGCCCTCACCGCAATAAAAAAAAAAAAAAAAGTAAACACAGGGAAATCCCAACTGTTGAGTTCTTTGCAGAACATGAAAGGTGAATGAGTGAGACTCTTAAGAAACAGCTGAATTATTATGATTATTATAATGCAAGATTTTAGCTGACTGATTGGTCCAATTACATATTCAGCATAGTATGGCTTATGAATTCATTTTGTGTTGTTGTTTAGGTACTGGATAGTATTTTCTTTCATTTCACGTTTTTCACATCATGTACACTGTAGATTATGCTAAATTTTAAAGTACTTTGATTTTTAGCTGTGAAAAGTGCTATAAAACTAGATTACTTTAAAAAGAATTTTAAGAAACCACACCAGAAAACCACCATTCACGAATTTTGTTTAAGACTAACACGTTTTTGCTAATTCAAGAATAAAGCTGGGAAATTTACCCACTTTCACCCAAATTTGACCCTGGTTTATGCTACATTAATTATGAATATAATTAATCTGCTGAACTCGTCATTTTCAAATTCAGCCCAATGATAAAATACATGTTGACATTGGCAATAAAGACCAAGCTTTACCAGTCGCTACGAAATGTCATATTGTCACACCGATGATGAAATTCTCTCCTCAATTGATATCACAAGTAGGAATCTGGGCCTGAACTCAACTGTTCAAAAAAACGCCTAAAAGTGACTTGCTTGATGAATCACCCAGATGGAGCGTTTGAAAAATTCCCCACCCCACTGCCACTAAAATCATCACAAAAAGCATAAATAGGACACGCCTAAAAACCTGTAAGAAAAATAAAAATAAAAATACTACCTCCGCATCAAGTAAAGTATCTTTTTGCCATCATCTTCACAAAGTATCATAAAACTTGGTTAATTTGTTATAGCGTAATCATGCAACAAGCAACAAACAAACCACTCCGCTGGTGGCAGCAATAAGCGCCAAAATCACTGAAGCAAGTGGTCAATAACCAGCAGGAGCTCACAACCCATTTTTCTCAGCCTTTGATTGGTAGCATGTGGCGAAGTCCACTCAAGGTTCTGATCAGGCTGGGTCACCACCGACCAAGTGTCCGCACACAAACACAATATAACAGGATGTCCCCCCCTGTAGAGGTCAAGTCCGCTCCAATTCTCTGTTCCTATACGTCATTTGGATGCAAGTGAAGGCGAGAGATGAGGACGGAAAGAAAAGCTACAAATCAATACCAGAATGGAGCTGGGCGCTTTGAATGTGTTGATTCCCACTGATGTGTTGATTAACTGCCTGGAACAACACACGCAAACACACACACACACACAGTCCATTTACGGCCCTGTGCATGTGCTCGCTAGGTGATAGGTCTGATTAAGTGGCCTGCTCACCCTGCCTGTGATTAGGACTAATGGTGGGCTGTATTTCACCGAACATGGCTAACCAAAATTATTGCTTGCGCCCGTACTAATGCAGTCACCGGAGAGGAAACTGTGAGTTTGCACAATTTGGATGCAGTGTGTCTCTCTTTGCAAGTGAAGTATTTGCGCAAAAGGTCACTGCTTGGTAATAGTTATTAATATGCGAGTGGTTGATGTGCGTGCGTGTGGTCTGAAGAAACGCAATCGCGCTTGCTGCTGCTAATGAGCCGTGGGACCTCATCAGCATTAATACTACATTAGCCACACGTCGCGGCGCAAAAATTCCCTTCCAGACATGTATCTATTGAGCACCTGTGCACATATATTAAAGAGGTAAATGTAGATCGCATTAAAAGGGATAGAATGGTACTATAGACACAGATGTTAACGTGAACAGCAGTAAGAATAGTCACAAAACTAATAAGTAGTCTCCATATAAGCAGTTGATAATTAAGTAAAAATTGCCCACAATTATATATAAAAATATTATCCACGGAGTATTGTACATACATGCAGATGTGAGGAAAAGTGGCAGCATAAAACGCAAAAAAAACTATACAATAAAAAGTCTACATAAGACCAATTGAGAATGAAATGAACACCTGCCACTAATACATAAACATGCCAAACTAAAATGAACGTCACCAATAACACTGTATATTGACTTGTGTAATATTATTATACAGTATATCTCCAAATGTGATTGTGAACAACGACAACAGTGCCTGTAATTTTATAAATGCCAGCAGACCAGGTTTGGACACCCAAGACACGTTCAACTAGGCTGGGTGAACATTCAAAGCCACGTTCGAGCGGTCTGGCCCCCAGATTACACTGACTGAAATAGTATCTTGCAGAAAAAAGATTACAGCCCCCAGGGTTAGAACTCCTCTCCTCCTCCTCCGTTGTGTCAAATCGAAAAGGTGAGCAGAGCTGCATTGCATTTTCTTGGATGTCCACATTAGCATCAGCTAACATCTTTAGCTCCTGATAAGAAGCACATACTTCAGTGCTTGGTTAAGTTGTCACACGGAGTTGGGGTCATTCATGTCCAGTTATGCATATACGTTTATGAAAAAAATTGTCAAGTGGAAGTTTCTTTTATCTATATTTTTATTAATGATCACAGTGGGATCTGTTTTGGAAAAAGAAAAGGCCTAGTATAAACTTGTTAATTTCAGTGTTTGTAAAGTTTGCTATATGTGTGATCCTACGTGTTGGCTTTTTTTCCAAGTGGATCCATTTAAAAGTGAAAAAAAAAAAAAAAAAAAACCTATAAATTGGACCCCGCTCTAACAGTTACATAAAATGGACCGAACAATGCGCCAAAAGATATTTTCCATTTATCACTTAAACCACTGTTGACAAAGTCCGATACTTCAAGAATTGTCTGTTGGCTGGCCCTGGTGCTGTAGTGAACTATAAGCAGAGAATGGGACATGTATTTTTGGGTCAAAAGATATTACAGCACAATATAACTAGATCGAGCCAACGGAGTAGTCCGTGCCGATGTGGTGGCCGTGTCGAATGTGTCGACATTTCATCAAAGGCAATGCATTGACATATGGTTGCCATGCTGAACGTGGTGACATTTCCAGGCACCGTATTGACATGGCGGCCATGATGGCAGGAGTTCTCTATTGTCCAGTTCTACGCAGAAAGAGAGGAGCCTTGTGATTTTTTTTTTTTTTTTTTAATGTCTCTCAAGTCATACTGCAATCTGGAACATGTTCACTTTTACTACAACAACATTTCTTTTTTGTCAAGCTGAACGTCCCATCCCTCTCCCGACTTGCCACTAGTCACAAGCATGCCGAGGGGGTAAGTTAGGCTAACATTTAAAACTTTTCCAACATTTTCCCCCCAAAAATATGTTTACAATAACTTTGTACTTTATTTGGGCCTGTTAGTGCATGAAAAAACTATGACAATTTTTGTACTGTATATACTGTATATCCAATATTGGTGCATATGACCACAAAAAAGTGCTTCATTATAAGAGACAGTTGGCGATAACGGATGACACGCCTATATTATCTGTTTAACCGAGATTCTATTGTACATCTCCTTGAAAATGGAAAAGGAATGTGGACTTTAACCTGAACTTGTTATCACCAGCGCGAGAGTGGATCTTTACACCACTCTAATGTCCGCAAAGAGCAAAACCAAAAGCTCATTAGCCACTGAGCATTCTACCATCAGTCTGCTCCCGTAGTCATATTCCACAATCTAATTCAACGAGGGAGAGAATCGTATTGTGACAGCGAGCGAGATAGTGAGTGAGCAAAAGGAAGGAGGGGTGGTGGCTATGGAGAAGGAGAGAGGTAGCTTAATGCAATAAAGCATGTAGTATTGACATCTTTCTCACGTCTATTGATTCTCCATTATGTCACTAACAAACCCAGGTTGACATTTTGTCATTTGCAATCATGTTAACACTGCGACTCGGATGCCCCCCCCACTCTTCCGAAGGTCCAATCCATGCCTGCGTGCACGCTCGTTCATTCGGTCGCCACGTGGGCCATCGCTCATACACAAATACACACACGGAGTTTGGCCAAGTGCACGCAATGCATCACAGAGAAATGGATGTGTACAAGAAAATGGAATTGATCCTCTGTCTAAAAGTGAGAGAGGGAACCCTTTTGACTGACTTAATGTATGAACAAATATACAGGAACCCCCAACCCCCAAAAAATCTATTCTGTATATTAAAGGGCATTGGAGGGTTCACTGTTCGTTTCTTTTTAAGTTTCTCTTCAGGGCAACAACCTCAATCAAAGTTTGCGCAATTTGAGAATCACGTCAATCAGGCATAAATCCACATTTGAAAAATAAAAGAAAATGATCCCCAACTGTCTAATGAAGGCAAGGCATGGAATGAAACTTTTATGATCATTTAGAGAATGAAAAAGAGGGCTGCCCGAGGCTCTCAATACATTAAGAACTGCATGGTGGGCTGGATCAAATGCTGTTGCAGGCGGTATATGACCCACAAATGTGCACATGTATGTACAGTATGGAGGGAATGAAAGGTGGAAAGAAGAAGATGGTGCTTAATGGTGTGTGACAGGAGGTGCATAGCTGAAATGAACGGATCGAAGGTCTGTGATGTCCCATCATACCATCTCAAGCCACGCACCGCGTAGGAAGCCCGCTGTTTCTCCAGCATGTCCCATTAAACTTTCATACGTCTGTTAATGCTGATGGCTCCGCAAAGCACTTGACTACACGTACTGACACAGAGACACAATGCCATTAAAAATGGAACGAAAAGCTGGATCGGTTCAAGCTGCTCAGGTGGAAAAGAATCCAACATGCATGTTTCTATGTCAAATGGCAGGCCGTCTCCTTCATGACAGCGCGCACCAGACCCCCGCAGTGTTCGAGGCCCGTTCTAACATGAAACAAGGCGGAAACGCAAGTTGGGCGGAGAAAGGTCAGGTGGTGTCAAGTCAAGCGCTCTCTGCTGTGACCTCTGAACCCACAAAGAGGTATGAGTCAAAGACCCACCACCGGTCAAAGAAACCAGTAAAGTGGGCACTCAAGTTGAGAGCGCCAGGAAGAGTAGAGGGAAAGGGTCCGCTACTTTTACCCTAAAAGTGGTGTCATTTTGATCTTTGTTTTGAAAATAGAATTTGCGTCTGTTTTTCCCTGTTTAGTGGAAAACTTTTGCATCCAGGAATTCATTAGCCATTGGTGAGAGAGTCAGTTATAAACCCAACAACAGTCTGATGAAAGACGTTTGACACTGTCATAGAAAAAGCACCTATTACCAAATTTTGTTTCTTTTTTTTATTTTAATAGGGACGATAAAAATATATTTGCATTTCAGGTAAAAAGAACTAAATAAAATTTGGAGATACATCCTTTTTGGTCATTGTTGCTTTTACAAGCCTGTGTAAATAGGTTTTGGCAATTTTTGACTTTCTGCGGATTATTTAAAATGGGAGAAAAATAAGCACTGAGGAGAATAAAGCTGCCTGGAGTACTTGTACTGAACCATAGCCTGGTTATAGCGCAACCTCCGATGGTTGCCTGACATACAAGGATTAACAATCATAAATATTTAACCGTTTTAGCACCAAATCATTGCTCAGGATAATCTTTCAAAGACAACGGGCAATCATGGGCTTGCTGATTTTAATCAAGGGAGGACTCAGACTCGAAACTGGGAGAATTATACAGGTACCGCTTAATAGATCATTATTTTTTTTGGTAATTTAGCCCCCGTGCTACTTTATTAACACAGATTAATTCTTACGTAACTACAATAAATCAGAAGATGAGCAAGTCAGACTTGACTACTTTCTGGAATAAAAGAAAACAACGATAGTCAATTTTCAGTGACAGACCTGACAAATGTTTATAAGAAGCTCAGAGAAGTATTCATTGAACAACCACCATGTAAACTGTTTTTTCAGTATCTAGTTTTGTTCCTACTTTCAGAAATTTTATTGGTAAAATATCCAGGTCTCCTAGATATTATTTCAGCAATTTTAACTCGATATATGACCCAGCTGCACTTCAAAAGAGCCTCGTTTAAAGGTGCGCATTCATGAAAGAAACAACATTTTGGTGACAAAGCCTATCCACTTGTTGCGTTTAACAAACTGCGCATAGCATAGGGAATGCCTGTTATCCCATCATCTACATGCTATCACTTTGCCTGCTTTATTCCAACGCCGGGCCAGGCACAAGCCACGGCAACGTAATGGCTCATCTGGCGCTTTTCTCTCACCTCTCCAGCTCAAACAGGGTTTTCCATCCCAGCCTCGTTTTTCACCTTGTCATCTGCTCTTACTTTCACCCGCTCCTCTCTCTCCCTACCCGCAATTCTTTTTCAGCTCCTTCTGACATTCGCAATTTTTCAGCACCAAAACTCCTCCTCCTCCTCCTCCTTCTCCAGTTCTTGCTTCTTTTGCCTCATCCCGGCTCCATCCCCCCCAGTCCTCTCCTCTTAGAGATATGGTCCCCCCCACCCCCCATCTCATCACTGTCACACCCCGTGCACTGCTGACTGAGTGTGCAGGAACAGTGGCAATGCCCAGTCTGCTCCGCATCAAATATGCTTGAAGTGATTTGGAAATGAGAGGTGAGCCGTCGCGCCGTAAGGGGGTGGGGTGCCTGCCTTGCGTTTATTCACCATTACTGATACCGTGCTTGTGTAAAAGGCGGATGTCACATTCGTACGGCGGCTCACTTGCCGTGTTAACAGAGTAGTAAAGCCAGATTAACAGTTACTATTCATACGATAACCCCTTCCAGACCAGAAATCTAAAATAATCACATTCAAAGCAATAACTATGACAGAAACTGCGCATCTGCTTGTACCAAGCAACCACACATTATGAGGTTGTACAAAATAGGTCTTTGCAAGCCAGTTATAAACGCAAAATATTACAATGAGATAAATATTTGATTGAAAATAACTTATTAATAACGTATTATAAAACAAATGAAAAAACAAAAATAGAGATGGAACAGCTTTTTTGTGCCGTGTCACGTATTCTTATTCCACCGCCCAAGCTAGTTTGTTGTGCACCGTTCATAACTGAAAAGCATCATGGTTTCAATAAATACTTGAATGAATAAGACTTTGAGCCATTAATACAAAACAATCCAATGAAAAAGGTAACAACAGTATTAACTGTCCATGCAGTCTTGTGCCACGTAATCGAGCTCTGCTGTGTAAACTAGTTGATTGCTCACATTTGGTGACCTTTAAATGTCATAATTACAGTATTTGTATTAAAAAAAAATCTATAAATACAAAATCAAATGGAAATTTAGGTATGTCACTGAGAGCTTGTTTTCCTGCATCACATCACCATGTATTCTTTTGAAACTGTGCAAACTAGTTCAGTAAAAAAAATATTTGTATGAAAAACATTTCTTGGTCATAAATATAAATAATCAAATGGAAAACTAAGTATTCCAGTACTTGACCACGTCTTTTTTTGTGCTACGTGATTCTTACGTATTCTTAGGTTGCTAAGCAAGCTTGTAATTGTGCAACATTCATAACCCCAAAACAAAAGATTTATAGTCCCTATTGTTATGGGAGAAAAAAATAGTGGGCCTTTAATTCAAAAATGTCCAATGAAAAGCAAAGTACATTGGTAACTGGGATTAGCTTCTTGTGTCACATGATTTTCATGGAATTGTGCAAACTAGTTAGATTGCACACTGTTCGTAACCTTGAACTGTGTTTTGGTTAAAAATCACTATTAGTCATGTTTATAATGGAAAAAATACTAACGATAACTGAGCCTGTCATGTGGTGTGTCAAATCTCCTTATGTTGTTGGGCAAACTAGTTAATTGCACACCATTCATAACCTCAAACTGTCATTATTACATTAGGTAAATATCCATCCATCCGTTTTCTTAGCCGCTTATCCTCACGAGGGTCACGGGAGTGCTGGAGCCTATTCCTAGCTGTCAACAAAATCATTTGAAAAACACTTCTGAGTTATAAATTTGAAAATAGCATTTATGTCTATGTCTGAGGGTGCCTTCTTGTACCAGGTGACCACATTATGTCTCTGCACTGGTTGTTACCTCAAAATGTCTTATTTACACTATTTCTCGGTAAAACACTTGTAGGCAATAAATATAAAATGGTAAACTGAAATTTGCAAAGTACGACAGTAACCAACTGTGGCTTCTTGTGCTGCATGAAAACGCACTCTGACGATGTTTGTAACCTTGAAATGTTATGTCGGGACCATCGTGAAAGGAGGAGAATTTAAGATCACACTGTTTTGAAGGGGGGGGGGGGCAACCTGCAGTGCGTGGGCCATATGTGGCCTGCCGGAATATTGGATTAGGCCCACCATGCAATTGTTAAAAAAAAAAAAAATGAAAAGATCGGACTACCTCAACTTCAATGAGGGTTAGAGGTAAGCTCAAGGCACCACGCGAATTTGGGTAAAATGTGGGATACACCCTGGACAATGTGACTCAACGAGAGGGCAAACACAGACAATACAATGATTTACAATCACAAATGAAAACACACATTTTATATATATATATAATACACACTGTAATTCCCCGCTATATTTAAAAAAAATCATCCAACAAAGCGCTCGTAATAGACGGGGACACTGAGGGAGACGCTCGGTGACATCTTCCACCACGCGTCCCCTTCCGTGGAGCTCCAGCCTACTATCACCACCTGCCGCCCCAAAGCTGTCATCCCCGGCGTAGGGAGGAGAAGCAAGGATGCGATCCCCGACAAGGCACCCTATCAAGACTAAGTCGACCACTGCTTGCACACAACTTGAAAAGAAATCACTAGTGAGGGAAATATTCAACGTAAAAAGAGGCAGAGAGGACAATTGCTCCTCTGCCTTGCTCCTCCGCGCGCCCCTTCTATCTCTCCCTCGCGCTTGCTTCCAGCGGCCCGAGGAATCGATCTCCGCGAGGATCGATAAGTTGGCATGAATATTCCCTGTCTGCCGAGAGTCTAGTCGGGGAGAGACGCAGAGGCTGGGGCAGTGGATGAGAGGAGAACGACCGACGCGCTTCTCCGGGAGAACCGAACGGGAAGCTGCGACCGAGCCACCGAGGCGGGGCGCAGGTGTCACATCGGCGGGGAGGGCGGAGGGGGAAACAAGTGAAGACGTCTTACCGGAGTTGGAGCGGAGAGCCAGGGGGGTCTTGAGACGCCAGGCGCTGAGGTCAGGGGCAGCTCTCTGAAAGACGAACGGCACCGGCAAGGGGACGAACATGATCTTCCTCCGGCTTCGCCTTCTTTCTTCGGGTTCCGGTGCGAATGAGGAGGAGCCGGGGCGAGCTCGGTCCTCGCCGGCGTCTCGGCGCTGTCGGTCCGGCTTAGTCGGGAGGCGGTTCGGCGTGGACGGCTCGCCGCTTGGTGCGTACACATGAAGCCCTCCCCCGGCACTTTTATTGACTTAACCCGGTGAAAATGTGCATAGAAGCTGTTACGACGCTACACAGACGGATAGACGAGAGGAAAAGTTGCGCTAAATCGGCGAGGACCGCTCTTCTTTCTGGGGGAACTAAATAAGACAACCTGGAGGCCCCTGGAGGTGACTACCGTGACGTTAATATTAGAAAAAGGCGTGAAAACAGTCGCAAGCGTGCTAAGTGGGTTAGCTTTGGTTAGTAGCTTGAATAAAGACAAAACGACACGAAAGCAGCATTCGCGAGCGTAATAATAACCCTTTAAAAAAAAAAGTCTTATTGTGGAGTTATATTTGGTTTGGAGCTATTCATTTGGCCTACGTATGTTTCGAAATACATTCGGTTTTAGCTAGCCTTAAAAAAAAAAACAAGAAACGTAGAGAAACGCACTCGCTATTTAATTAATAGGTGCGCACGCACACGAGCGCGCGCACGTACGCACACACACACAGCCACGCGGTCGCACTCGAATCTCCGCCCCTCTTCCCCTCTAATTAAAACGCAATCAATCGATAGATAAACAAACAAACAAACAGCCGACCGCGGCAACCGGTCAACAACGGGGAGATCGGACGAGGGAAAAACAACTTACACTTCGTCCATCCGTCTGTGTGTATTGTTTGTTTGTTTTTTTTTTCTCTTTTTGTTGTTGTTTGGGAAGCCCCCCCCCCGTATGCAGCAGGCACCGCGCTCGACCCGCCTCCCTTGCACGATTGTAGCGATCTGCCACACCAGGCTGCCTGCAACATTGAGGCAGCTCGGGAGCCGCTACTACTCACACATCACCCCCCCCCCCCCCCCCACACACACACACACACCCGCCACTCCTCCACTCACCATAACCTCCCCACCATCTCCCTCGTTTTCACTAGCGCTGCAAAAGGTATCCTGTATCGATTTTCGCAGCCCCCCCCCCTCTCTACTACTCTTAATAATACAGGCTATAATGATGCCAGTCTGATCAGTGCATTGTGCGTGTGTGTTTGGGGGGGGGGGGGGGGGGCGGTAGCCCCAATCAGGGAAATCCATGGTGATGCTTAATGGCTAAAACCCCACCATGCGCCGCAATTAACTTATCATCACCGCTGTTAATAAGCCACCAGGGAAACAAGGCTTCCAGCTATTAGTTCAGTGGATACCACGTTCATATTTATTATGATGCGTTCGGAGTATTTATGGGTTAAGGTTCAATGTTATTTGTGCACAAATTAGCACTGTAAATGGACCACGAGCCATAGGTTTGCCAACCCTGCAGGACGGTTTTATCCATGATCTGAAACCTACATTAATGCTTCCATTAAAAGACATTTTCGGGAGTCGGGGGGCGGGGGGCGCGCGGGGGGTAGCTGTAAAATGCATCATGTGATTATAAGGATTTAAAGCGTGACCACTGCTGGCGAATAATTTCCAGCATAAAAGAGACGTTGTCAATTGAAAAAGAAAACTGAAACAACTACAAAAAAGTAAAACTACTCAAGATGCACAATAGTGTGGAACAATATCATGTTTGCAGAGCAATACTGCTGCCCAGTGGTGATTTATAGGTATTACCTTGAAATATTTAATCGCTTATTGTATTTAGCAAGGGCGGCACGGTGGATTAGCTAATAAAGCGTTGGCCTTACAGTTTTAAGGTCCCGGGTTCAATCCGGGACCCGCCTGTTTGCATGTAGTCCCCGTATCTGCGTGGGTTTCCTCCAGGCACTCCAGTTTCCATCAAAAACATGCATTGATTAGACACTCTAAATTGCCCCTAGGTATGATTGTGAGTGGGACTGTTGTCTGTCTCTCTGTGCCCTGTGATTGGCTGGCAACCAGTTCAGGGGTGTACCCCGCTTCCTGCCCGTTGACAGTTGGGATAGGCTCCAGCACTCACTGCAACCCTCGTGAGGATAAGCGTCAAAGAAGGTGGATGGATGTGTTTAGCAACAAAATATTTTTTCTACGCTGCAGTAACCTCCATTTGCTGTTCAAAGGTCATCATTAAAAATTAACTTGTTGTCATCACTAATTATCGCAAAATTTGTAGCGTTAATCCTATATGTGCTCACTGATTTGAAATTATTTTAGGTGTACCACACAATAAACCATCGATAAATTTTCTCTGGCGCTTGTCCTTATCAGGTTCGTAGAGTAAATTGGGTGAGAGCCGGGGTACACCCTGAACTGGTTGCAGATAGGGACAAACAAAGATTCAAACTTGGACTCAAACCTATAAACAGTTTGTAGTGTTGTCATGAACCTGACATCCACATTTTTGGAATGTGGATAGATGTTGGACTACCCAGAGAAAATCCATGCAAGTTCAACCACAGACCACCTGACTCTGAACCAGATGCGGGCGACTGTGGCTCAGTCGGTGGAGCAGGTCGTCCAATAACTGGTTCGAATCTGGGCTCCAACTACCACAGTGTCCACTGAACCTTAATTTGCTCCCAGAGGGCCTGGCAACGACTTGCATGGTTAGCAAGAGCTAACTAGTCCGACCAGGTATGAGTGAATGTGAGGCTTTGTAAAGCGCTTTGGGAACTGTGCTAGTGTAGGGAAAGCACTATATAAGTGCAGTCCATTTATCAGTTATGTTGCTTTGTAAAATACAGCTGAATCTTGATTTATGAATTGAACTCAATTTACATGGAAATACCATTAATCTGTGCTACCCCCAATTAAAGGTCAAGCGTCATGAAATGGATGATTGTTAGTATGTTATTAATGGAAAAAATCGCAGTCGGTATGGGCGCATCTGTTCTTTCACCACAAAACATGATTTTGACATAAATGGCTTTTTGTAACTTCCGCCATTAAAATCCTCTCAAGGGATTTGTTTTTGACAAGAAGCAGGAAGTGACGTTGGAGGCTGTAGCACGCTCAAGTGGACTCGTTTGTTTGTATTAGTTTTACCTGCGGGAAGATAGCTCATTGTTCCTTCGCGTTAGCCAAAATGCGAGCTCGTTGGATTGCCGGACATTGCTCAACACACATGAGGATGGATTCGCTCTTCATACTTTTCCAAAAGACCCGGTTCATTGTGAAAAATGGATTGCACAGATGCAAAGGACGAGAGCTTCATGTTCCAAATGACAGGTAGGTGTGTATACAGCTACTACAAAAAAAATAATAGTTTGGGGGGAACTACGTAATCAGTCTCTCATAACGTAACACAAGATCCGCGTACGTATGACAGGGGTGCTAAATATGTCGATGTGCGCGTCGGACGGCTTCCGCGTCGTGCCTTGCGGACGAGCACGGCTTGGCCGGACCGGCTCATATATACTGTCTGGGAGTCTGTTGTTAGTTACAAGTGATTCGCATATCATCTAAATATGGCTCGAAACAATCGTGCAATATTGCCCTGACACTTCACTCAATTGTGAGATATTCTCTTCTTTGAAAAGAGTTTCCAAGTCTCATAGTAGATGGACAGACAAGCCGCCGGCCAAGCCGTGCCTCGCCGACGAGCACGGCTTCGGCCAGGCTGGCTCATACATACTGTTTGGGAGTCTGTTGTTAGAAGTAATCCACATATCATCTAAATATGGCTTGAAACAATAGGGTGATATTGCCCCGGACACTTCACTCGATTGTGAGATGTTGTCTTCTTCGAAAAGAGCTTCCGTGTCAGAAGGGGCGTGTCCTAGAGTAGGGGCCACAGCGTGTTTTCAATGGCGAATGTCCGGGGCGACCACTTGGATGTCGAATGACACTTCCACAACTTTGCGCATGGATGACGCGCTCTCCGTTCATATTTATTTATTTTTTTCGTATGGACGTTGAAGTGAATAATGTTATATGTATTTTTCCCATCAATATCTATTTTAGAATGTTTATAGGGATGACACTTGACCTTTAAAATGGTGTTTTAAACGAGAAAAATTGCACATGCAGCCAATCAAAGTAAAAGCAAAACTAGAAAAAAATATTTACAATTCCTATATGTCCTGGAGTATTTGTGCATTCACTGGATGTCTCTTTAAAGGGGCGTGGCCTCATGAGTGACATCAGAAGCCGGCGTTGGATTGGCCAGGTAATCTGCGTGTGAGTGCCCGGGTGTGAGTTGTGGCCTCCAACAGCTCCTTGTGACTTTTATCATTTGATATTGGATTAGTTCAAGGTGTACCCTGCCTCCTGCCTGATGATAGCTGGGATTGGCACCAGCACTCCTGGAAAAGCGGCTCAGCAGATGGATGCTTTAGTGTTTGGAAGTTTGACCCATTTCATAAAAATGCGTCGATGTCATCAAGCTCTTCTTGCCCACATTTAAGGGTGTTACAGTATCTTTACTGCCCCTTTTTTCCCCCTCACTGCACTCAAGCCCCAGTGTATATTAACCTCGAGCACCCGCAAGTCAAGGTACCACCGTACTGTAAATGTTAATTCTTAAGCATCCTACAGTAAAAAAAAAAAAAAAAAAAAGCTCAACTCAACGGTAAGTAAGCACTTGAATTCATGTTCGAAACGCACCAGAGAGGCGGCAAGGATAGCGCTTCCCCAACGGAGGTCACTAGCCAAATCGTCTTCCCTGGTCGTTTCCTCGCCTGCCACCTTCCAAGCCGTCAATTACCGGCCGGCATCAGTCAACGCCGGGCGCTTACACGCCAGATTATTGTCCATATAGATTTTTAAATAGAAAAATCTATACTTTAAACATGGCAGTCAATACGGTGGGGGGGAATCGATAGGAATGAGCCAGCATGCGCTCCCGCCTGCCTGCGAGTCCCCTTCCAATACGGTCCCGTACTGCAGGCCTCCGATTTCAAACTTAAAACGCCGCGGGGCAATTATCGGATGCTTTTCGTGGAATTATCGCTGAGGATGGAATAAAAAGGAGAGAGAGGGCTCGCCGGATTTCATCATTGGGGCCGCCGCGGATGTGCTGCGAGCTAAACCGGCCTTAATGAAGAAAAATGTCCTGCAGTGGACAAGCGGGCTTTATGGCAGCTCTCCCTGAGCATCATGTATGACAGATGACATCCAATGAGGAAGAGGGGGGGGGGGGGGAGAGACAGAAGTGACTCGTTGTCCTTCAAAGACCCCCTTTTTTCTCCACAGGGGGAGTGCGCGTGCCCCCTTTTCCTCCATCCCTTCCTCCCTCCCTCCCTCCGCTCACTCCTTCCAGACAAAAGCAATTATTTCTTGTAGAATGTAGTGCGCTTGTGCGTGTTTGTGAGCCAGCGATGGAGGGAGGGAAGGAGGGTGTGCCAGATTGAAGGGGGTTGGGGTGGGGGGGGGTAAGACGGCATGCAAGCGGATGAGGTGATGGTGTGTTGTACACCAACACAGCATCCACCCACACCTTGGGCTGTGGAGAGGAATGTTGTGCTACATTTGACTTTTCGTTACTATACATACTGTAAATGGTGGGAGGGGTCACAGGTGGATGGTGGTCTATCTTGGGACACTATGAGGTCCCCCTCAGGTTAAAATTCAATGGTCTCATTCTCCCAAATATCGCATTCATCCATTTTCTTTCTCCTGTTCAGGGTAGGGGGTCATTGGATTTACCTACAACATCCTGGACTGGTCTCCATCATATGTAAACAAAATGTGTACCCGATGAACGACAAGTATATAGTTTGTATTCATAGCACTTTCATATTTTGTTCCAATGCAGATTTATAAGTAATCTAATAAAGTGTGAACATGTGACCGGTTGCCCCACACTCGGGTAACTTGTCTCACTCTATGTGTAGGGTAAGATGTCACACTGGATTTTGCAACCTATAAAACAAGGACACAATTATTGTTCTCGGTTTTCACTTGAAAGTGAACATCCATCTATTCTTCCATTAGCTGAGCCACTTATCCTCACAAGGTTCGAAGGCGTGCTGGAGCCCATCCGGGCTAACTTCGGGCATGAAGCAGGGCACACCCTGAACTAGTTGGTAGACAATCGTAGGGCACATAGGAACAAACAACCACTTGCAGTGACAATCACACCTATGTGCAATTTGGGGTCACTAATTGATGCTTGTTTTGGGGATGAGTGAGGAAACCTGAGTGCCCGGCGAAAATCCACGCAGGCACAGGGAGAACATACAAACTCCACACAGGCCGTGCTGGCATTTGTACCCCAATCCTCAGAACTGTGAGGCAGATGCTCTAACCAGTCATAAACTGTGGCGCCACATTGAAGTCAGGCAGAGAAAATGTTTATCTTGGAAAAAGTCAAACAAAAACATTGAATGAACGTCAACATAAAATATGCACTGTATACAAGTCCTTGGGAAGTTCTGGCACATGGGTCATGGCTCTCAGACTCAAAGGCATGTATTACCTTTCTTCCACTGAAAATTAAAGATTGAACTGAATTACACAAAAGAAAGCTCTGCTGCATAATGAAAATGCATATGACAACTAACTAAACTATCATGATTGCCAATGCTAGCTGTATCTTGAAGTTATCTTAAAGGTCAAGTGTCATCCCTATAAACATTCTAAAATAGAATTGTAATGAAAAATACATATAACATTATTCACTTCAATGTCTATACGAAAAAATAAATGTGAGCGGAGGGCGCGTCATCCATGCGCAAAGTTGCAGAAGTGTCATTCTACGACATCCAAGTGGTCGCCATATTGGCTGCATCCCCGGTCTGTGACATCACCCGGACATTCGCCAAAGAAAACACGCGGTGGACCCTACTATTGGAGACAAACACGTCCCTTCTGACATGGGAGCTCTTTTCAAAGAAGAGAACATCACACAACCGAGTAAAGTTACCGGGGCAACATTACCCTATTGTTTCGAGCCATATTCAGATGATATGTGATCACGGCCAAACCGCCTCCCCGTCCGATCCACTTCCACGGCGGAGATGAGCCAGCGCGGCTCATCGCAGCTGGCCGGCGTGGCTCGTTTTTGGCACCGAGGTGGCTTATCACAGAGCGGAGCCGTGCTGTTTTAGGGGGTTGTTCATAGCTGCCCCAGTACGCGATGAACAACACCGTCGAGCTTTACTGCATTGTCGTTGCACGCGGCTGAGTGAGGCATTGTCGGCTGCGTTCTTCAGAGCCGCCGCCGTCCGCGAGCCCTCAGCGCAGCCTTCGCTGGCGAAGCGACGCAGCAGCCCGACGCGCACATCGACACATTTAGCACGCCTGTCATTCGTACGAGGATCTTTTGTTACGTTATGAGAGGCCGATTAAGTGGTCCGCCCTGAAGTATTATTTTTTTTTTTAGTAGCTGTATTTACGCCTACCTGTCATTTGGAACCCACGAAGCTCTGGTCCTTTGCACCCGTGCAATCCATTTTTCACGACGAACTGGGCCTCTTGGAACTTATGCAGGGTAAATCCATCCTCCCGAGTGTTCAAGCAATGTCCACCAATGCAACGAGCCGGCATTTTGGCTAACACGAAGGAACAACTACCGACCTTCCCGGAGGTAAAACTAATGGAAACAAATGAGTCCACTTGAGGGTGGTCTTGTCCTGTACGTCACTTCCTGCTTCCTCTCAAAAACAAATCCCTCGAGAGGATTTTCGTGGCGGGAGCTACAAAAAGCTGTATACGTCAAAGTCATGTTTTGTACTGAAAAAAAAAACGCATGGGTCCATGTCGCCTGCCGTTTTTTCCATTAATAACGTACTAAAAATCATGCATTTCATGACAGTGGCCCTTTAAAACAATGAGGAAGGAATGAGAAGATGCCTTAATCCAGTCGTTTCAATTTCCCTCAGATGCACGTTATAACCATAGTGCATCATATTCTTTCATACTCAGCAAATTGAGGGATAGCTAGTTTTAGAATCAGATGGATTATAGTTTGCCCAAATATTGATCAAGATCAGAAATGACATATTCTTTGATCTTTATGAAAAATTACGAATAATTCTATGTTTTTTATATGTAATATGTACTTTAAAAAAAAGGGGGTTGGTAGCAGACAAATGCCATATCTCATGTACATGTAATCTCATACATCAATATTGTTCATTACATATGACCATTTTTAATTTTTGTTCAGACAGATGATTTTCTTTTGCGGGCCACGTAAAATGATGTGGCGGACCACATCTAGCTCTCAAGCCTTGAGTTTAATAATGCTTAATCTCTCCTCTAACAAGTCCACACGTGTCACTCCCTGAATTTTTATCTGGAAGGGGCCTATTTTAAAATGTATAAAATTAACTTTTTTTTTAACCTAAAGGTTGATTGGGCCTGATCTAGGCTCACAGTTTGCGATTCTCTTTTCAGATGGGACACGACCCCTGGGGAACCAAGCCTGGGAGCCCATCCCGCAGGGGACCCATCCAGGGGGACACCACCGAGCACCCAGGACAAAGGGCAGTCACCTAGCCTGACTGAAGTGTCCCAACGAGTCCCAAAGGAAGGGGCATGGGTACTGGACACACCCCTCTCCCCCCTAACATCCAATCCTACACTCAGCACACCCTTCTGACCTCACTACCCCCGGAGAGCACAGGGGCCCCAGCCATCCACGGGGCCCAAAACAGGAGCCAGCTACCACCTGAAATATGTTGCAGCCCACCAAACGTGAGCCCATGTTAAGCGCCTGTCGTACGCAATGACAGGCGAGGGCGCCACGAGAGGGGGGAGGAAGGGAGGGATCCACATCTCCCCACAACCCAACGACCAAAGTGGGGGGGGGGGGGGGTAATGCCCCAGGAGTCACACCAAAACAAATCTGAATACACGCCACCCGCCCTATTTCTATGGTTACCAGGTCCCTGACTGGCAACCATTAACTCTCCACTGTGATCGTGTGTGGTTTGGTGTCTTTTTATTTTCATAGAATTTAATGCACATTTATTAGTTTATTTAGAATATAAATATAAAAAAACTCTAAATGTTTTATGGAATTTTAACAATTTAGGATATTACAAGATTAATTCTGTGTTGAGAATTATTCAACTTAAAACAATGGATTCTCTTGAGGGTTGTTGATATACAGTGTTGCCTTTAGATATGATTTAAATTCATTATGTGACCACACATACCTACAAAATTGTATCTCACATCATCTTTCCCCATTGAAATGAATGGAAAGGCCATTAATGCGTTCCAGGCTGCCTCCCAAAAACAAAAACAATTCTTTTTAATCAGAAAATATAGCACTCTATAATATTGTACTTCATAAAATGTAGCATCTTACCATAAGTAAATGGAATGAAAAGAATAAAATTTTGTGCATCTTGATTTAATGCTGCAACTCACACACACACACACACACACACACACACACACACCACACACACACACACACAAATCTGACCCTGTGCAAGTTAAAGTTGTCATTGACAATATTTTACTTAGCTTTAAAATGAATGCATCAATGCTTTCAGTTCAAAGTTTACAGCCATGCTACCCTGAGAACGTCCAATCTTGTCAGATCTCGGAAGCTAAGCGGGTTTGGCCCTGGTTAGTACTTGGATGGGAGACCGCCTGGGAATACCACGTGCTGTAAGCTTCTCTCCCCAACTAAATGCAGAGGGGCTGCGTCAGGAAGGGCATCCGGCGTAAAACTGTGCTAAACAAATATGCGTTCATCTAAGATGACACGCTGTGGCGCTCCCTAACGGGACAAGCCGAAAAGAAGAAGAAGATTTAATGCTGCAACTCAATTCAATATGCTTTGCCTGCCTAGGTTACCGGGATAAGACAGTCATGCAGACACAGAGAAGACTTATTCCTGTTATACTACTACTGAGAGTGACAAAAAAAATATTGGATTTTTCATCATTTTTCACAAAAGACAAAGAATATGTGCCTGAGTAAAATTCGATTTTATTTTTTATAGAATTCTAACCCTCCACTGTTCATGCTCAAACACTAGAACTGTGATTATTGATGCTAACCTGTACTGTCTAAATGATATTTTCAATGTATGCTAGCATTAAGCTAAACAGACTTTCATGAAACACCGCTACTGTATGTAGATGTTTACAATATACGATATGTAATTTTCATTTTATTTTGACAGTAAACTTCAACTGGGAGTGGCATTAAACAGCTTGAAGGCTTTTTTTAAGGTATTGTTCACTATTTTGCCAAACGTCTGTTTAGTGTGAAGTGAGTTGAACTGAAACATGCAGAGATTGCTTTTTACAACATTCAAAACATTACTACATCTTTTTGTTGTTGTTGTTGATATTCCAGCTTGAGTCAAAAAACATTCAGATGGAAAAAAAATAAAAGTTCCCAAACTTAAAATTTCACCAAAACCCTGCAGTTAGGTAGTTTTTATGTTATTGTTAGGTAAGTCTTCATGGACCCAAATGCGTCTCAGATACACACATAAAAACTTGTACTATTGAGTACAAGTACTCTATCAGAGTTGGGGGCTCTATTTGAGGCGATACGCTATGCACTTTGATGTTGTCCCCCTAAATTGGTCAGATTGGTTCTAGCTGCCTATAGGGCCCTCGCAGCCTTTCTTGCCCCAACAGAGGCTTCTGCTCCCTGGGGACCCCGGAAGACCCAAGGCCCAAAGGAAAGAGAGACACAGACCAATAACACCTGCTGGACCCCGCTGTCATCGGGGACTTACATCCCCTGCATCCATCTTAACACCATACTGTACAACCGTTGCTCCAAATATGCCAGCACATCTTTCATATTCGGTAATGGATGTAATGATGGCATTCAGCGATTACGGATGATTACTCTAAAATGAGGTGAAGGCATACGGTATCCATAATCGCTGGCATTATGGTTAAAGCACTGCCTAGTCTGTATACATCAGTATTATGGCTCTACGTTACACAACGTAAAATCTTTCAGTAAACATCAAATGGATTGTTTCTGTTGTACAGTTGGCACACCAAACACTGCATGAATCATTTGTTTAAATTTATAGACTATAGTTGCTTCTGACAATTCTCTATTAAATAAATGTTATGCAGTTGGAAAGCAACTGTTCAACAAATACATGCCAAACTTCTAAAACATGTTTTACATAAATTCATAATGCACTATGACAGGGTGAACACGTTCAGCTTGACAACGTCCAACTACACACAATAAATATTTCGTCTGGAGCCGCTTCAGCCTCAAATGAAGTAATACACAATGCCGGTCATCATGTCACATGAAGTGGTAGTTACCAAATAATGACAGGGTAGACAATACATTCAGGGACACATGCAATATATATAAACCGATTATGAAAATATAATAAATGTGATCAGAATGACCCTTTTTTTTATCACGACTTGCTGCAGACTACATAAATATTTGGAACGTAATGATTTCATGTCATTTAACCACTTATTGCTCATACATTAGTTCGCAGTGTAGGTAGTGCAACATGCCAAAAATGACATGCATACATCCATCCATCCATTTTCTTTACCGCTTATCCTCATAAGGGTTGCGGGGAGTGCTGGAGCCTATCCCAGCTGTCAAAGGGCAGGAGGCGAGGTACACCCTGAACTGGTTGCCAGGCAATCGCAGGGCACATGAAGACAAACAGCCGTATTCACAATCACATCTAGGGGCATTTTAGAGTGTCCAGTTAATGTTGCATGTTTTTTGGGGGGATGTGGGAGAAAACCCTCGCAGGCACGGGGAGAACATGCAAAGTCCACACAGGCGAGTGTTTGATTGAACCCGGGACCTCAGAACTGTGAGGCCAAGGCTTTCCACCTGATCCACCATGCCGCCATGTACATACAATAAAAAAAAAAAAAAAAGGAAACATGTGGAGGGAACATTTTATGAAACTTCTTTGCTTTTGTATGTTTATAAATGTCTTCCCACATATTATTTCAGAAAATACTGTATGAACAGGTACATTCAAATATAGAGTTATAATCTTTTCATTGTGAATCACATGAAAAAAAAATTTTCACTGCAATTATAGCTGTAATTTTAGAAATGATTGCAATAGTTTACATTATGATACTTAAAGGTCAAGTGTCATGAAATGGATGATTTTTGGTATATTATTAATGAAAAACCCACAGCCAATATGGTCTCATGTGTTTTTTCACCACAAAACATGATTTTGACGAATACAGCTTTTTGTAACTCCCGCCATGAAAATCCTCTCGAAGGATTTGTTTTCGAGAAGAAGCAGGAAGTGACATACAGGACAGAGGCACCCCCTAGTGCTCGTTGCATTGCTGGACATTGCTTGAACACTCGGGAGGATGGATTTAGCCTTCGTAAGTTTGCAAGAGACCAGGTTCGTTGTGAAAAATGGATTGCACAGGTGCAGAGGACGAGAGCTTCGTGGGTTCCAAATAACAGGTAGGCAGTAATGCGCCCGGCTCGACGGTGTTCAACAAATACTGCGGCGGCTATGAACATACCCCTAAAAGCAGCATGGCTTGGCTACACCTTCTCCTTATATGCCACTTATATGTTTGGGGTTCTCCTTTTCGAAAAGAGCTTCCGTGTCAGGCGGGGCGGGTTTGTCTCCCATAGTTAGGGTGCACCGCGTGACCTCATGGACGGAGGACGCAGCCAATATGGCGACCACTTGGATATCGTAGATTGACACTTCTGCAACTTTGCATGGATGATGCGCTCTCCGCTCACATTTATTTTTTCGTATAGACATTGAAGTTAATAATATTATATGTATTTTTCATTACAATATCTATTTTAGAATGTTTATAGTGATGACACCCGGGCTTTAATACTTGTGCAAAAGTTCTCCAGTGAAATCGATTTCAGCCCGACTCCTTGGTGACACAACTCGTCTCCAGGAGACTCAAGTAGATGTAAAGGAGACGCCCCCGCCACTCCCCCCCCCCAGCCCCTCCAACAAGCAGAGATTCGAGTCACCATGATCATCAAGAAGGGGGTCTTAGAGCGACATCGTTTCACCAATCAACACCAATATGAAAAATGAATTATATGTTTTGCACTCTTACTGAATGTGGCTGGTGTGCTCCTATTATAAATGATGGCTTGTTAAGTGTTTGATTGTGGGTTTTTTTTTTTTTTTTGTTATACAGGTACAAAAAATAAATATATTCATGGAGTGCAATTTGCTGAACACCTTGCGTTGCATTGTTGCTGCGGGTCAGAGTGCGGCATGAAATATTTATCCAATCAGAAGGAAGCTGGAGTGTCCTCAGGACATACATTAGTCATAAACGGGGCCTTGCGTTAGTCACATGGCGTTTTGCTTTCCAGTCCTGTATGCATTTGACTTCACGTGTAGCGGAAAGCTTTGCGATGGTCAAAGCGTTCTCCTCATTGTCGTCGTCACGTGTGAGTGGCGTGATCATCGTGGCTCGCTCACGTCGCGGCGGCAACGTTAAACGGCCGTGTCGCGGTGACAAACGAGGCGGCTGAATTAAATTCTCACTCATCAATAATGCCGCCGCTCCTCAATCGATAGCGGGGAGGCCAGCGGTGGAGTTGCCGGCTGTGTCAGCGGCCTAACGAGGGCCCCCATTAGAATGGACGACGCCTCCTCCCCCCCTGCCCATGCAGCACCACTTGCGCCGCTGTGCTCATACACATGACAACATCGCACAATGCAATATTCACATGAAGCCGTGTTGTGACATGATCAATAGATTTGTCAAGATAATGTGGATATGATGCATGGCCTTTGAGCAACTTTGGATGCTCTCATTGTGGCCCAGTTTGGAAAACAGTGTTCCCCCTCCCTCTTATGTCGCAGTTCATCATCATCTTCTTCTTCTTTTCCTTTCGGCTTGTCCCGTTAGGAGTCGCTACAGCGTGTCATCTTTTTCCATCTAAGCCTATTTTGTGCATCTTCCTCTCTAACACCCACAGTCTTCATGCCCTCCCACATAACATCCATCAACCTTCTCTTTGGTCTTCCTCTCGCTCTTTTGGCTGGCAGCTCCATCCTCGGCACCCTTCTCCCAATATACTGACTCTCTCACCTCTGAACATGTCCAAACCATCGAAGTCTGCTCTCTCTAACCTTGTCTTCAAAATATCCAACTTTGGCTGTCCCTCTAATGAGCTCATTTATAATCCTATCCAACCCGTTCACTCAGAGCGAGAACCTGAACATCTTCATTTCTGCTACCTCCAGTTCTGCTCCCTGTTTCTTCAGTGCCACCGTCTCTAATCCATACATCATGGCCAGCCTCACCACTGTTTTGTAAACTTTGCCCTTCATCCTAGCACAGACTCTTCTGTCACATAGAACACCAGACACTTTGCTCTGTATTGTTGACCCCAAGTATTCGAAGTCATCCACCCGCGTTATCTCTTCTCCCTGGAGCTTCACTCTTCCTCCTTTGCCCCTGTCATTCACGCACATATGTTCTCTTTTACTTCAGCTAATCTTCATTCCTCTCTTTTCCAGTGCGTTCCTCCATCTTTCTAATTGTTCCTCTGGATGCTCCCTGCTTTCACTGCAGATCACAATATCATCTGCAAACATTATGGTTCAAGGGGATTCCAGTCTAACCTCGTCTGTCAGGCTATCCATTACTCCCGCAAACAGGAAGGGGCTCAGCACGGATCCCTGATACCACCTCCACCTTAAATTCTTCTGACACACCATCAGCACATCTCACCGCTGTTCTGCTGCCCTCATACAAGTCCTGTACTATTGTAACATATTTCTCCACCACACCGGACTTGCGCATCCAGTACCACAGTTCCTCTCTTGGTATTCTGTCATAGCCTTTCTCTAGGTCTACAAAAACACAATGTAGCTCCTTCTGACCTTCTCTGTACTCTTCCAGTTCATCATCTGAGCTCACAATACATCACACTTTGTCACTGATGTGCAACTTTGATGACGAGACCTACACATAAAATAGAAAATGGTTTTGGATTCACTTTCCGCTGTCGTGACGGATGCACAACTTTGACATTCAGAATCGTCCATGTAGAATACAGCAAGTTTTGAACAGCTGTCGATTATACTAAGAGAACTACTATATACTGTACTATAGTGACTGATGATCATCCATGACATCTAAAATCCTACCTATAGCTGTCCGTTATAGTCACTGATGTGCACTTTTGACTTCAAGAATCTTGTGTATCGCTGTCTACTGTACTAATTGATGCACAACTTTGACATCAAGAACCATGTACTGCAGAAGAAAAGAGCTGTACATGCAGACTCACAGAGAGGACAAAATCACTTCCCAGTGTAGTAGTGATTGATGTTCATCATTGACATCAAGCACCTTGCATGCAGAACACTTTTGGAATGGGCATCTGCGATCAAGAATCACGTTTATAGCTGTCCTCTGTAGGAAGTGATGCAAATCTGAAACATCAATTGCACATATCGAAGAAACGAGCTGGCCTTCCAGAGTTTCATCTATAGGGGAAAACTACTTTTGAATAGATGCTCATTTTGGTGAAAGAAGGGGAAAAAAAGAAACTGACTGATATGCACTTTTGACGTCAACTCTTGCTTATAGTTGTTCACTGTACTTAACACATTTGATTTTAAGCACTATAAATAAAGGGACAAAAGCAGCTTTTAAAAACAGTATTTGTCCTCTGTTGTGACTGTTGTACAACCTTGGCATGAAAATTCATGTACAGTGAAGAAAATAAGTATTTGAACACCCTGCTATATTGCAAGTTCTCCCTCTTAGAAATCATGGAGGGCTCTGAAATTTTCATCGTAGGTGCATGTCCACTGTGAGAGAGATAATCTAAAAAGAAAAATCCAGAAATCACAATGTATCATTTTTTTAACGATTTGATACAGCTCCAAATAAGTATTTGAACACGTCTATTAGCTAGAATTCTGAGCCTCGAAGACCTGTTAGTCCGCCTTTAAAGATCCACCTCCATTCCATGTATTATCCTGAATCAGATGCACCTGTGTGAGGTCGTTAGCTGCATAAAGACACCTGTCCACCCCATACAATCAGTAAGATTCACACGTGTAACATGGCCAAGACCAAAGAGCTGTCCAAAGACACCTGGGACAAAATTGTACAACTCCACACGGCTGGAAAGGGCTACGGAGAAATTGCCAAGCAGCTTGGTGAAAAAAGGTCCACTGTTGGAGCAATCATTAGAAAATGGAAGAAGCTAAACATGACAGTCAATCTCAATCTCAATCGGAGTGGAGCCCCATGCAATATTTCACCTCGTGGGGTCTCAATGATCCTTAGAAAGGTGAGGAATCAGCCCAGGACTACATGACAGGACTTGGTCAATGACCTGTAAACACCTGGGACCCCTGTTTCCAAGGTGACTGTTGGTAATACATTAAGATGTCATAGTTTGAAATCATGCAGGGCACGGAGGGTTCCCTTGCATAAACCAGCACATGTCAAGGCCCGTCTTGAGTTTGCCAATGATCATTTGGATGATACAGAGGCGTCATGGGAGAAAGTTTTGCGGTCAGATGAGACCATCATGCTTTGGGGGTGTTTTTCTGCACATGGGACGGGACGACTGCACTGTATTAAGGAGAGGATGACCGCGGGCATGTATTATGAGATTTTGGGGAAAAACCTCTTTCTCTCTGTCAGAGCATTGAACATTGTTCTGGCTGGGTCTTTCAACATGACAATGACCCGAAGGACACAGCCAGGAAAACCAAGGAGAAGCATATCAAGGTTCTGGTGTGGCCTAGCCAGTCACCAGACCTAAACCCAATAGAAAAACTTTAGAGGGAGCTGAACCTCCGTGTTTCTCAGCGACAGCTCAGAAACCTGTCTGATCTAGAGAAGATCTGTGTGGAGGAGTGGGCGAAAATCCTTCAAGCAGTGTGTGCCAACCTGGTGAACAACTACATGAAATGTTTGACCTATGTAATTGTAAACAAAGGCTACTGTACCAAATATTAACATTCATTTTCTCAGGTGTATAAATACTTATTTGCAGCTGTATCACACAAATTAATCGTTTTAAAAAATCATACATTGTGATTTCTGGATTTTTTCTTTTTAGATTATCGCTCTCATAGTAGACCTGTACCTATATATAGCAGGGTGTTCAAATACTTATTTTATTCCCTGTAGTTCAAACAGTGGTTTGTTTAGAGACATATCTGATCGCAAAACAAACCTGTTTCTCCTTGCCTGTAGCCTTAATCTATTCTACAGGTGGCTGGCATAATAAAAAAAATAATAATAGTAAGATCACATTGAGCAAGAGACGCAAATAATGCTGACACATCATCCACACACCCTGCTGGCCCCTTTACAAGCATTTGATCCCACTGAAGCCTGCACTCTTTCTATATTCCTTTTTGCTTTTTTTAAATTTTATCAGTTTTTATTAACGTTGCCTCTCATACGGCGCTCTCAGTAATCAATGCTGATATATTGCCAATATCTACCCCAGTCCCCCGTGCCATCTTTCACAGTGGCTGCCTTATTGGGGGTGCGTATAGTTTGTCCATATAATAATGATATTTATTATAGATATTTATTATCTGGCTCCTTGGCAGATGCACATAAACACACACACGCATACACATATAGGCACAGTCTCACCGGGGCGCTTTAATTTACACTGGTAATATCGGGCCATTATTCCCACGTACAGATATTGTTGGGTTATCAGCACACAGCGGCCATAAGCGTCTATGGACTCACTCCATTTGTGTGCGTGTGCGTGTGTGTGTGTGTGTGTGTGTGTGTGTGTGTGAGAAGAGGGCAAGCGCATTGTCCAGCCCTGTCCCCCCGCCTCCCCACACACACCCCTGACTTGAATCTTGACCCCCTTCCTTCAACCTCACACACACACACACACACACACACACACACACACACACACACACACATATACACCGCAACGCCCCCAGCCCTCATCGACACCCCCTCTATCTCCCTCCAGACGGTAATCCACCCCAGTGCTCCTCATCCTTTCACGTATTGATTTCCTCTCCTGCGCTGCGGTTACATGTCGCACCCACGTCTGCTAGTGACCCCTCCCTCCGTGCCTCACCCTTTACCCCCCCAACCTCCAACAAGCAAGCGTTCAACACAACAACTAAAAAAAAAAGGGAAAAATGGGGGGAGGGGTTCTTGTCCAGGAAAAGGGCTAAGAAAGTGGGCTGATAAAGCGCTGCAGTATTTCAGCAAAGCAAGCAGCATTTTACAAGGATAGAAACAAACAGGATGGAGAGAGGAATAAGAGACAGAGATGTGGAGGACGGGGGGGGGTATAGGAAATAAAATAAATAAATAAATATATCTGCCCCCGGGGGTTGCAGAGGATATTGTGGAAATTATCAGAGTGCGACACGCGCTGGAAGTCCGAGGCGAAAGATTTATTTCGAATTTGTCTTTGACAGAGAAATTCATCACCCGGCCGCCACCGCCAGCATCCGCTCTAATTCTATATACATTGCGCCTGCCCAACAACCTCCCCTTTAATTGGGGGGCATTCATAGATGTTCTTAATCGAGCCGGCTCGCTCAATGGATGAAGCATGGATGAGGTTGAGTATGTGTGTGTCAAGGTTATAACTGGATAAAAGTGTATGGCTGTGATTGCCAGGACAATGTATGGATGTGATGTACTGTGTGTGGGTCTGTTAGGAACCAGGCATGTGTTTGTGTGTACAAAGGTCCCAGAAATTCACTAAAGCAAAGTAGACACATACAAGTAATTGGGTAAAATTTTTTGCAATTTTCAAGCCTTGCGATCAAAGTCAGAAAATGCTGATCTGTGGGGTGTCTTTGGGATTTTTCCTCCCCGATCTGCTCAGAAAACAGTCAGGAAAATAAAGGGGGGTACACACACACACCGATGATTGACCAGAATTGTAGATATTTCTTGAATTCTTTTGATTCAACACAGTAGAGGCCTAATTGCCAGATGTCTCTAAAACGTTATCGTAAGCGATTATCCTGTAGTGTGGGGTGTGTATTTCTCCTCATTGACTTGAAAAAAAATGAGGCCAACAATGGTAAAAGTAAAGTGGGTACACGCAGCCCAATAATTAGACTGAACTTGGCAATTATCAAGCCTTTTCATCCAAGTCTGCAAAGGTCTGAATGCCAGAAATTTCCAAAAGATTATCCCGAGTGATTATCCTGTAGTGATTTTTTTATTTTTTTGCTGCTCAGAAAATAATTTTGCTGACAATCACATCAGTGGGGTTATACACATGAAAAATCAAGGTGAATTTTAGAAATTTTCCATCCTTCCTTCACTATTAATTGTAATGACTTTTAGGGGGTGTCGAATATTCTCAGGACTTCGCTATTGAGTCTGCCATCCCATGCGAATAGCGGCGGTCCACCGTATCCGTTATCGTCCCAAACACGTTCGCGCTAAGCGTAGACAGCAGAGTTAAGGTCAGCAAGAATCGGCCCAGCACACGCAAGGCTACTGCATCTCAGTAACAGTCTGAAAGAGAAGTAAGAGGTATTGAAAAGGCAACGGATCTCCTTCTCATCTGCAGGGCCATTTAAAAGCACTCATTTTAAGTGGCTGTAGACACAGTAGGGTCCTATATTTTGTAATGGCCATGCACGGACACTCGATGCACGGTTTATTACTGACCCGTTCGCCTATTGTGACAGGGGGACCGCTAGGCTGCACAATGGCCACACAATGACGGTAAAAGACTTGGGGAAAAGGTTAGTGCAGTTTAGTCACATTGGGATGAAAATGCGGGTCCAGACACTTAAAGAAAGGTCGCGGCAACGTATACACACACTTATTATGCTTGCGTAAGCTCTAGGAACACTGTTATGTATATATATACACACACATATACATGTGCGCTCTGACTTGTGACTTGATAACCATCCATCCATCCATCTTTTACTGTTTATCCAAGGTCGCGTCGCAGGGGCAGTAGCTTTAGCAGGGACAGCCATACTTCCCTTACCCCAGCCACTACATCCAGCTCGATGCCCCAGTCACCCCATCTGGCTCCTCTCAATGCGAAGGAGTAGCGGCTCGACATTAAGGCTCTCCCGGATGACTGAGCTTCTTACCCTATTTCTAAGGAAGAGCCCGGACACGCCGTGGAGGAAACTAATTTCGGCCACTTGTATCTGGGATGCTGTTCTTTTGGTCATGACCCAGCGCTTGTGACCAAAGGTGAGTGTAGGAACGTTGATCAGGCGGGTAAATAAAGAGCTTTGTCTTTCGACTTTGCTCCTTCTTTACCACAGTGGACCGATACAAAGTCCCACCTAACTGCAGATGCTGCACCGATCCGCCTGTCTATGTTCTGTTCAATTTGTCCCTTACTCATGGACAAGACCCCAACATACTTGACCTCCTCCAATTGGGGTGGGATTTCCTGGAAAGGGAACGCCACTGTTTTCTGAGCAAGGACCATGGTCACAGGTTTCACAGTGACATGCCTTTCCAGGAGGAGTCTGAGTTCTCTAGGGCAGGCTCTCCAATTTTTGGGGTTGAAGTTACCAAGGTGGTTAAAAAACTTCGCGGTGGCAATGCCCTGAGAGTGCATGAGATTCGCCCGGAGTTCCTAAAGGCTCTGGATGTTGTTGGGCTGTCCAGGTTGACACACTTCTGCAACATGACATGGACATCGGGGACAGTGCCTTTGGATTGGCAGACTGGAGTGGTAATCCCCCTTTTTAAGAAGGGGGACCGGATGATGTGCTCCAACTACAAGGGATCACACTTCTCAGCCTACATGATAAGGTCTCTTCAGGGGTACTAGAGAAGAGGCTCTGTCGTGAAGTTGAATCTCCGATCCAGGAGGAGCAATGGGGTTTTCATCCTGGCCGTGGAACATTGGGCCAGCTCTACACCCTCGGCAGAATCCTCTATGTTGTATGGGAGTTCGCCCAACTAGTCTACATGAGTTTTGGGGACTTGGGGAAGGCCTTTGACATGGCCCTTCGGGGAGCCCTGTGGGAGATGCTTTGGGTGTAAGGGGTACCATACCCTGTGATATGGGATCTTCAGTCACTGTATGATCAGTGCCAGAGTTTGGTCTGCATTGCCAGCAGTAAGTCTGAGTCGTTTCCAGTGAGGGTTGGACTCTGCTGAGGCTGCCCTTTGTCACAGATCCTATTCATAACTATCATGGACAGAATTTTTAGGAGCAGCTGAGGCATAGAGGGGGTCCTGTTTGGTGGTCTCAGTATTGCACTTCTGCTTTTTGCAGATGATCTGGTTCTGTTGGTTTCATCAAGCCATGATCTCCAACTCTCACTGAAGCAGTTCACAGCCGAGTGTAAAGCCACTGGAATGAGAATCAGCACCTCCAATTCTGAGACCATGGTCCTCAGTCGGGAGAGGGAAGGTTGGCGTGCCTTCCTCGGCTTGGGAACGAGATCCTGCCCCAAGTTCAAGTATCTTGATGCAGGATTCACCCCGAACTGGTCACTGGCCAAATTCCAGGGCACATAGAAACAAAAGAACCATTCGGACTGGGCAATTTGGAGTTTTCAATCAACCTATCATGCATGTTTTTGGGATAGGGGAGGAAATTGGAGTACCCAAATAAAACACTAATGCTTTCTGTTATATTTAATAATGTTGTCACTCCATTTTTTTAATACAATATCACAGTCATGAGTTGTCAACCCACCACTGTATACGATACAAAAGTTTGCTGCTTCATTCCCAGTTTAGCTCACAGAGCAACACCTTATTACGGTGCTCATGCATGCATGGAAACACACACACAAACAAACACACACAGCTGCACGCCACGTGCACACAGACAGGAGGATGCAGCCAATTAGGCTCACAACCTTCAGAGAAACACCAGCAGCCATGTAAGATTTGGAGACCAACGGGTCTCCATACCTAACACAGTCATAAGGCAACACACACACGCACAAACACAAAGATGCACACAGCATGCGAAATAACAAGGCAAAGACAAAACAGTGCATTCCATCTCTGACATTTCCAATATCTGTCCATCCCTCATAAAGCTGACTTCCATTATAAAGTGACTCATTGCAGGGCCGCACACATGAACACGACGCTCCATCAACATGGCCACATTGCCCCCCCCCCCCCCCGCCCCCGCCCCCCGCAGCCCCCCCACACTGATCCCACTCATAATTACTCAATTATTGATCTGCCCCCGCAATCCTCCCAAATCTGCAGCTTTTGCCAGCAGACATGTTGAAGATTTGCCCGTACTGATTCCTGCAAATAACTGTAGCCGATTGGATAAGTCGTACACAAGATGTCACAATTCATGTGTTACATGTAACAAAGAGTAGTTACTCAAGTGTGATTTTTATTTTTTTGACAAAAAATAAGTCTCATTGAATACATACTGTACTGTATGTTTTGACTTGTTATGTGAAATGGTCACACCAAATCAAGCAGATGGTGCTTATTGTGCAGATGTTCTATATTTAATAGAGTGGGTGACTCAACTGGAAAATGAGCATTTATGTGCATAAATGTGTATAGTAAACATAGGAGTAACAAAAATATGTACTAAAAATTCAAATAAACTAATAAAATTTAAACTGACCAAAACGAATGGTCACGACAAAAATGTACAATTTTAAATATTTTAATGAATAAATACTGGCGGCACGGTGGCGCAGCTGGTAAAGCGTTGGCCTCACAATTCTGAGGACCCGGGTTTGATCCCAGCCCCTCCTGTGTGGAGTTTGCAGATTCTGCCTGTGCCTGCGTGGGTTTCCTCCAGGCACTCCGGTTTCCTCCCACATCCACAAAAACATGCAACATTAATCGGACACTCTAAATTGCCCCGTCGGTGTGATTGTGAGTGCGGCTGTTTGTCTCAATGTGCCCTGCAATTGGCTGGCAACCAGTTCAGGGTGTACCCCGCATCCTACCCATTGACAGCTGAAATAGGTTCCAGCACTCCCCGTGACCTTTGTGAGGATAAGCGGCGAATAAAATGGATGAACGTATGAATAAATATTGTGAAATACGAGAAAAAAATCTTTCCGACCACCCCCAGTCCCCCTAATACTATAAAATTACACATTCTGGAATAAAATAGAATTTTATGGTGGGGAGCTCCGCAAAAATCATGCTGTTAAATGGGGATCTTGATTCGTTGCACTTGTGAGTTGAACGGGTTTTCTCTGCAAAGGAAAAACTCTCACCGACACACATTAGTACATGGTTCTTTGGCTTTAACCATCGTCTTTTTGTAAACACAGGCATCTGCAAATCAAGGTGGGAATACATTTACCACCTCTGGAAGTGGCTCAGTACTTTTTATACTCGTGTGACAGTTAAGCATGTTAAAATGGGCCTTAAAGCACTGCCTGTGTTGTTAATAAAGCTGTTATGGCCACAGTTTGACATTTCGGTGCATTTTCGTGACACCATCCTTCCCTCGCTCTTCACTTTTCGCTGCGGTCTTCCCTTCAGCTCTTTTTCCCTCCCCGCGTGTGTGTGCCAGGGCAAAACAGCAAGACTGTGAGTGAGAGTGCAGGTGATTTAGAGCGGGGGAATCAATGAGAAATTTAAAAATCAATGCACTTAGCGCCAGGAAATCAATGAGCCTAATCGGGATGCCAATCGGACCAGTCAAAACAATTAAGAGGCAAGAAAAATGTTTAACAACCTCGCAGAAACACCACAGGGAGGGAAAGAGTGAGAGAGCAAAAAGAAAGAAAGAGAGAGGCTGAGACTGAAGGCAGCGGGAATACGGGAGGCGGGAGTGGGATGAGGTGGAGTGATGTATGGGAAGGATGGAAAGGGATCGGCGGGGTGGTGGAATGGCGGGACGGTCAGGGGAAGGCATGCCATCCCTCAATAATGCGAGCAGAAAAAAAAAAAAAATGAGCGCCGCTTTGCAATAACAGCACCCTTTCTGAACATTTTACAAAGTGACACTGGAAATGTAGTCTGATTCAAAGGATGGAGGCATCACATCGCCGTAACTATTGCCAAATTGTGAGCACCCGTTTACTGCTGCTAATTCGATCACTGGTTTTGTACACTTTAGCTCCAATTCTAAAATCCGTACGGCACAAAACGTTGTATCAGTTTGAAAGTTTAAAAATAAGAATTTTTATTAAAAATAATAATACAGAGGTTGTAGAAACTGTACATAAAAATTTTAAAATGTAACATTTTATTCTGGGATGTCAGTGAAAAATATTTAATAGCCGCAAATTGGAAAAACATCACAGAAAGTCTTTTAAAAATTCAAAAACTTAATCATAAAAAACTCAATAATTTTAAATGTTGTCTAATAAGAAAGAAATAAGTTTTTTTTTAAATTTAAAAGGGTATGAGAAAAAAACGTTTAACCATCCTAAAATGAAGTAATGTATCAAAATAATAAAAAAATAAACCTTTTTAAATAACGAATGGACTTCAAACCAATTTTAACATCCTCTACATAAAATATATAATGTATTAAAATGAAAAATGGAAAATCATGACAAAAAAAAACAAGAAAAACATTTACCTTTCCAAAGTTTACAATCCTAGCATAAAGTAAAATGAAAAAAAAAATCACTTTAGCCTTTCCAAAACCAATCCCGATAATACCAATGAGAATTAATATAATCATTAATGCACATATTATTTTAAGAAAAGAAGGTTTAAAAATACCTTTCAAATTATAAAACAATATCTTGCATCTTAACATTTATCAGCACCAAAAATAAAATAAAATAAAAATACTCTATATGCCAAAACGTGCAACTATGTTTAAAAAAAATAAAATAAAACAATAAAAAATAAATTTAAGGAATGTCAAGCTGCCCCAAATCTATAATGATTAAAAAAATAATAAAACCAGAAGTCAAACAGGTCTAGAACAAAATATTTAAGTTTAAAACGTAGTAATCCTGAAAAAAAAGGAAAAAAATATTAAGTTCGAGACTTTATTTTTGTTTTGTTTTTTTTGACCCAGAGGTATTTCTGTGTGGTTTTAGGTAACACGATAAAGTTTCAAAAGACTGTAAGAAGTTAGGTTAAGAGATATTGTACACTAGTCCAAAGAAACCTTGTATGACAAATGTAGAGCTTCTCAATTGAGTTCACCGTGTGTCCTTTCCAGCTAAAAGATACACACATTCTACTAAATAAGTGACGTTAGGGGAAAATATGACCGGCACGTGACTGATTTTATCCTTAACTTTACATCGCTGTTCTTGACATTCCTTACAGTTGGTCATCAAGCTCATGACTGGGGTAGACACTCATTACAGCAGCTGCTTGAACATATTGTGAGCAGACACCACTGTTGTGGTCAACCTCTTCTGTCAGATTGTCGCATTATATTGCTGTTATAAACGCTGAAATTGCCCCGAATAGGACAGAACAGTCTTACTCTCACCCCTCACGTCGTTACTAACATTTACAGGACAAGCAAACCTGAAATTTCATCAAAAGAAAACGTTTTTATTTCCCGATTAGCTGTGATGTTCATCAACAACCAATGAGGACGCTGCAGCTGACAGCTGGAAGGAAACGACATCATTGATTGGCTGGTAGGTGGGCGGTGTTGAAAATGTGTGTGTAGGGTGGGGGGCTAATTTGGGGTCAATCAATAGATCTCCCCTCTCTCTATCTTCTGCCTGCTCACCACGCTAAAAAAAATCAATGGCAAAGCCAATAGTTCCCCGCCCAGTGTGGATTAGTGAACACGCGACTAATCAGCCAGTCACTGAAACTGACATCTGGGCTATTAACCTATTGATACGGACGACACGTGTTGAACGAAGACACACACACACACATTCCGATACAAACATGATGCTTGCCAGGATACCAGGAAATGCTCCTGACACTCAGCAAGCACAGCACAAAAAAAAAAGGAGAAACGATTTGGCTCTTCTTGGACGCGGGAGTTTGACCCACAGCAAAAACATAAATATGGCCGTCATGTTTGGTACATTCCACGAACGTATCGCATGCTACAAAAGCGCCACAAAGACGTTTCTCGTTAGATATAGCAATGCCTTGAGGTACTCAACTCACAACACAACTCAGTTTCCTTATATCAAATAAATTTTCAGCATTGAATTGAACAGAAATGCCATCAATCCATTCCAGAACCTGTATTAGTTAAAAACATAATTAAAGAAAATGTAAAGTCTGCTTTTGTGAAGTGTAATTAATGTGCATACTGTAGTTTTCGTATGTTGATGTGTGTCTCTAAGGGGTGTGGCCTAATGAGTGACATCAGGATCTGGATTTGGGTTGGCCGGTTAGTCTGCGTGTGACAGTCTGGAACTGAGTTTTGTGGACTACAACACTTTCTTGTGAGCGTTCACAATTTGTATTTGTGAATTTGGCTCTATCGTGTTCAATAAACAGCAGAAAGTGCATCAGCGACCATGGGTGGCTCTCCTTGCCCACACATTGGGGCATTTAAGGTACTCTGACAGCGCCATCTTTTTCCCCCCCTTCACTCGAGCAATGTGCAAGTGCACCCAAAGAGCGCTTACATCTTCAAAGTACAAACTTCTACTGGAATCTATAGTGTCAAAATGATGACTACCAAAACATCTTCTTTTCCTTTCGGCTTGTCCCGTTAGGGGTTGCCACAGCTTGTCATCTTTTTCCATCTAAGCCTATCTCGTGCATCTTCTTCCTTAACAGCCACTGTTCTCATGTCCTCCCTCACAACATCCATCAACCTTTTCTTTGGTCTTCCTCTTGCTTTTTAGCCAGGCAGCGCCATCCTCAGCACCCTTCCACCAATATACTCACTCTCTCGCCTCTGAACATGTCCAAACCATCGAAGTCTGCTCTCTCGAATCTTGTCTCCAAAACCTCCAACTTTGGCTGTCCCTCTAACGAGCTCATTTCTAATCCTATCCAACCTGTTCACACCAAGCGAGAACCTCAGCATCTTCATTTCTGCCACCTCAAGTTCTGTTTCCTGTTGTCCTTTTCAGTGCCACAGTCTTTAATTTGTCCATCATGGCCGGCCTCACCACTGTTTTATAAACTTTGCCCTTCATCTGAGCAGAGAAACACACATAACACACCAAGTACCTTACGCCAGCTGTTCCAACCTGCTTGGAGCAGTTTCTTCACTCACCATTGCTCTGTATTGTTGACCCCAAGTATTTGAAGTCGTCCACCCTCGCTATCTCTTCTCCCTGTAGCCTCACTCTTCCCTCTCTACTTTTCTCATTCACGCACATATATTCTGTTTTACTTTGGCAAATCTTCATTCCTCTCCTTTCCAGTGCATGCCTCCATCTTTCTAATTGTTCCTCCACCTGCCCCCTGCTTTCAGTGACTACCAAAACATCAAATTCCATTAACATGGGAGCCAGTAAAAAGACTACAAACATGGTGGCCATGTTGTAGTACATTCCAAAAACATGGGGGAAAAGCAATAATAGGCAACAAACATAGTGGGCACACAATGGAATATTTACACAAAGATGGCAGACACACCCACACACATTTCAGTGTCTATGAAATACGTCAGCTTTTCATTAATAAGAGATTTTTTTTGAGGGATGGGGGGGATTCTACTAGAGATGGCGATACGCAAATTATTTTTTAAAATCTCTATATATATCTCCACGGACAATCTTTTTTTTTTTTTTTTTTAACATCAGAATCATAGAGTGGGTCGGCCTACATCTTTGCCGACTTGTACAAGTCGGCCAATGATGGTAGCTATTAAACAGGTTTAACATTGAAGATTGTTTACCCTCTTAACACAGCCCACACCGCAAGATAATCACTCAAGGTAATTGTTTCGATAGAGCCAATAACTAGCTTAGATCACGATGGAAATCCTTAAAAATCAGGAAGGGAAAAAGAAAAAAAAACACCCTTAACACACCCCACACGAGAGAAACGTGATCATCGGGCCTCTACTGACTTTTAGCGCAATCAGGTAAAAATGCTCAAATTTGGCCCAATTTTCCGCATGTGTGTATCCCGCTGTAATCATTGCGTTGTTCCGGCAGGAGAAATCAGTTACACACAAAATACCAAAGGATAATCGCTCAAGATAATATTGCAAGGAGATCCAAGAAAAGGCCTCTGCTGACTTTGATAGCAAGGGCAAGGAAAACGGTCAAATTTGTGCCGAGTATTGGTAAGTGTGTACCCACTCTACACTTTAGGATTTTTAGCCTTGAGCATTTTCCAAGCAGATCGAGGAGGAATCGCTCTTCACACATCCCATTCCACAGGATAATCGCTGAGGATAAACTTTTAGCAACATCTGATACCTGGGCATTTGCCGACTTTGATCAGATGGAAGTGGAAAATGCTCAAACGGCCTGATTATTGCGCTGCGTGTACCCCACTTACATTTCCACAATAGGACGTTTTTCATTTATTCGAGCCTCCATCTTCTCGGTGTACTCAAACATTTTTTTTAAACCGTGTCAAAAGACCTCTTGGTGCCTCCTCGGGAAGATAAAATAATATGTAGCTGCTTCGTAAGAGCAGCACAACAGCGAGACGATTCTTCCGATATAACAGTCTGACGATCGCTTTCATCCCGCACTTTTGAAAGCACTCTTGTTTTCTCAACTTCCTTTGTTCCCCTGTACCCTCCTGCCTCTCTTTCTCTCTCTCATGTTTGACTTTTCATACGTTCAGTTTGTTCTTCCTCATTTCCTTCCCTTGTGTAACGGGGGGAGGAGGCCTGAAAATGGAAGTTTTCAGGTCGGACAGTTACACAGTGCAGTAGTGAAGGCACAAAGCCATCCATGCACTAAACTCTGATTAAAGCTGCATATACAAATTCCATTGGCAGGCACAAAAAGCCCAAAGCTTCTTCTTTAGGATTTGGATGGACAGAACAAAAAAAAACACAACAAACATGGACACTCCACTAACATCCCGGATAAGCTGTAATTCCACTGTAAAAACTGCACAAACACGGCTAAGATAGCGCAACTAGGCGCAGCCGTGCAACACAATATACACTGAAGAAAATAAGTATTTGAACATCATGCTATATTGCAAGTTTCCCCACTTGGAAATCACGGAGGGGTCTGAAATTTTCATCATAGGTGCATGTCCTCTGTGTGAGAATCTCAAAAGAAAAATCCAAAAATCACAATGTATGATTTTTTTTAATGATTTGACACAGCTGCAATAAGTATTTGAAGATCTGTCTATCAGGTAGAATTCTGACCCTCAAAGACCTGTTGGTCCGCCTTTAAAGGTCCACCTCCACTCCATGTATTATCCTGAATCAGATGCACCTGTGTAAGGTCGTTAGCTGCATGAAGACACCTGTCCACCCCATACAGTCGGTAAGATTCAAACTTGTAACATGGCCAAGTCCAAAGACACCAGAGAAAAAAAATTGTACAACGGAGAATTTGCCAAGTTTGCCCATGATCATTGGATGATACAGAGGACTCATGGGAGAAAGTTTTGTGGTCCGATGAGACCAAAATGGAATTTTTTGGTCATAATTCCACTAACCGTGTTTGGAGGAAGAAGAATGATGAGTTCCATCCCAAGAACACCATCCCTACTGTGAAGCATGCTGGTGGTAGCATCATCCTTTGGGGGTGTTTTTCTGCACATGGGACAGGGCGACTGCACTGTATTAAGGAGAGGATGACCGCGGCCATGTTCCCCCAAATCTCACAATACAACCTATATCCATCAGTCAGAGCGTTGAAGATAGGTCGTGGCCGTGACTTTCAACATGACAATGACCCGAAGCACACAGCCAGGAAAACCAAGCAGTGGCTGCATAAAAGCATATCAAGGTTCTGGTGTGGCCTAGCCAGTCTCCAGACCTAAACCCAATAGAAAATCTTTGGAGGGAGGTGAAACTCAGTGTTTCTCAATGACAGCTCAGAAACCTGTCTGATTTAGAGAAGAACTGTGTGGAGGAGTGAGCCAAAATCCCTCTTGCAGTGTGTGCAAACCTGGTGAACAACTACAGGAAATGTTTGACCTCTGTAATTGCAAACAATGGCTACTGTACCAAATATTAACATTGGCTTTCTCAGGTGTATAAATACTTATTTGCAGGTGTATCACATAAATAAATTGCTAAAAAAATCATACATTGTGATTTCTGGATTTTATAAATAAATAAATAAATAAAATGAAAATTTCAGAGCCCTCCATGATTTCTAAGTGGGAGAACTTGCAATATCGCAGGGTGTTCAAATACTTTTTTCTTCAATGTATCCATGTGGGGTGCAGGTATGATTTCTGGCCGCTTGTGGTTGCAATCCACATATTGAACACCACAAACGAAGGGTCTGCTCAGACTGGCGTGGAAGTAAGCACGGGAGTATGTGTGTAGGTTGGCTAACGACTGGCCCTAGCGTTAGCCACTGTGGTTTAGAGTGAGATTTTCGGTTAAGGCTACGAGCAGGTGCTGTAGTTTAAAAAAATATCTGTGATGCACTGAACACATACTTAGCGAACCACAATCTAGTGAGGGATGACTGCACTCCTCCCAAAACGGAAACCTGATGCACATGCCACAACGAATACGGCGGACGTAAGGCATCGCTCTGGCACAAACATGGTCCACAATCTGCAACAAACCCCACAAAGACGGTGGACGAAATGTAAAATAAGTTCCGCAAACACAGATGGCGACCCGGCCGTGAAAACGCCGCGACAACAATTCGCGGTGTGACGCCGCATAGACAAACAGCCTTTAAATCCACATTGGCACGGACCAAAGCCCTGCGGTGTCCCGTTGATGCGTTTTGTTTACATGCACATCGTAGCGTGTCCGATCTCCAAAATGGACGCGGGGAAGTGGTGAAGTGGAGTGGATTTGGGGCTGTACTTCCCCACCCACCCCCACCCCCCAGCACTTCATTTCCACGGTGGAGCCCCGCAATGAGTCACGCTTCAACTCTACATGTCGGCTCGTAATCCACACCTCGCGTCTCCTGGCTGAGATGATGGAAAAGTTAAAGAACGGACGTTGCGGCCTGGGCCGGGACGCGTCGGTTCCGTGTAACCTTCCTATCGGACCGATTTCTCGCCCCTCCAGACCCAATATCTGCACAAATGGGGAGGATACGGGGGCAATGTGATACAGCCTCGGAATATGGCTCTTTCCCTCTTATCCCGCTCAGCCATATTGATGCTCCCCCCCACCACCCTCCCAACCTTCTCCTCCTTTTTGAGCCTTTTCACAGCTCAGATGAAATGAAGTCTTTCAAGGCCGTGCGACTATTGGCAGATTAGGAAAACATATCCTATTTTGCAGCTCTCTTGATACGGGGAAGAATAGGAGGCGCTGAGGAGCCCAGGATGTGTCGTTTGTCACAAGGCGAGTCTGAAATTAGAGCCCTGATCTGGCACAACCAAGAAAGTACCCCCCTCCCCAACCCATCCACCCACCGCCGCTGTAATGAACCAGGAGAATTGATAATAAAAAAACGAGAAGAAGGGAAAAGTCTAAATCATATTCCTCCTTAAGCCACACAGAGAAGAGGAAGGGAAAGAAATTAACGCGGCGCAATGTGGCATCAGTGGCGGCTCACAATGACGGGCGGAAAATCACAGAAAATTGATCACATCCCACAAAATGGCTGCAGTGGCCAAAAACGCACACACAAAGGAAAACAGTATGAGCTTGCTTTAGATGGAAGAGGAGGGGGGGCAGTGGGTGGGGGGGCGGGAGGGTGGGACATAACCAGCAGGTGCAAAGGCGATGGATGAAAACACTGCACTGGTGACAAATGAGGCTCCGCCAAGCACTTATGAGCACATTGCGGTGCTGCAGTCGGCCATGTTGACCGAAATTTGGAAAAAGTCTTTCACTTCTTTCATTTGCACTTTGCAATTCACCTGTTCTGTTTTATGGATGTATTTATTATACGTCACTATTAAATCTATTGTCTGAAAAATGAAATACCGTCAATTAAAATTTTAAAGGTGGAATATACAAATGTAATGCCCTAAATGAGTAGATTTTAAAAATTAAAGGCATGTTTTTCATTAATATTTTGATGGCATTTTTTTTAGCTCTTCTGAGTTATTTATATTTGTCTATGTGAATTTGTAAAAATGTGTGCATACCATATTTTCGAAGTAAAAATATGAAATTGGATTTATGATGAATAAATTAAAATATGAACAATCAATTTAGAATGATAAGTTATTTGTAAATTATTGATAAAATTCATTTCAAATTTTTGTTTTGTCAAAATTATTTAAGACAAAATCTAAATTACTAATATCAAATTCTACAACAATCAGAAAAAATAAAATGAACATAAAAACAAAAAGATATTTTATGTTTATGGACATGGTGACCAATTGGTTAGCACATCTGCCTCACAGTTCTGAGGACTCGGGTTCAATCCCGGACCCGCCTGTGTGGAGTTTGCATGTTCTCCCCGTGCCTGCGTGGGTTTTCTTCGGGCAATCCGGTTTCCTGCCACATCCAACATGCAAGGTAAATTAATTGTAAATTCTAAATTGCCCATAGGTGTGAAAGACTGTCTTTATGTGCCCTGTGATTGGCTGGCAACCACTTCAAGGTGAGATAATGTCCAGCCCTCCTGTGATCCTTTGAGGATAAGCGGCTCAGAAAATGGATGGATGGATGGATGGATGGATGGATGTTTTTGAACAACCATCTGCCCTCTTAAAAATATATCATAATTTTTAAGTCATTAAATAATTTAAAGAGGCCTAACAAAAAAAAAAACATTTGCTTTGAGGTATTTTTTATTCATCATAAAACAATGTGCAGTGTTGTTAGAAGAATTATCCATCCATCCATTTTCTTAGCCGCTTATCCTCAAAAGGGTCGCAGTGTAGAAGAATTATACTCCAACAAATATAGCATAAAATGTGGTGTTCATTTATCATGACTATTAATTTTAATCGCCAAGCGACTGTCCCTTCAGAATATATGGACTAGTGTTTGCTTGCGGCATTGTTTGATAAAATAAAATAAAAAAACCAAAATAAAATAAAGGTGTTTGGGTTTTATTTGCTTAATACTACTATGGTTAATAGAATATGAACATTAATCATCATCATCCCAAAGACAATAAAATAAATCTGTTGAATTTTGTAAATTCATCCTTCGCTTTTTTTAAATCAAATAAATAAATTGAGTGCAGGAGTGACCAATAAAAGGAGGTGTAGATGACGTAAAGGAGTTGTATTGAGAGGTGGCGTCTTCAGAGGAGATATACAGTAGAAAGGAGGACTGGAAGGAGTGGGAGAGGAACGAAACCCCCTTCAAAAAAGAAAGAAAAGGGAAGGAGGAGAAAGTGATTTGGGATAAAGCAGTAAAGCAGTGAGTGTGGGCTAAAATGGGAGGGGGGGGCATTAGAGAAGCTGCGGCGGTTGGGTCGGATGACAAAAGTGAGAGCTGGAGAAGACACAAAAGTCTACAAGTCGCGTGGAAAAGAGGAGACGAGATGTGGTTTTTGTCCTTTCTCCCAACTCCGTGTGATGACCAGACAGGATGGAAGAGCGTCCCGCTGCTCTCTGCTGACCCCCGCAGGTGGCCAGCTGGTCACTGCATGCAGGCCGTCCGTCCGCCCACCCAACCACCCATCCATCCATCCATCCATCCATCCATCCCCACGGCCCCTGCAGCCTGCTGGGGGTGTTGGTGGTGATGGGGGGTGGCCGCCTAAAATGATCCTGCAATTGTCTTGTTCCAAGCACTAGAACAGCACCGACGATTCAGAGTTTAGACGCTGCCGGGCGCAGAAAAGAAAATAACACTCAGTTTTAAAAAGAAAAAAAAAAAAGTTGAGGCCGAAAGCAGGTTGACGTGATCAATAACGCAAAGGTTCGACCGTGATGCTGAGTCACAACCCCCCCCCCCCCCCCAAAAGCGCTAACAGGCGAATTGTATTTGAAGTGGTCGTGAGGCTCCCGAGGGAGATTCAATAATTGAGAGCAAGCTTAATGATATTTTTGAAATAATAATAATGGACTGTTTAAAATTGAATTACATTGTTAAAAACCTGACGACTGAGGTGGCACTTTGTAACGATCAATCAGTGAAAGATTTCTTTGGAAATATTGTGAAATTATTTCCAGCACTAATTAGAAAGGAATCCACAATTAATTATACACACACACTTGGGCATTAGAAGATGGCGAGGACGTGTGAAAGGTTGTAGATGTACACAAACTAGATATCATTTTTGCGGATGTAGATGGTGGCGTTTTTGGATGGAAGCCAGGAATTATGATGGTGAGGAGAAGTTAGTGGCAGACATAAATTCGTGGCAACAAAAAGGAGATGAAAGAAAAAAAAATAATTCAAATATCTTGCTTGAGTCCCCAAACATGGCTTTCTTTTGATTGGTAATACAGTAAAAGTTATATTGATATTACAGTATACACCATTGCATTCAAACACAACAGTTACACGCCAAAATTATATTCAGTACTCACATTCATTAATTATATTCCATTGCTAGCTTAGTAAGCTAAAATTTTCCAAAGACTTCAACGCTGCATTACGTCAGTTTCCCGTATGTATGATTTTTTAAGGTGAGTGATGAAATCAATACTACATGGAGCTGACAAAACTCGAGTACGTACATAGGTAGCAAGATCACGTAGGGTTGGACTTAAATGTGAGTGGGTCGAAAGCAAGTCATCAGAAAATAAGAATTACTTGGGAGTCAACTTTTGGAGGGCTCCCCAGAGTTTGGAACTATGGAATAGGTGCCAGTGTTCACACTATTTGAGACAGTTTGTCCATTGTGATGTGTTGCTCCAATGCAATCGTGCACATTGGACACTGTCGGCCAGTATAATTCAGACATTCATCATAATCAGTTGCACAACTAAGTGACTCGGTATGATCCACTAATATTATACCTTTTTACCCCCCCTGAGGGTCAAGAATATGCCGGATTGTTATATTGTCTGTCTACGCGTGTTGCACCACCATTTGTGTTTATATATCCATTGCTTAAAGGGTCATAACCCCGCAAAATCGACTCTAGTTTCAACAGCCCATCTATGGTGTTTTATAGTGTGCTAGCATTTCATAAATTATAGTTGAGTTCAATATACAATGGAGAATTCTCTTTGTTTCATACTTAGTCTTAAAGTCTGCTGTCACACACCCACAAAACAAGAATAGCAACAATCTGACCACGACAAAAAGAAGCTCAGGCGATGAGCCACATGCTGCTTCCCCAACTCCTCAACCATAATCCAAAAACAGTCAGTTGAGAAAAAAAAATACATTTCAACACACCACAAACCATAAAATAATCGCTGATGATAATATTTTAGCGAGAGCCAACAACGTTTGCTGATTTTGATTGCAAGGGAGAGAAAAAATGCTCAAATTAGGCAACATTATCAATATTTTCCTCCCCAAATGCAACCATGATTAACATTGGTGGGAGGAAAATACTCTGAGCACACCCCAAGATGTTCCATCCTTTTTCCGTACTGCTTATCCTCACTAGAGTTGCACGAGGGCTGGAGCCTATCCCAGCTATGATATTGGTCGCCAGCCAATCGCAGGGCACATACAAACAAACCTACAGGCAATTTAGTCTTCATATAACCTTCCACGGATATCACGGATAAAGCGGAGTACCCCGGGAAACCCCACGCAGGCACAGGGGGAACACACAAACGCCACACAGGTGACGCCAGGATTGAACCCAGGTCCTCAAAACTGATTATCAATCATCATAATCTTGAAAGACGTCCAATAATTTGGCTTTTTACCATCTTGAACCATAGGCAAATTCTCGGCATGCCTTTTGATGATCGTCGGCCTCCACTATTTTTCAAGCAGGTCATAGAGGGACAAACCCACCACGATAATCACTCAGGATACCCTGAGCGGTAACCGTCAATCGGCCTTATAGCAACTTTAATTACAAGAGAGGAAAAATAAAGCTCCAATTTGTTAGCAACAACGTTGTGGTCAAGCGCCACCACTGCACATCTTGCATTACTTTCCAATTCAACCTTCATCATTGCTCTTTTCTCCTCTTCCCTCCCCCCCTTTGACGGCCCCCAAAAGGTCCTCTCGTCTACGGGGTCATCAGTCTGGGATGAAGCTCGACCTCTGACCCCCCCCAGGCCTTGATGTATTCCGAGCACAAAGGCGGCAGACGCTCTCCCGTAATGGCCGCGCGCCACGGCCGTTTTTGATCAATTTATCATGTGGCCGGCGTGGCTTATTGAAGCCGTGACCGCGGCCACCACCGCCGCCGCCGCCATTTTGGCTCACAGTCATGGGCGGCCATCTTTGCCCGGCAGTCATCCGAACACCATTTATCAACTAATCAATACGGCCGTGATCGGGAATCGATTGTCGACTCTATTCAATTGCCACTGAACATGACACTCACACACTGTGTATTCCTTCATAAAGTGCCGGACTGCAGTTGCAGAGGGGTTGGAGTATCTCTTGGGGGGTTATATGTACTGTCCCTCTCTCATATAAATTATAATTATCCCTCCATTTTTCGTACTGCTTATCCTCACGAGGGTCGAGGGTGTGCTGGAACCTATCCCAGCTATCTTTTAGGTGAGGAGCGGCGTAAACCCTGAACTGGTCACCAGCCAATCGCAGGCCAAATAGAAGCAAACAACCACCCGCACTCACATTCACACCTGCCGGCAAATTCAATCTTCACTTATGAACCCGGGTCGTCAGAAATGTGAAGCGGATGTGCTCACCACTGGCTCACTGTGCCTGATTATTATTAGTAGTATTATGGGATGTATTTAAGTTGAATGTTTTTTCATAATTCTATTTAATAATATGGTATTTCGACAAATAGTGGTAAGAAAGCATACATTTCCTCACTTGCATAGTGTACCAGGTTTCTGATATATAAAGTGATTGGTATTATTATCATGAAATGCAAATAGTACCAGGTGTAAATGAACCATAAATGGTTAGTTGGGGAGGGGGTGTTAATCATTTCTGATGTATTTTTATAATAATAATAATAATGAGTATGTACGGTACAATATTTTCATATTGTGACCAGGGTGCAAAAACCGAATCTACCAGTCTACCTGGTGTCTTACTAGTTGTAGTGTTTGTTTGCATTTTCAGAAAAACTGTAAATCATATTATTCACAGATTATTATCTTTTTTGTTCCATAAATAAAGAATCACGTTTAGCACGGGCCTTTTTTTTTTTTTTTGCACAACTTTAAAAGAGGAGGCATTCATTTGATTACATTTTCATAACGAAGCAGTAGAAAAGTGTGTGCACCAGCACAATCTAACAGGATCCACTAAATGCTCCGTTTTATATATATAGATAGAAGAAAATCTCAAATATAGTCTCAGTTTGCATATTACATTTTGACACAAAGAAGCTACATGAACACTTGATAAAAGGGTAGAAAAAGGCTCTCAGTTTGATCAAAACTGGAACCACCAAAAAAAAAAAAAAAAATGAAATAGCTGAAAAAGTGAAATGACTTGATGGGCCCCTTCAGGTTTTATCAAGTCATACACACCATATTCGTGTGTGTGTGTGTATGGAGGAGTGGGGAGGGGGGCGGTATAATTTAGATCCTGAGGGTCCTTGCTGCAAATCGCGCAGTGGTGCCTAATATTTTGACTAGTTGTCCACTGCAATCATTGCGGCGGTCACGCGTGCCGAGAACGCAATGCAACTCGCAATCTCTCCGCGTGAATTGAGAAGATGGCCAGGCGACCTTTGAACCCGACGGGTCATTACCGCATTGTGCGGAGGGCCGGGGAGAGTGTGTCAGGGGGTTGACATTTGGAAGGTGGGGGGTCGTCTTGCTCAGAAAATGGATTCATTCATGCTTTGATATTGTGCTGCAAAAAAATTTATTAATTAATGAAAGGGTGTGCGAAAGACTGACAGAAAGTCAGGTGAAAGTGTCACGTGCAAAATGAGAGAGCGCGTGCGTGCGACCGTGTGCCCGTTTGTGAGACGTGTCCAACAATATTTTCTTTATCTTTTCTTTTTTTTTTTTTAATGAAAACTAAACCCTAGCAAAATGCAACAATCTCACATAAATTGTCGTTTCCAAGGAGGTGAACAAATCACTGTGTTTTTTTCCTTAAAGTATTTTTTAATACGTCACAAAATTAAAAAGTGTGTTTTTATTTTACCGTTTTACACTTGCGCATCGGGAAACATTCAACGTTTTGCCCGACTGGGTATTTGCCAAATGAGTTGAATTCATCCATTCTGTATAATGTGAATACAATATAGTTCTTTTACATGTAATAAATAGCGTTATAACTTTAAATTAGTTGCATATGCAAATAAACGTCAACTTGGGGGCAAAAAAAGTATTACGATGGAATGAGCATGTAAATATTTGCAATACAATGCATTTTAATCAAACATAAGACTACATCAAAGTTGTACAAATTAATGTAATTAAACGAAATGTTTATGCAAACTCGAGTTGACATATTTCATGGTTACAAAATATTTGACATTTGAAATCCGTGGTGAAATGTCACGGTGCTAAAGGATTCTTTTTCATACATGTAAATCGTGCATGTAAATGTTTAAAAGTGCACAGCACTCCCAAAAACATATATTGAGTGATTATGCAAAAATGGAATATGACTATATTTTTTGCCCTTAATTTCAATGGCGACATAACCAAAGTAATTCATAGAGCCTCCATGTTGGGGTTCTTTTAAATATTCTGTGCAACGGCGTGTTTTAAATGAAACAATTCCTGTCCGAAATTAGGAACACCAATGAGTTTCATTCCGATTTAATGGCGGCTGTCGAGCCCTTTAAGAAATAAAACAAAATAAATTACGCATCTTATTTCATACAATTGCTAACACACACTCGCCGGCCACTTCATTAGGTACACCTGCAAATTGGAATCCGATCCAGACCAAAGCCACACTTAAACGCTCACTTTGGTGCTGTTGAAATAAAGTTCATTATTATGCCCTACGTCACATCAAAAACTTGTTTGTGATATTTTGTCAATCTCAGGTGGCTCGAAGATTAACAGAAAATACAGCAAAATCGGAATAACCAAGTCGTGTCACTGAACATCGTTAAAATGTGCCTTACAAGGGCAGAATTGTTTACACTCCTTTCACGTCGCCTTTTTCTCGAGTTATTGAAAATATTCAATACGTCGTTCTGTATACCTTACATCATTGTGCATTAAAACATTTTCCCTCACACACATTTATTGACAGTACAACGTTGATCAAAGATATATAGATTGAAAAAAAAAAAAAAAAAAAAAAAGAGTTCACGAAGTGTCCCACTCACACCCTCAACGGGACAAAACAACAATAAAAGCATCCTTGTCGAGTGATACCACTAAAATAAGCGTTATTATGTTCATAAATGCAGAAATTGATGAGCCAGAACGGTGCAGGTGTACTTTAACGGGATTGTTTTCTTTTCTGCTCTTTGTGTGCAACTCATTACTCATTATTAATACCTCGCGTAATTACACCCACAAAATATGCAAACGACACGTCACTGGGGTCCCATGGACACTGTTTCAGTGGGACCTGAAGTCTTCCAGAAAAAGTCTTACAATTAGATATAAAAAAAAAAATAATAATAAAGAATCTGCTCCAAATGCTTGATATCAACATGGTTCGGTAATCGGATAGAAACTACATCGTGCGATTATCCGTTCAGCACATCGGGAGCGAGGGCGCCGGGCGGCCGGCCACCGAGCCAGCATCCCCGGGCTCGGAGGTCTGCACGCCCCGGCCCGCTCTCCTCCTCGCCTTTGCCGGGGAGAGAGAGCTCCATGGCCGGGCCTCTTTATATACGGAGCCCCGGGCGGATCTCCCTCCTCCTTTTAATTGATTTTCCCATAATTAACTCAGTGTGTCCATCGATTTCCCCTCAGCGTGGACGCCACATTATCGTGGGACACCGCCACGAGTTCTGCAACTGCGAGGCGATATCGACCACGACACGACACGCGCGCACGCACCTCATCACGCGAGAAGAGGATGCGTGGCGTGCAAAATCACGCAAGCCCTCAACTATCACGTGCCAGGCAATGAGGTGGGCGTCACAGGCGCACGCGTGACACTGGCCCACGCAGATGGGTTGCCAACTATTTTCGAGCCAGTACAAGACCCAAACAACGTGCTTGTACCTTCAACTGTTCCCGCGTGGAAGTGTGTCAGAAAGGTGTGTTTAAATATAAAAGGAGATGGCCCCCGCCCCATCCCCCGCACGAGTTTTTCTCCCACCTTTTGTTTTGATCGTTTTATATAAATATATATAAATATATATATATTTTTTTTTTTAAAAAGGACATTACCAGTGCTTCCATCGGCGAACGCCTCCATCCACACCACGCGAGCCAGCTTGTCTGGACAACAGTGGGGATGGACAGGAAGCTGGGGTACATGGGCGGGGGGGGGGGGAGATGGGGGGTCTTGATGTGGTTGGGATAGGGGGCTCAGCAATAAGGTGAGGGGATGCAGGAGATGGGGGGGGAGCCAGGGGGGGGGCAAGCGGTAACTCCCCCATCCTTTTATAACCCCCTCCTGCCTCTTCCTCCATTCTTTCCCCATCCCTCATCCTCAACGTGGGCTCGCTCAGCGGTTGCCGTGGCAACCCAGTGGCTGTGGTGCTCAAGAGGAGAAAGGAGGAAAAAATGCTGGGTGAGAGGGAAGGCGAGATGGGGAGGGAGTGTCTCCAAGAAAATACCTTTTGGGTCTTTGTGACGTCACAAAGTCAACGTGGAGCGTTCCTCCTGAGGAGTGAGTTCTTGTCTTGACTGGAAGGCCTCATATTGCAGCCAATTGTATGTGTGTGTGTGTGGGGGGGGGGGTCGCCTGATTGGCGCCCCTGCAGTAGAACAGTGGAAGTACACACGATAAAGAAGAGCCAGAAGAAACAAAAAAAAAAAAAAAAGGGGGGGGGGTCGGGGAACATTCTGTAGTTACTGTAATTGTATCAAACAGAGGTGGGTAGAGGACCCAAAAATTGCACCTGAATCAGAGTAATGTGAATTTAGAATAATGTGTCTCAAGGAGATGGCACGGTGGTGCAACTGGTTAGAACATTGGCCTCACAGTTCGGCGGACCGGGGTTCAAAATCCGTCCCCGCCTGTGTGGTATTTGCCTGTTCTCCCCGTGCTGCCTGGGTTTTTCTCCAGGCACTGTGGTTTCCTCCCACATCCCAAAAACCTGCATTCATTGGAGCCTCCTGCCTGATGAAAGCTGGGACAGGCTCCAGCACTCCTGCGACCGTTATAGGTAAGTGGTTCAGAAAAACGATTAAATGGATTAAAAAAAATAAAAAAGGATGTCTTGCAAATATTCTTTTTTTGATACAACACAAAGATAACGCTCTGCTTTCATTGAGAACTACGGAAATCACACAAGAGATACACTTTAGAGGCTGGAAGTCGTGATTTTGACAATTTTGGGGTAAATAAGACTTTGAAACCATCATTTGTGAAAAGAGTTACCCATTTGATAGTCAATTAGTTGTTGATTTAAACCTGCTCTTAAAGTATCTTTCTTCATTTGGATTTGTGAAAAGGCATCGGCTTTCCAAGCAAATATTGGATCATAGAATACCGCAACTTCGAAGGAGCATTCTTGTAGGCTGAAATGCGCAAATGGGTAAAACACCGACGACAGCGCGTGACTTAGCCCTTCCTCTTTTTTTGTCTTCCGACTGCAAATTGGAAGCCGTTGTTGCTAGCATGCGCCATGAAAAGCAGGAGACGCAACCAGAAATGAATAGATCACACAGACTGATATAGACAAGTAATGAGCGGAACAAAGAAGTAGCCTTTCATCTTAAAAAAAAAAAGTAAAAAGTACAGTGCATTAAAACTCTTCCGACCAGTACGTGCTTACATACACGTAACATAACTTTAGCCACATGAGCACACCCCTTACTTGGATCAGTGATTTTTCTATTCGACACCACTCGAAAGATTTTCCTAAGCACAGCGACAAGCAACCCGAGCGCGCTACAGTGAGTAAACTAATGAAGTCATCGTAGGTGGCCGTGGCGCACGCTGTTGCAAGGCATTACAAGTGTTCAACATGACATGTTTCAGCGGCGCCTTGTCACTAAGCAGCAGCAGCATGGGAGCCCATCAGCGAGGCGCGCCATGCCCTGCAGGTTAGACAAACAATAATGCGGGTCCCGGTGGGTCCTATAGTGTCTATCAGCTTTAGATGACACGTTTCAATAGCGCGCTGATTTGGGCGCCCGAGAAGGCCCGGCGTCGCCATCCAATCTGGAAGGTGAGACGAACACCTGAGGACGGCCGAATCAAGTGGAAGGAGGACCGCTGCTCAGCCTCGCGGCCGCCCACAAGGCATTAGCCTTTTGTGGAGAGATGCAATTTGCACACTCCAAAACACCCCTGATGGTGTTTTAGGGCAATAAAGCAGAGTGTGTGTACGTAATAGAAATGTTGCGCGTAATGCACTTGAGTTTATTCCCTATGTGGTTTGGCAATTGTGACATAGCAACAGCTTCTCCGACCCCCCACCCCCACTCTGCAAATCTTGAGCTGGGTGGAGATGATCCACACACACCCAAGGGTTCTACAGTGCAGGTGGGAGGTTAGGGTCAGCAAGGACTTCTCAGCTGGTCGAAACACTTGTAGAAGCGCTGGAATATATTTACAGGAACACCTCAATTCCATGAAATTGTCAAGTTCTTTTTCAGTATATAGCCCTTAATCACAAAAAGAGTCAATGGGCTTCGCATGACGAAAATCAACTGGACCCCCTGGTCTAGACATCGATGCGGGCAAAGGCAAAACTTCAAGCTAATCCATTTTGGGGTTTAAAAAAAAAAAAAAAAAAAATCTGATTGCAGAAGGAGCGATCCAAGATGACCAGGGTGCAGTGGATGCCGAGCAATTGTTATCATATGATATGATGCTATGAAATAAGAGTCCATTTAAGGCAATGAAGAGGCACAGATAAAGTCCTCCGGGCTGGTGGTCCTCCTCAGAACCTGTTCCGGTCAATGGGAACCACGTGGGTTAGCGGCGGACAGGTTAGCGAGCCCTACCTTTCCATCAAAGGGTGTACATGGACGATGAAGAAGTTGTAACTTGTTCATTTTGCAACAAATTTTCATGAGCTTTACTTCTTTGCTACCAACACATTTGGGGGTGGGGGGGGAGACAACATATTTTCAGTTTCCAAAAATTAATCACAGCTGGTTCATTTTCAGACATTGCACGCAAACATAATGAACGGCGATCCTTCATCTTGTAGCTTTCTTCCTTACCACAAAAATGGACGACGTCGATCGTCCAAGTTTAGAGTCACCGTAAGCATGGGGCTCAGAAAGGGGGGTGTAATTTCTACCTCAAGATATCTAGGAGTACAAATAAGTCTTAAATCATGATTGAAACATTTCTACAGCTGGTTGGGGCATTCCAGACAATAGTATCAGAGTAAAACCACCTCTGAGAAAACTCAACCCTTAGTGGTTCCATCCTGTACTGTACTTTGTCTCTAACTCAATTCTTCAATTTTTAATTGACTGCACATTTCAAATATAACTTCAAATGGTGTCATAGTAACACTCACTGAAGATTGCAACAGCTGTGGCAAACATTGATTTTGTTATGATTGATTTTGTTGCGCTAATTCTAGCTTAGTAGCGCTAGCGCTGCTCAATTTCGCACTGTCATGATGACGTCGTTACATGTTTGAGAATCGTGTTGGTGGCTTTTAATGAGGGGTGTCGCTTTGATCGAAGACTCGAGGGGGAAGGGATTAGTCAAGTGAAGCTACAATCAAATGTGGCTGCGGTTTTCTTAGCACTGCAAGCTCCCCCTAAGGCGCAGGTAACAAATGCATGGCCGCCACTGCTGCATAGAGAGGAGGGAGGGGTAGAAATGGGAAGGGTGAGGGTTGGGGTGGGGGCGTTAATGGTGGATTCCGGGAGGTCAGCACAAGCTCAAGTGGAGAAAATGGTAGTGTCCCTCCTCCAAGGTCAAAGATGGCTTTTGTACATTGTGGGGGTGTTGTTGAAGCCCGCTGGTGATGAATTCATCCATCACACGGCAGCTGCTAAGCATGAGCCGGCTCTGATCCCAAATGTACAATTGTTTATAGTTAGTACTTGAAAGCGATGGTTAGAACACGCTGCTGCGCTACTTCACTGTGGTGCAATGAGAGTTCCAATCGTTCTGAGCTCTCTTCCCCCGTCCCATTGAAATGAATGGAAGTGTCACAGTTGCCTCCTAGAAAACAAGATTTGGAATGCCAGGACGGGCCCACACTGGAGTTATCATCGATTCTTTTATGCACTTGGAGGCCAACGTGGCAGGATGAGGTAAAGTCTCAAGATCAGCTGGAGGCCCACAAGACTTCAGAGGCCTTGTTGCCTGATGCAGGACTGAAATACGAAGTCACGTGAACTATATGTACAGTAAGTCTGGAAGGGGCTGAACTTGCACAACAACATGCCAAGACTTTTCTGCATAACTATCCTAGAGGGAAACGTTATTCCAAGAAGAGGAAGATGACAGTGTCTGGGTGGTGATACGGTCAGGTTTGCGCTCCAGAAGCACATCACAGCCTTTAAAAGGGGCACCACGCAGACCGAGGCTTTGAAATTCCCAAGCTTACCCAAGGCAGGCTTGGGGTGCTTTGGCTGACCGACCAAAAACACACACACACACACACACACACACCACACACACACACACACACACACACACACACACACAAAAACAAAAATTGTCAGAAAATATTTTTAACAGGGTAGAAACAGATTTTGGTTCCCTTTGTCCAACTGGGTGGGGGTGGTGGGAGATCTCTGTTCAGGTCCTCCTGTGAGGAGTTAATGTATTTAAAAAAATTACTAAATTAAAAAAAAAAAAAAGTATTTGTGGAGGGTGGGGTCATGAAAAATTCCCACAATTCATGCTCCTTAGTTTTTATGTTGTAGATTAATCATGTTACTTATTCAGTCGTTTCTTACTCAATTATTTGGACTATTTTACTTTTACACGAATCAAGAGTATTCTTATTTAAGAGTACTCTTACTTGAGAACAATATTTGGCTAGTCTATTCTTTTGGTTATTTGTAGAATTGCAGCAGGATTCCCCCCCCCCCCCAATTATAGCTGGGGATTACTCATTGGGCTTTTTAAAATTGTAATAAAACCACACGTAAACAGTTGAGTGAAATGACACCTTTAATATTATTATTTTGTAATATTCACCCATAACATACTGGCTTCCTAATATAGTTCACCACAAAATGAACAAGATATATTTAACACAAAGTTCCCCAGAAGCGTTATTTTTCTTTTCTTAAATCATTTTTCTAAAGAAACAAAGAGAAAAAAGGGCCTGCAGAGTCCAGCCCTTCAGACCAGCCCAGTGTACTTGTAGTGGTTTATATATAAAGAGCGAGGGTGCTTATTGATCGCCTTTTTTCGAGTGAAGTCCTGGCATTAGTTCCAGCAGAGTGACCAGACAGCACTCAGTCAAAGACACCCAATTGGGGATGAGCGCAGCCCGGATGTGCGCGCTTTGGATTTTGATCTTCCGGACATCACTTGTATTGAGCGACACACTGTTCTGTCCTGTACCTGTTTTACTTGCTGAGGGAACCACTGGAGAACACGAACACACACACACACACACACGAACACACACACACACACACGAACACACACACACACACACGAACACACACACACACACACGCAAGCCTTGAATTATCATCCCGGCTGCTGTGATGATTACTTGTCCACAGTCTGCTGAAGCTGGAAGTTAATCACTGATGTCATCTTGTGCTGACCACTGACCAGAGCAAAATCACAAACTGCAGGGTTATCTTCTTAGGACAATCCGGGATTCGTCTGCTTATCTTAAGGGGCCACGTTTGTGTGGGAGAGGTTCACCAAAGACGCAAAGATCACTTTTTGCCTTCTCCACCTTCCTCGGTTTGCCACTTTGAACAAAATTTCATCCGTGAGGAAAACTGAGGCCAGAATACAACCAGTGCTACAGCAAATGAGACTGTACAAATACATACGCTGTCCAGAGCCAAGGACGAGCTTCTCAAACATTAAAAAGCAAAGAAAAAAATTCCTTATATTCATCTGTTTTTCGCAGTAGAGAGACAAACTTCATCCGTAGCGAGACTTTGAGCAACAAGCAAGTAAAGTGGAGACGGGACTCTGATATCGCAATGTCCATAGTTAAGATGCAAAAATAACTGTCCCCACTATAGTGAACTTGTTTTTTCTGCTTCTAATGCTACAAATTTGATCTGAAATGAGACTGCATGACAAGGACACTGCGCTGCAGAAGAGGGGCAAAGTTGTCCAAAAACACGTGTCACAAACATGAGTAACAAAAATGTCTTAAGCATTTGCTGATTTTTTTTCCTCTTAACATTTTGAATGAATCGTTTTGAGAATTTCAAGGAGCACACAAAACCCCAAATGAATTTGTTTAAATAATCTTTTTTAAATTAATTATATTATTAGGGGCTTACCACTGTGTCCTCTGTTGTTCCTGCTCTGCCTCATCCTACCTCGTCCACTTTCATTCTGCGGTGCCAAAAAGGAGCACCTGGATGTGAACTCAAATAACTCATAAGTAGTCACTGTCTTGACTAAAAATCCAAGGTCTAAGACTTGCCATAAACAAACGGCTCTTGCTGCCATTTTGTGGACACTTCAGGTATTACATGAAAGAAAAAGAACTGCCAAATGCAATCTCATCGCGTTAAGTCCACCGACATCGCTCAATGATAGTTTTTGTGCCCACCAGTGGATGACGACAAGAACATACTTCCGGCCTTCAAGATGCGCCGACCTTCCTCGTAGTCGTCCTGGTCCACGCTGATGAGCAGCCGGACACCCTCGGAGCCGGCCGCCACCCTCAGAGAATCGGTGATGAATACCCCCTTGAGGGCCTCCAGCAGCGCACCGCTCAGGTAGTCTACCCAGAAGGCCTCCAAGTTGCCCAGTTCGGTGAACTTGATGTCGCACATGATGGCGCCCAGGTCTCGGGCGTGCAGCAAAGAGTCAGCCTGGCTGAAGAGCTCAAACTGGCGCTCCAGAGGCTGCCGTTTGTCCGATGACACGCCGTTACGCAGCGCCGACTCGTGCTCAAGGTATTCGGCCCGGACCCTCAGGCGCACATCTGAGAGTGGAAGATAGTGAAGGAGGGGGAGGACACATCCGGTGATAGGGAAAGCATCAGGAAGGGAACAGGGACAGGGGGGGGAAAAAAAAAAAAAAAAAAAAAAAAAAGAAAGAAAAGACATGGGAAGGGGGAAATGTTAGGATAAGAAGTCAAAACCGGAACAGGGACAGGGAATACAGTAAAAAAAAACGTCCTAGTAATTGCGACTTTACACTGCATGGTACCAGCTTGGCTTGGCTTTGCTTTGCTTTTCTCGCTATCTACGAAGATGAGACCCTGCCAAAATCACACCGTATCACTTGGAACACAAAAACAACTGTGGTAGATCAAAGGACTGGGCAAAGGAGACATTTTAGCACGAGTCTTTTGTTTCCAACACGCTGGTCTTTTTGTGACGCTGACAAGTCTCCAGGCATTTTCTTTTTGGGCTCCAGTATTCTGAAACGGCCTACCCGCAGATGTTAGGGCTGCTACCTAGGTAGAAGTGTTGAAATCTCTTCTCAAGACTTCTTTCTAAACTTTGACCTTTAGTTAAAAGTACACATGGGCTTGTTGTATTCCCGCTTCTCCTTTCTCCTCTTGCTAAGAGAAGGGGGTAAGTAGGGAAGACAGTCTGAGGCTATTGCTTTACAGATTCTTCACTGACCAACTGGGGAAAGATCTGAGGTGGACCACTTCTCCCAAGGTTTTTCCCTGTGGAAGATTCTGCTGACAGACCAAGCTAGGTCTTGAGGTACAACCCTTTTAGAGCATGGTCATACCCCCCCCCCCACCCCCCCATCTGTGGTCGATTTTCAAGGTTTTTCCCCTCCCCAAATGGGATTTTGATTTTATCTTTGCCCAATTGGGGGGAGGTTAGCTCAAGTGATGTCCTACATGGGCCTGTGAAGCCCTCTGACTTTTTCTATATAAATAAACCTTACTTGAATTTATCCAAGAGAACACGTAGGTTGGCAAAAACACAAAGAAAAAAAAAAGCCTGCCTCAAAAAAAAAGGAATACTAAGGGCAGAAAGAAAACAGGATGTAGCAACAATGTGGAGACGTGAGTTTTCAATGCCTCATCACACTGCACATAGCTTCAACCAACCCATTCATTGAGCATGAGCTGCCGCTGCGCAACAATGAAGCGCTGCGCCGCGTGGGCAGGCGGTGCAGAGGCTTCTGCCGATCTAGTCCAAACTGAAAAACGTTCAGTTCTGCCAGCAGTGTGCGGTAACAAAAAGATAGCACATCCAATAGGAGAAGTGGCGGCGGTGTGATTTCAGACTGACAAGCGTAAGAGATTTTGGAAGAGTTGGCGAGGGAACAGCATGGAGAAATTGGAGGAAACTGTTATAATTTGGTGTGACAGCGTCCTGAGCGCTGCGAGACAGATGACATACAGAGATGGGACCGAACAAAAAAGGCACAGTGATAAACAGAGGTTGCTGCATGGTTGAACAGAACTGGAGCTGTCGTAACTACTTTACAATCCAAAACCTGCTCGGTAGTTTAGCAACTAGTGCAAAATATGGACACACTTGTGCCAAGCGCCAATATATGTATAGTCAAGTATGACGCGGCGAATGCCGTGAAAGCCAAGTGCAGTGTGCAAAGACCTTAATGTAGCAGTCTACAAACGCTAGCGGGTCGTTTTATTTTTGGCACTTCCATCGGTGTTTCTCAGAGATTCTGCAAAACTGAAACATCAAACGTAAAAAAAAAAAAAAAAAGAATATCCAGAATTTAGCTGAAAAAAAAAAAAAAAAAAAAAAAAAAAAAAAAAAAAGAGCTTTAGGTGTCAAGTCCAGCAGTGCGATTTCAAATTGAGATGGGGAAATTTAGATCGTAGAACTAAATGTAAGAATTGCTTTCAGCACAGGAGACTTGAGAATAGGGTGTTGGAATTCACACACATTTTTAATCCAAGAAGAGACATGGGCACCACGATTACGGGTCGCTGCAGTATGTTTAAATCCAATGAATAGCCACAGTTATGGGAACTCACGCAACAGAGTTGGGAAGAACTTTCTGAAGAATATTTGATTTCCATTTTTGAGCCAACACCACAAGTGTGTTCAGGTTATATTCGCCCAAGGTGAGTCAATGAGTCAAGGATTGAGAATACATTATCATTCGTAGATTGATTCCATGACTTCCTTTTGAAGTCGTTTGTTCTGTGCTTTCATTTCTGAGTGAAATGAGAAATGTAACTGCATAGATTTGAAGTGTTTTTAAAAACTTTTGAACAGCAGTGTACTGTATGATGAAAAAAAGTACTTGTGGGGAAGGTCATTTCTCACAGGGTCGGAGAAGTGAGTGTTAAATTTAACACCTTGTCGTTCGTGTCCACACATAAACATGGCTGGATATCACAAATGGTACATGGTTTCGAAAGTGAAAAAGCGTCGCGTGAGAGCAGAGCCAAGTAGGTAGCGTGCAGTGAAAAATGAACGCCTTAATTGATGAATCACAACAGCAAATCACAAAAGCGATTGAAGAGCAGTTTCTCAAAAAGGAGTTTGTGGTCAAATAAGCCGAACACTAACTGGACTGGAACGTATACATGTTCATTCCTGATTGAGTTTTTGGTAAAAGCAGCACAAACGTTGCCAAGGACCCATAAAAATAGATGCAGTCACTGAGAGGAAAGTGGCCATTTTAGTGCAGTGGGAATGATAAATACGGCTGCCATGGAACCGGTCGACTTGTACATTGTGTCAGCTGCACACTCAGCAATATTCCCAGTGGAAGCTTAGTAGTGTGATGCCCAGGAAGTCTGTTTTTTTTTTTTTGTTTTCTGAGGGGGTTCAGTGTGAAACGATGAAATTGCTGTAACAGGATTGGCGGTCATGCAACAGCACAGCGAGGAAGATCAGAGGATACATACTGTACTGAGCAAGAGCGCCGCTGACAGGGCGTCCCCCCGTGTCACTATTGCAGAACTGGGAAGTGGAAACCGGCTGCTTGACGACTTTGGCTGCAACAGAAACTCATCTCGCCCCCTCAAAAGCTCTCTTTAGTTTGGAACAACAGTACTCATAGAACCTTTTCCCACCAGAAAGATTACTCATGAATGTGCAGTCCTCTGCGCTTCTTACAGTGGAAAAACATTACAATATATTCAAATGTTTGAGGAGAAAATAATTGAATCCATTTATTTATTGCCCTCCTATTGAAAGTCAACACAAGTGATATTTGTCTACATTGGGCTGCAGGGAGCTGTGCAACACTTGAGTGGGGAAAGGTTTGCAAAATGCTGACATTAGAAAGGCAAATGTTGAATTAAAACATCGATTATCGGATCTCAACATTTGCAAAAGGGCAACGTGTTTTAATGAGAGCTTTAATTTGACTGACAAAAACAAAAAAGTGCACTCACAGTGAAAGTAATTAGAATGAACGTGGGATGTTTTCTAGACTATATAACAAGAACTTTGCCTTCAGATACATTTGGTAGTTTTCATTCTGCATTCCAGTATTCATGACCATTTGATCTGGTTAAGATTTACCATAGTGATGGATCGGAGGCACCAGTCGCAACAAATGATAGAGCGATTTTAAAATGGATTTATACAAAATAAACATCACATTCACAAATAATGAGAAGGAAGTGTTTTACCGTAAGTGCCACCCCTAAGGATGTGAGGTTTTTAGGAAGAGATTGAAGACCTGGATAAAATGTCGTTAGGGCAAAAGAATGTTATAAAAGAGTGCACCCACTTTCAAATTGATTCATTTAATGTTTCTTCTTGAACACACCATCCAAGAAAACATTATGAAAACCTATGGAAGGTTTCTGAGGTTCACACAAAAATTCACAGTATAACGGAACCTCAAAAATCAAACAACCCATTCTAGGATGTTGTCGACCACCTGAACGAATGGAATTCAGGGCCATGCCACCAAATTGGTTCAGTTTGCTTGGCGTAACTAAATCTGATAATACACGCACATTGAATGATTCAAATTGTCGATTGGCCTATGACAGGAAACTTTCAAGAAATGACACTTTGCATTTACGATAGTAAAATGAGACTAAGAATAGAACAATACCTTGTACTTAAAAAAACAAAACACTAATTTACATGACAAAGTTTTTTAACAGTAAGAGCTGCAAAAATACTCCAATGAAAAATAAATGAATAAACTCACTTCTGGGATTGCCATAGCCTCCAGAGAATCTGTTTGATGCAGCTTCCTGAGGACCATGTTGTGAATTGTGGAATATTTTTATTTTTTTCAGAGTGTAAAAGACTACGCAAAAATCCCCAGACATGACTAAAGCATGAATTTAACCAAAATTGTTGTATGTGGAAAAAAAAAAAAAAACAAAACTGAAAGTAAAGTCACGAATGCTGAAACACACATTTGTGAATGCCATTTGGTAAATAGAGGTTTTTACGTTATTGGCACATAAGAAGTCTTCCCCCCTTTGACTTCTTGGGAGGATATGCAAAGAACACCCATTTTACTAATTCACAGCTGGGGACCATGTGCACATCAAAGAAATGTTGAGGGTTACGCCTTCAGCTCGTTACATCATATCACTTCATACATAGGACTTTTTTTCCCCCAGTTGACTAAGTCCATATCTTGACTAAGGAAAAAAAAAAAAGTTCAAGTACCCATTTACAAGGAGTTCGCTTGGCCCGCAGAACGTCAACTTAATCGATCTTCATTTCTGCTCAATGACTGACCAACAGAGCCAAAAGAGTAAAAGAAACTCTCTGTCATGCTTTGTGCAGTTTTGAGCACTAAGCATTCTCCCTCTGACTGTGTGTGAGGATAGTTTTGTTGGTCTGTTTAGAACTGTGAACACAGAAAGGAGAGAAAGACAGAGACAAGTGGGTTGGACATGCGTCGACTGGGTGGTTTTGTAGCACAATAAATCAGGATTTAAACATAAATTCTCTGATAGGTTTACCCAAGGTTGGCACCTAAAATGGTGAGTCATATTAGAGTTGTCCATTTTAAGGAGTCATGGCAGTCATGAGTACAGTTCAGCGTAACAAAAAAAGTATACGAGAGGCAAAGTACGAGAACCCTTTGGAATGTCTTAGTTTCCTGCAAAGATTGGATGTGGTCTGATCATCACAAGAATTAGTCTGGTGAAACTATTATCGCACAAACAGTTGCATTTCTGTATTTTTATTGAAAATGACAAGCATTCACAGAGTAGGGAGTCAAGAGTAACTGGACTTTTAGACTGCAGATTCTCAAACTTATTGTGAGTTACTTGTGAGCCAACCTGGGGTCCAGTCAATGAAATTTGTGGCGACTTGAAAACACGTTTACAATCGTCTCGTCAAGCATTGCTTGATGTATACTGTGCATTCCTCAAAAGAGCTCTGGGAAGACCACTGATTATGAAGTTTTGACTACGCTGGAAAGGGCAACAAAAGTATTCCTAAAATGTTTTGATGTTCAGTCCATGGTTTGACAAATTGTCTTTAGATGGAAAGTTCAGGACTGTTGCTGCTCTTCCAAGAAGTGGGCATTCTGAAAAGATGACTCCAAGAGCACAAATAAATTAGTGCGCTAACACACTAGTGACAGATACGCCAACATCTTTGTTGACATGTAGTAAAACATTAAATTTTAACAGGGTTGATGGGAAAACACCAATGACCTGTCTAAAACGTTCCATGTTTGAAGTTTGCTAAATAGAGCACTGGGATGTTCCACAGTGCTCAAGAACTCACAATGCTGGTTGTGGAAGAAAAATCACCACCACCATCAAACCCTTATCCCTATTAAATATTGGTTGAGGAAGGAAGCATCAAGGTATGGTGCTTCGTTAAGTCATGGCCTGGACGACTTACTATCAATGGAAAAATGAATGAACGTGTTTTTCGCAGAATAAGTTGAGGCCATCTGCTTAACAAAAAAACGATTGGTGCTTGAACAGGACCATGATCCAAAAACAGGCAAATCAAGGAGAAAATGGCTAAAGAAGAAAAGCTTCTGCATTGGCTCAGCCAAAGTCATGACTGCAACCTGATTGAGATGCTGTGGCACGACCTTGAGTTATTCGTACAAGATATCAGGAATCTTGCTTGATAACAGTTTTGTCAAGATTAACGGTCCAAAATTCATCCTAAGTATGGACATCTCATCTGCAAGTTTAAGAAACCAGGCGAAGGGTCAAGTTGTTATTAAAATCCAATGGCTCACTTCATGTAGTCACTGATGGTGTGCAGTGGTACAGTCACCTGACTTTGGTGAAGGTCGCGTGGGTATAGTTCCTCCTCAGCGACTGTGTGAATGAGAGTCAGAATGGTTGTTTGTATGTGCCATGCAACTTACTCCCGACCGGTTCGGGATGCGGTCCACTTGTTGCCCGGTCAGCTACGACAGGCTCCAGCAAACCTCAACAGAATGATCTGTGCAGAGAATGGAGGGATGGTTGACTTGCTTTTTCCTCCCTGTGCTGTCAATGTTAGAATTGTTTAGGTTCAGCAGCCTTTAAATTTCTGTTATTTAGATCAGACTCATGACCAATTATGCAGAAATTAAAAATATTCCAAAAGGGTTCAGACTTTTTCCTTCCAGCGTACGATGGAGCAAGGGAAGTCTTTTCTGACACCACAAATTTAAGGCCAAATAGTTGTATAATTTTCTCTACTTCCTGCTAGCCTAAAGGTTAAACAGTTTGATTGATATTTTCTGACATTCGAAACCTCACTAAATGACACCTATCAATATAATAATTACATCTGAAAGGCTTAAGACTTTGAATGTGAGGTCAGACAGCAAAAAAAAAAAAAAGTTTTGAAACATCCGTAATCTAAATCCATATTTTTCGTCTTTTGTCTGCAGTAGTTTAGAATTAAAGTACAGATTACAGTGAGTGTTATTCAGATTTACAAAAACTAAATACCTCGACTTCCCCTTTGTCTATCATATGCAGCCTTTGTAGGGAGAAAATTGAGCCAAACTACTTATTGGTTGTGGCCATTTATTATGAACCTATTACACTTTCATTTGATACTTGGAATTCAAAACATTCCTTGGATTGGATGAACCCCCCCCCCCCCCCGCCCAAAAAAATGACATCCACTCTAATAAAAGCTGTCTCTAAATGAAACTCCAAGAAACAGATAACTATTTTAACTCATCAAGAACTGGAAAAGCTTGTAATTATCTCAGTTCTCAGAAAAGATTCTTCACATATTCAAGAGCTCAGCACATCGTAATGTAGTTGCCATTGAAAACAGCAGCACATAAGGCAAACCAAGTGTCTAAGATTGAGTCGTGTTCATAGCAGCAATTTAAAGCCACTGTAAAGTGAAAAGTCTTCTTAATTGGACACACTAGAGGGAAGTGTTGTTACCAATTCTCCCAAATTTGATTCCAAAAAAAAAAAAAAAAAAAAAAAAAGCTATAAAAATGAGCCTTCAAAATGGTCTCGCCACTCTGAAGTGCTGTGGGCATGACTAGTGAATGCACTGAAACAATATTTTGTTCAAGTGCCAATTAAATACGACTCCTACCGTTTGAAAAATTGAGTCAATGTTATCTTTTTTCTATGACTAATCACACCTACATGTTCAAGCCATAAAGCCATGTCTACATAAACCTCTGGTGGTTGGAATGTACTCCACCAGGTCATTGCTGGGTTGTCCACAGTGCGACAATAGGCTCTTGCCACCAGCTAACTTGTAAGCCAACTGGGGTTCCTCTTGGCTGGTGCCAGATCACTGGGTTTGTCCACTGAGTCTCTTCCTCGCTTAGGAATACAACTATACCTAGCTGTTCTAGCATTCAGGGTAGATCCATTTTTTGGGGTGTAGGTGTCGCTAGCTAGCTACCTGCACGCTGGAGTAGTAAGAAAAAAAAAATCATTTTAAAGGGTTTTTAACTAACAAAAGCATTACAATTAAAGGTTTTTACCCATAAATTGACATCTTCTGCCGTTTCATAAATGCATGTAGCCATGATGTGAGGAAATATGTCTGCAAGGCGTGTTGACTACTCTGTTTAGTAAGAAACCCATTCGTAGGAAGGAATACCATTATCTACTCACTACATTTGAATTATTTTCCGAGATTCCTTGAAAACTGAAGGGTTGGTCTTATTCCAGACTTCTTGTCTACGAGCTGAAACCAACAATTATCGTGATCTGTTGTGTAAAGGACATTCCAAAGCAAGAGGTTGTGGGGAATGAGCAGCTACATTATGTCATGACAAACAAGCATCCACAGAGGGGAGACCCCCTTTTACCTTAGGCATGGGCCCACACTTGAGAGAGTGGGCATGACTGTCATACACTGACTGTTTTTTGTTTTGTTTCTCAGTCTGCCTCCCTGAGTCCATCATCGTTTGTGCCTCAGCGCAAATGAGCCACAATCCTGAAGCAACCTGCTGGAATCAAATGCGCAGTCAAGAGAGCAACAGCAACATGTTCAGAGTCATAGGATTATCACTCATGCCCTGGGAAAAAGCTTGTACCAAAATGCATCGGGCTTTTGTCATAAGATGAATACAGAGATGGGAAATGGTGGAAATTGACAAAGCAAACTTTCAGAGAGAGGTCAAGTTTGTGAGGTTAACGAGCAGTTCAATTCTGGTTATAGAACATCTGTGCAGAAAAAGCCTGTTGATCATACCAGTGCTCTTGTCTGGGAAGGAAGGTGAAGGAACGTTCCATCGACACAGATGAAAGTATTTTGAACAGGAAGCTTTCTTCGTTACGCTGAAATTTCTATTCCAAACAAAGCAGGGTACACACACAAAGATAATCTGGCCAATTTCGAGCCAGATTTGCAAGCAGTCAGCAAATGTCCAATTATGTGACGTCTCTAAAGATTATGCTGCGTGTTAAGTGGACGGGTGTAAAAGTAGGCAAAAAATTGCAGATTAGCACATGCCTTTGTTCTTAGGAGTATTCATTTCACAGTTGGTACATTAAGGAGAACAAGTATTTAGAGCTCCACCCATATTGCATTTGTTAACGATCATTTTATTTTATTATTATCATCCCAGTGGGGTAGTGCCTAGTTTATTCGCTGGAGTTATATTCCAAGAACCTCCTCAATGAGATGAAAATCTACATAGTAACAACTACATATTTAGTTTTTTTTTTTTTTTTTTTAAGCATGATGCAGACTAAAAAAAATCTGCAAGAGAGGTGCAGGTGTTATTTATGTCCACTTGGGGTCCCGCCCTCTGCAACTCTACAAATGTGAGGATTAAAAAGGCAGGGCCTGGTATGTTGACGGAAGTGGGAATGAGCAAATGAGAGTGTAGCATTGGCCGGCTATTAAATGACTAACTCCTTCGTTTCAGTGTTTTGCATGAGTCACCATTGGCAGCTCGTGCATAAATGTTCTCATGTGCTTGGTTCCTTACAAAAGCCAAATTGCTTTGTTAAATAAAGCCATTGAAAGTGCACCCACAGCTGTCTGTCTCAACCATCGTTGGCGAGATTAAAATTCGTTCTCACTAGCGGTGCTAGCTAAACAATACTAAATCAGCAAACCCTGTTTACCATAAACAGAGTTGTGTAAGTCAGTTCTGCTTTGAAGTAGACTGTACTTGCACTTTTTTTTTTAAGTGAGAAATAATTTCAAGCTTCGGACATGCTTACTGTTATACAAATTTGCAGTAACAGTAGTCCATGTGGAAAATTGACCACGGCAAATTCCCACAAGATATCTAACAAATTTGCAGCACAAAATTAAATATGTACGGTGTAAAGATCCACGATAGTGATACCCAAATGAAGAACCATTATATGGCTAGCACTAATTATAAACTTGTAGTTATGACCCCTAATGTGGGAAAAGAGCCACAGTTGCTTTAGCACTTTTCAAACAGTCAATTTTAGCAATTTTCAAATACTCCCAGACGTCATACTGATCAGTCCTCTTTCAAGATACTACACTACATACAGTATTTTCTGTACATTTTATACTTGCATTTTTTGTGCAAATACATTGTCTTAAAAAAGTGTGTTAAGTTTATGGTTAAAGAGTAAGAGGGGTGAAACATGATTTTTCTAAAAATGTTGTCAAAGGCTCTATTACAAAATGTAGTGTACACTCCTGGTTAAGAGTGATTTTAACCCGTTCAATTGGGTGGAAAACATGTTCAATATTACTTATTAAAAGTACTTATGTGATGTCAAGATCAAGGAAGCCCAAGCCACAAATTGTCACAAAGGCCTCAGCGACAGCCAAACGGTAAGCGAAATGACAGAAAAATTCTAAAATGCAGATGTGACTTCCTTAATACTGGCTGTGGTGTACATTCTAGTCAATTTAGTGCTCAATGACCTTTACAGCATGTTGACCAATTAGTAATCAATTTTTGACCCGCTCAGGGAGGAGGAAAAGGCCCTTGTAGCAAATTGATGCGTGTGTTGTATGAGCCTTCAATATGACTCCACTTCACATTGAGAGGTACGTGATTATTTGCAAACAATGCAAATGACCACCAAGCAAAACCCACTGCCGTGATGGGCCCAAAACAAGAGCGAGTTTCCCCACATTGGCCAAGCTGTGAAAACCTTATTTGGCCATTCCAACAGCATGCACACCTGAGGAAAAGAAATTCTCTCTCTGGCTGGAAGCAATGTTCATGCTCTTCTGTTCCAATGTTGATGTTCTCTGGAAGAGCTGCCCATTGTCGGAGAATACACATTGCAACCCATTTCCTCCTCATACTGAAAAAATGACATCGGTGACTACTTAACATCAAGTCGCTGACGAATAAAATGAACATGTTCTTGTGCGGGGCAATGGTCTCACAATTTAGAAACATCTTTTTGTGTGTACCATACTTAAATCAATAGTCAATAAGAGGCTTTCCATGCATTGTGATGATTAGAATGATTGGGCTGGTCCTTGTTTGGAAATACCCCTGCTTTTTTTTTTTTTTTTAAACCCAATCTGTCTACAACTAATTTTAATGAGCTGCTTGTCGGAGTAGGAATCTATTTGGAAACCCCTGTTGAAATCTTCCAACAGAAAAATAAATCAGCCATGACTTACACTTAATAAAAAGAAACTTTAGCTTTGCAGCTTGTTGATTTCAAAATAAAAATTTGTCCAAAGAGTGCAGTCCAGGCTTCGGATCTTTACATTTTCGATGGTGACAAACGTGAGCATGTGGCAACCTAGTGTTGTGATCGACTGCAGTGGCTGAACATGTTAAAAAAAAAGTGAAGGGGGAAGAGTGTGATGAAGGAGCAGAAATTAAATAGTTCTGTGACAAAGTATTGGCTCGCTTCTTTGTTATATTTTTTGCACAGTTTCCCCACTTTAAGATCAAACAAATGTAAATAGACAAATATAACCCAAGTGTACTTAAATTGCTGTTTTTAAACAATTTCATTTATTAAGAAAAAACACTAAGGTTACCTGGTCCTGTGTGAAAGAGTAATGTGCCCCCTAAACCTGATAACTGCTAGAGCCATCCTCAGCAGTAACCACTCCAAAAAGTTTCTACTGCGACTGACTGGTGACCTGTTATTATGGTGTGGTTTGCCTTTCATCCAAAGTTAGCTGGGATACGCTCTAGCACACATGCAGCTCTTGTGAGGATCAGTGGCAACGAAAATGTATGAAGCTTACAATTAGTCTTTCACGTCTCTCTGGAGGTATTTTGGCCCACTCTTCCTTGCAGAATTGGTTAAAGTTAGGAAAAAAAAATAGGGGAGTTTCGAGCATGAAAGGCCTTTGTAAGGATATACCACAGAATTTCAAATGGAAATTAAGTCTGGACTTTGACTAGGCAACAGCAAAACCTTGCCTTTTGGGTTCTTTTAAGCCATTCAGAAACTGACTTGCTTGTGTATTTCAGAATCAGCTTCTGAATGGCGTTCAAAGGATTTCTTGACCACAGATGTCAAGGCAACAGGCCTGTCGTCATTAAGGCCTGAGATTGCTGCTTTTTTGGGGACCGGTATAATGGAGCATTTGAAGCAGGTCTTTGTGAAGACTTTGAGGCAGGATGGGGACACAAGCTCTGGGCCCAGCGCTTTGTTGGTCTTTTGTTGGATGGCATTTTGGATCGTTATCCTGCTGCAGAACCCAAGTGTGCCTCATCCTGAGTTCATAAACTGATCCCCGAATATTCTCCTTCAGGATTTTCTGTTAAAGAGCAGAATTCAAGATTGCGTCAATTGCAGCAGGTTTTCCAGATCCTGATGGAGAAAAATAGCCTAAAAGCCCATGACACTAACACCATGTTTGACTGTTGCTATTATGTTCTTTTTCTGAACTGCTGTGCTACACTTTCACCAGATGTAACAAGACCCACATCTTCCAAAAAGGGTCAACGTTCATGGCGTCCATCATTCTCATAGATTCTTGGGAATCATTCAGATTTTTTTTTTGTTGGAAAAATAAGATGACCATTTGTTCTTTCTGGTCAAAAGTTATTTTCGCCAAACTGACATGAAAGGCATTTTTGCCCGGTTCCTTCCTCATTGTGGTGTCATGAATACAGACCATAATTGAGGCAAAGGGGGCCCAGCATTTCTTCAGAGGTTGTCCTGAGTTCCTTTATGGCCTACTGGATGAGTCATTGCTGTTCTCTTGAGTTAATCCTTGTAGACCACCCACTCCAAGGAAGGTTCACCACTGTTCCAAGTTTTCTCCATGTGAGGTTAAGGGCTCCCCCCATGATTCACTGGAATATTAAAGCTTTAGTAATGCCTTTTTTTAACACTTTCCAGACCAACAGATAACTATTGCTCAACTGTTTTGGAATGTCTTTGGATCGAGTCATATTGTTACAGCTTTTCTCGAAACTTTGTCAGACTTAAATTTTCTCCGGACAGATTTTGTTTAAGTGATTTCTTGATTGACCAAGTCTGAAGGTAAATCAGGCTTGGTTGTGATCATTGAAAATTTACCAAAACTGTGATTCCCCACAGTGAGCCAATGACTTAACAGGGTGGCGGTGGGGGGGGGGGGCAATTCATTTTTAACCGAATACTCCCCCCCCCCCAAAAACAGCATTTTAAGATCACTTGGGTTATATTTGGCTGACATTTACATTTAAGATATTTAAAACAAAGTGGTAAGAATATGCCAAAATATAGGTACAAGAGAAGTGAGCAAATATTTTCACAGGACTGTACAGGTTTAGATGAAGCAGGATGGGTCCAAACTAGGGATGGGCAATGGGTTACATTTCAGTCATCGCCAAAGAAATTTCTTGTTTTTTTTTCCCCCAAATGTATTGCACTCTTTGAATTTTCTCAACTCATATGTACAGGTCAGTATTCTAATACACTGAATGAAAAACCTCAAAAAAATTGTGCAGTAGTGTGGAACTGAAGTGAGACAGGATGAAACTTCATCTACCAATTTACATGAGAAAATTTATCACAGTTACTCAGCATTATCATGGCAACAAAAATTGCAGCAAGCGTGCGTTGCATTTTGTCACGGTTCATCTCTAAAGTATCCACTACATTATGAGACATCACGATTAACCATTCACTGTTTCATGTCATCCTGAATCAATTAATATGCCCATCCCTAATCCAAGTAGATTTTTGTGGAGTTAAATGACATGCAGAACAGATGATTATACTGAACCAGTGGATAAGTTAACATTATAATTCACTTTTAAAATTGCATTAGTATTTCCAGCGCAGCATTTCAAGACATTTGTTAGATTATATTTGTTCAAGATGTAAATATGGACTTAAGTGCAGAGAGATCAAGTGTTACATAACACAATGGAAAGGGTCGCAGATTTTTAAAAGATGGTCTTACAGACTGGACAGGGAGCTCAAAATGGACCCTCTAGTAATGTCAAATTGAGAATTTGTTTTGAGCATGTTGACAGTTGCCTGGAGGAATTCCTCAACTGTAACATTCAAATAGTTACCATTTGAATGTTAAAATCAGTGTACAACCAAGTTTCAACCTGGTTGGACGAAGGCCAAATCATGAGTTAAAAAGCAACATTTAGTTGAGTTTTAGCTTCTTGTACCTTAGAAGAAGAGAGTGTAAAGACAAAATAAATAAATAAATAAATAACGCACTTGTTACGCAAAAGTTTGATCTGCTTCATCGTAGCAGCAGCAAAATCAAGTTTGAGGACAGGGCAGGGATGGACCAAAAAGGAATTTTTGGTTTCCGAGAAATCACAGGACAGGATTTCAGGAAGACAGATGTCTACAAGAGGGACTATTATTTGTGAATGAACATTTGCTTACTGCAGGATGCTTTCTGTGGCAGTGCTGGTGGCAGTTTTTTGGCCTTCTTAGGCTTGCGAGTCCAACCGTTCCCTCTCTTCCTTCGCCGCTTCCTCACTGGCGGTCCATGCGCAATCAGGTCAGACTCTGAGAGAGCAGAAATGAGTTAATATAGAGTTTTGATGACGACAAAGGTGTTCAAGACCCTTCAGATCATGACTTTCGACATACAAGGGACCATTTGGATGATTTCATGCCTTGATTTGCGGGGAAAAATTTCAGATACTCTACGGTTGAAGCAACCAGATTGCCACATTTGGAGGATTGTGTGAGTGAGGAAAGCCACTAAGGAATACTTGAAAAACTGATTTTATTATATGGACTCTCGACATTGTGCGGTCCGCCCGGTAAAGATGAAATGAGAGTAGCGTGATGTCTCCATCAGAAACAGGTCCACAAAGCCAAGTCTCAGGGAACCAGAGGGCGGCAGACTATCCGAAGTCTTTGCACGTCTTGATCAGAAGTTTAAGTTCATCCATTTTGTTGGCGAGGGAGCATACAGTTGCGACATGAAAATCGACGGAAGTGCCAGTACTATATCACGAGCCTCTGCAAATTCTTTGACCCAGCGCTCTCGAGTGACTCCGGGAAAAGAATCAGCGAGTTGGCAAGAGTTGCCCCAAAAAAAATAAAAAAGTCCGGCGAAGACTATGATTATTACCAACTCATATCTTGTGTACTTCAGTCCCGAGATGATGGAAAAACAAACGTAAAGAATACCAGGGAGCACGTACGGAAGGCAGCCGCACTGGTCGCCACCAGAACAGTTACATAATAACATGTTATAATGACAATGTTCTTCTGTAAATGCGTGTTACTCAGCCTCTACGATTTCTGTAATGTTAATTGACCCGTTGAGGGAGAAGTCATACCTGTTCTGACACGGTACGTGAGGGAAGGAAGAGGCATTTCTGCTTGTGTATAGGAGGTGGTCCTCAAGCCAGATGGAGATGAGACCTGGGTGTGTTCTACCCCATATTTTTTCCCGGTCCTTTCTGGAGACACTGAAACGTCATGAACATAAATGAGGATTATTACATCGGGTGCAAAAACATTTGACACTATTGTTCACACACCCAATTAGTGAGTCCACTGCTAAACCAAACAACAGCACCTTCAGTGACGCATCTCAGGTAAAAAGAAGTGTTGAGTTTTATAAAATATTGACAATTTCCCTGTACAGTATTAAAGATAAACTCATGCCACGTGGTGAAAGTATTTTTAATCACACCCGTGCTGTCTTTGAGTATGTCCGTAACGGTTTATGATTCAGGGTGTGATGTGACTCACACCCTGAATCACTTTCACTTAATTTTTTTAATTTTTATTTATTTATTTATTAAATGCCACTACTTTCACTTTCTAAAACTGTAAAACACACAACGATTTTTGGTTAGGGCTGGGTAGTGCTAAGAATCTCAGGATTTGAGTCAATTTTGATTTGAGCCAGTGAGAATACAAAGAGTAGTTGTCGAAACGTTATTTATTTTCATGTCCATGTGAACATATGATAGTTTTTAAAGTGTATGGAATGTCTAATTTCTAACGCAAATTCTTATCTCAACGAAAATATATGTTCAACTGTACCATAAAATGCATAACCTTTTCGATGTTTTTACCCAAAAAATACAAGGGTTTATGAATTAAAGTCCGTGGACTTTGACCAAGTTTCCCGTGTCTGAAAAGCGCGTGTGGCTGACCTCTGATGTCACTACAGGTAAACGCATCGTACTGGATATAGTTTCTCATACAAGCACAGGCAGACCCATCGCGCAGTACAATGAACGACCGGGTGGTCACATACCCATCTACTAAATACACGGCGTTTGCATAATTCTACTACAAGACCGAAAACTTTGTATATACATTCAGGATACCGAAGCTTTGACCATTTATCAGTTTATGACTAACTAAACCAACAAGAACTTCACAAATGCTTACGAGTCTTTGTTTCCAACACGAAGCGCATCGTGCTCCCTGCGTGCTCGGCACTTTTTTCATGACCAGCTACTGTATTTTATCTGCATTCGAACATGTATGCAGTCTAACTGGCCCAAACTGATAACCTTTAACGCCTATATAAAGCTGGTATTCTTCACCGTCTTCGTAGGACCATTCAGAATGGTGTTCATCGCTTGAAATATCGGAAAATTCATTGTCGTTCTTACAATGTATTCCAATGCTTGCCATTATTGTCATCGGTTCTGACGTCACATTCTTACTCGGCTGTTTCCGCTTTGTTTCCGTCTTTTTCCAGTGAATCCAGCAATGTGCGAGAATTTTTTGCTGATAATAGAGAAATAAAAATGTTTCTTTCATAACGGATTTAAGATTGAAATTCTGCTTTAAAAAAAAAAAAAAAAAAAAAAAAAAAAAAACTGTATGGTAATAGCAAAAAGGTCCATTGAGGACCTTCCATACACTAAGCAATGAAAGCGCAATCACTTGAATGTGCATATGGAGTACCAAAGTAAAAACGAAAAGTTTTATATGAACACTGAAAACATAAAGAGCATATAAAGTATTTAGTCTCAAGCGTATGTTGAAGTGAACTTGACTCAGAGCTGAGCTTTGGGAGTCCTCACCCCCTGGCCCCCCATCCTCTACACACACATTTTCTGGAATTAAAATCTGTAAGCCCCCCCAACCCTCTCTCGGAATGACTGCAGGGTACATTCGCTTCGCTTCTTATTTAGGAATCTTAATGAAGGCTTAAACATATGCTGGTGGTTAGGTGACTCCTGCTTGAGAAAGTGCTTTACTAGATACACAACAGAGCCCGCATTTTAAATATCATCGACAATCAGGTTAATTGAATCGTGGCAGCCAAAATCGTGACCATGATTAAAATTCAACTAATCCTATAGCCCTAGCCAACATGGCTGATTAATACAACCTCATTGTAGAGAATGAGTGCAGAAAACAGAAATATGCGCATGTGAAATGGCTTAATTTTGAGGTTTGATATCTATGAAAAAGTTTTTAAATCATTTAAATTGGCAGGATTGCAACCAGGGCGTTATTTTTGTGTTATTCGCAGCAAGGCTTAGTCCTTATTGTCACTTTATTTTTGGTGGTGCTATGAGAAGCACTCACCTGTTCTCCTCTTCTTGTGGGACACAAGAGGGAGAAGGTCATGCCGGGTCAGGACTCTGAGGAGCTTCAGTAGCGGATCCAAGTTGCCTTCGCTGATGTAGCCTCGCCTCTCCAGTTCCAACAGCAACTCCAGGCCATTCTTGGGCTTGCACCAGGGAACTGTGGGCTGCGGGGAGCCACGTGACTGTAAGCGCTTCCATGCCGACAGTAGCTTGGGACTCGGGACCTCGCCAGCGTCTAGTGGGTCTTCCTCGTTGGGTTGCACCGTCCAGCTGGCAGGGTCCAAAGGATGAACAGAAGTGCAGGTTTCACTCACAAGGAAGGAAAGGACATCGACGTCAGTGTCCGTCAGCTGAGACCCGACGACTTCAAAGACCTCATGGAGAGAGAGCATCCCATAAAAACTGAGGCATTCAGTTTCATCCCAGTAAAGCGAGTGCTTCAGCACGGAGGCAGCCATGGCGACGTCACCCAGCCCCTTTATACTTGATAACCTGTATCAAGAGAATTGGAGGGGGGGGGGGATATATAACAACAACAATCAAACTTGATAAAGACAATGCCCAGTTTGCATAATTTTACGCAAGTAGCGGGTGGTTGGTTTATGGTAAAAAAATGCAGTGCACAATATGGTTTGAGAGAGATGCCATTTAAGGTCTGTTGTATGTTTCACATATCTGACAAAGTTACTTAAACATGAATTATGGTCCATATCATCATGAAAAGGTTCAAAGAATCTGGAGAAATCACTGCATGTAAGAGGCAAGGCCAGAAACCAACATTCATCCATGACATTCAATCGCTCAAGCGGCACTGTGTCAAAAAGTGACTTCAATATGTAAAGGATATCCCCACAATGGCTCAGGAACACTTCAGAAAACCATGTCAGTAAATACAGCTAGTCTCTGCATCCGTAAATACAATTTACAACTCTACTATGCAAACCAAAAGTCATTTATTAACAACATCCAGAAACGCAGCTGGCCTCTCTGGGCCTGAGCTCATGCAAGATGGACTGAAGCAAAGTGGAAAAGTGTTCTGTGGTTCGATGACTTCTAATTTCAAATTGTGGACGTCATGTCCTGCAGGCCAAAGAGGAAGAGAACGATCCAAACTTATGGATGCAAAGTTCAAAAGCCAGCATCTGTAATGGTATGAGATTGTGTTAGTTTGATGGGTAGGATACTGGCCATATGTCACACAGTGGCTACACTAAAATGTTCCTTTGTGGCTGCGTTGTACTGTCCTTGTCACCGTTAATGAATCCATAAATCATTGAAAAAAAAAAATAGCCACACATTTGACAGTATTCCAAAAAAAGGACACTCCTCAGAGCAACCCACGAACACCTTGGGGACAACAACAGTGAGGGATGCTGTCAAGCTGAAGAAGGAGTCCTTTCAGGCATTTCTGGCCTGTGGGACTCCCGAGGCAGCTGATGGGTAACGGCTGGCTAAGCGGAATGCAGCGTCGGTGGTCGCTGAGCCAAAAACCCATTCGTGGGAGGAGTTCGGTGAGGCCATGGAGAATGATTCAGGACAGCTTCGAGGACATTCTGGTTCACCATTCGGCGTCTCAGGAGGGGGAAGCAGTGCACCGTCAACCCTGTGTATAGTGGGGACGGGGCACTGCTGACCTCAACTCGGGATGTTGTGAGTCGGTGGGGAGAATACTTTGAAGACCTAAATTCTACCAACACACCTTCCCAAGAGGAAGCTGAGTCTGGGTGCTCTAATTCGGGCCTTTCTATCTCTGGGGTTGAGGTCACTGAGGTGGTTAAAAAGCTCCTTGGTGGCAGGGCCCTGGGGGTGGATGAGATTTGCCCTGAGTTGCCTAAAGGCTCTGGATGTTGTGGGGCTGTCCAGGTTGACACGCCCCTGCAACATCGTGTGGACATCGGGGACAGTGCCTCTGGATTGGCAGATAGGGGTGGCGCTCCCCCTTTTCAAGAATGTTGACAAGTGGTTGTGTTTCAACTATTGAGGGATCACACTCCTCAGCCTCCCAGGTAAGGTCTTCTCAGGGGTACTGGAGAGGAGGGTCCGTCGGGAAGTCGAGTCTCGGATTTAAGAGGACCAATGTGGTTTTTGTCCTGGCCGTGGAACAGTGGACCAACTTTACACCATCGGCAGATCCTCGAGGGTGCATGGCAGTTCGCCCAATCAGTGTACATGTGTTTTGTGGACTTGGAGAAGGGAGTCGACCGTGTCCCACAGGGAGTCCTATGGGGGATTCTTCTGGAGTATGGGGTACCGAAAGCCCTGATACGAGCTGTTCAGTCCTTGTATGGCTGCTATCAGTTTGGTCCACATTGTCAGCAATAAGTCAGACTCGTTTTCGGTGAGAGTTGGACTCTGCCAAGGCTCCCCTTTGTCACCGATTTTGTTCATAACTTTTATGGACAGAATTTCTAGGCACAGCCGAGGCGTAGAGGGTGTCCGGTTTGGTGGCCTCGGCATCGCATCTCTGCTCTTTGCAGATGATGTGGTTCTGTTGGCTTCATCAAGCCGTGATCTCCAGCTCTCACTGGAGCAAATCGCAGCAGAGTGTGAACCGGCTGGGATGAGAATCAGCACATCCAAATCAGACAGTATGGTCCTCAGTTGGAAAAGGGGCGCGTGCCCTCTCCAGGTTGGGGTTGAGATCCTTCCCCAAGTGGAGGAGTTCAAGTATCTTGGGGTCGTGTTCACGAGTGAGGGAAGAATGGAGTGGGAGATCGACAGACTGATCGGTGGAGCGTCTGCAGTGATGCAGACTTTCTATCAATCAGTTGTGGTAAAGAGGGAGCCAAGTCGAAAGGCAAAGCTCTCAATTTACCACTCGATCTAGGTTCCTACCCTCACCTATGGCCATGAGCTGTGGGTCGTGACCGAAAGAACAAGATCCCGGATACAAGCGGCCGAAATGAGTTTTCTCCGCAGGGTGTCTGGGCTCTCCCTTAGAGATAAGGTGAGAAGCTCGGTCATCTGGGAGGGCCTTAGTGTCAAGCCGCTACTCCTTCGCATTGAGAAGAGCCAGATGAGGTGGCTGGGGCATCTGATTCGGATGCCTCTGGACACTTTTCTGGTGAGGTGTTCCGGGCATGTCACACCGGAAAGAGACCGAGGATGATCCAGGACACGGTGGATAGACTATGTCTCTCAGCTGGCTTGGGAACGTGTCGGGATCCCTCCAGAAGAGCTGGAAAAAGTGGCTGGGGAAAGGGAAGTCTGGGTATCCCTGCGGAACCTACTTCCACCGTGACCCGACCCGGAAAAGCGGCAGATAATGGATTGATGGATGGGACACTCCTCAGCATTAATATGTCAGTAAAGTAGGCTGTTAACCTCATTATTAACTTCGGTCTCTCAGTTCCCACAAAGCAACGTGGTAAATGCGTGGAGGAAAAGGGCATAATTACAACAGAGCAATAAAAAGAATGATGTGGTCAAAAATGCTCACCTTGCATTTCACTATGAAATCCTAACACACCTGGCTCATTTTTTTTCTTCTTTCATTTCTCAAATTGTGTGTCACATTTTCCACCCGCCATCTTCCTGCTCAGTTGTACAACATCTGCCACTCCCCGTTTCAGTCTTTGCAACAGTCTCCACGCAATACCTGATTTGCAGTTTTTGCCATTCAATGTTTTTTGATGGGCAAAATGTGACTTCTGATATGCAAACTGCGATGCGATCCAAGCCCGCTTAATTTGAGCTTTGCACATATGTACATTAGCACAGTAAGCAGTGGACACCACCATCTGATCAGATGTTAACATCCTAAAACAGGGGTCACCAACGCGGTGCCCATGGGCGAATGGTAGCCCGCGAAGACTATATAAGGCACCTGCGAGGTATGTTCTAAAAATACCATAGGCCACAAATTGTTACTATTATTTGTACTTTAAATTCTGAATCTGACTTGCTTACGTGAATTAAAATTTTAAAATCCCTGTAACGTCATATGCTACAATAATTTAAAACAAAAATATTTTATGTACGTGTAATGAACTGAGTCTGAAATTTGCTGCCAACAGGTCATGCAGCCCTTTATACGATTGGTGCTCACAAAGTAGCCCTCAGCCTCAGAAAGGTTGCTGAGCCCTGTCCTAAAACAATGCACTGTACAACGTAAACTGAAAAAAATATATATATTGTTGAAGGAAAATAACTAAGGTAGTATTCTCAACTATAAATGCGGCTGAGTTTAGAAGTTACCAATCACATTAGATCTCATGTTAAATGGGTGTCACCACCCACCTTCCACCATTTAAAGTTTGTGATTAACCAGAAAAATAGTGCAGCGGTGTTTCCTGATATGTTTTTTTGTAATCATATCTTACAGCACAAGCTCATGCTCCCCAAAGTACGTTTGTGACCCGACTAGCAAAAAGTGCATATATATATACACACACCTCAATTCCCAACGTTGACAAATGACACCACACCTGTGAGTGAGGGGAAAAAAAAACATTACCACGAATAATTGTTTGACCGTCGTACGTAGGTTTTCTCAAAGACCAAAAATGACTAACAACACAATCTTTCACGCGTACAGATCTATGCTTACAAGAACGTAGCTTGAGTTCCACTTGCACGAGAAAATAATGGTGAAAGCTAGCGTAGCGTTGAACGGGTCTTCATTAGAAGCTCAATTCGATAAATTCAAAGTTTATGGCTCACGGAGCTGTAAAAAAAATAAACTGCCACTTCGTTTACAACACGGTAACTATGTAAAGGGACAAGCAAAACAACTAACCTTCCTGCTTATATGGCTGACAACTTCCTGGACTGGCATGGACGTCAAGAAACTGCCCAATCACAGCTTGTATTATCGTGAGCTGGTTTGGTGTCAGATTTTCGCACTTTCTTCCAACAGTTAAGGTGGGCGAGATTAGGCGAGAGCTGATCTCGGTTCGGCGATATCAAATTTCCGCTGGAGGGTTCAGAGACCCCACATATTGACTGATTCTGTGTCAGATTCCTTTCGCCATTTTCTCGTAGTCCAAAGATACGAATGTAACACACATCTGATCTCAAGTCAGTTATTTGAACTGCCCTCAAATGAGGCGACATGAGTCTCGTTTGACGTCTCCCTCGCAAAGCCAACGAAAAACATCTAAGGATGGTTATTACAAAAGCATTGTTTCAGCCCGTCTATTCTACGCTGCCAGTGTGACGTCATATACATATATATTTTTTTAATCAACACATTATCTAAATTAAGCGGAAATAAATCCATACTAGCTGATCTGAGATCAGATTGTGACGGAAGGGTTTTGCCAACTGGACGTGGAAAAAAAAAACAACACGCGTCACTTCCGTCAACTCCCGGAGGCAGCACGGAGCAGTCTGTTAGTGTAAGTGTTCTTTTGTGACAATAACTCATTTCAAGCACGCTTTTGGTCTATTTCGGGTGAAACGCTCGCCAAATTGACGCGTGTCGCGCTGTGGTCACTTTTAGCCATCGAAGCTAGTTTAGAAATGTTACAGGTGTCCGGAACGTGACTCGTGACGACTGTATTGTGACTGCTAATGTCGATTTTTGACGTGTCAGTTTTTCCTCACCCGCGGTTAACTCATGTTTTTCAGTGGATAAGAAAAACAAAACAAAACAAAAACAACAACACTGTTGCCACCCTTCGCTAACTAAAAGCACAATTTGACAATATGTATACCGACCATGTAGTTACATTTCAAACGGCGTCAAACTGAGCATTACCATCTTTGCTAAGTCGCCTTTTTTTTTTAAAAATGCTGATCATGTGTATTGTTTCCCATTCCTCCCTTTAGGGCTTAAATAAGTCTAGTTGGATGCAAGTTCCGAAGGGTGAGAACTGTCAGGTGGACATGGAGAGCAAAGCTGGAGATGCTTTCGGTGCTGAGGATGCTCATCCGACGGGCACGGGCGGCGGAGTTGCTATCCTCGCTAAGTAAGACATAGTGTGCTCATTTTCATGATTAAAAAACACGTAAAAACACATTTCAGGTGCTGGAACCGATCAATGTGGAAATTTGATTTGATATACAAACTTTGTTGTGAAACGAATTAAAGTTGAAAGTGAAGGTACCATAGTATTTGTGTACCGGCTATTAAAAACATACATAAATTCTGTACTGTCCCCCCCTCCTAGGCTGGGCCTTCCCAAAGGCTTCTCAGCCAGCGTGGCCAAAGAGTGGCTGGACCGGCGCCGCGCGTCCATCCGGCCGTGGTCCAGTTTCGCTGACCAGCGCAAGTTCTCCAAGCCGCGCAATTTGGGCGACATGTGCCAGCGCGTGGTGAAGAACATGGACACGTACAACAGCAACTACACTTTCATCTTCCTGGGACTGGTCCTGTACTGCATGTACGTCACCTCATTTTCTCGGCCTGCCCTTTTTATTTCTATTGTGCAAAGGAAATCACGAATGACACAAAGGAACAACCGCATTCATTTCTTTTTTTTTTTTTGTCTTCAGAATCAGCTCGCCGATGTTATTGATCGCATTGGCCGTGTTCGTCGGCGCCTTCTACATCATTCACCTTAAATCGCTGGAGTCCAAGCTGATGATCCTTGGTAAGTATGCATCGGATCTGCTTATGATGTAATGTGGTACATTGAGCGATGTTTGTCTTTATTTTTTGTTTTGTTTTGTTTTCCAGGCAAGGAGATGACAGTGCCGCATCAGATGAGTCTGGCTGGAGCCCTCTCCTTACCCGTCTTCTGGTTGGCCGGAGCAGGAGCCGCCGTCTTTTGGGTTCTGGGTGGGTCAATTTCTGTTGATGAATAAACGTAGTACAGGAACAATGTTCCCTCTAAGCTGCGCACCTGCGCACTTGCGCACTTGTAGAGCACACTCAGCACACATGAAAACCGATCCAACGCAGTGAACCACAGCCTGCCACCCACTTTACTTCCTTGTTTACCTGACACCGCCCACCTCTGGCTCTTAAAGGGGTACACTCATAATTACAAACCCCGCCCACCACTGGTGCTTTAGTTAGAAACACAGTCTGGGAAATGCAAAGACGAGTTAGACATCCTGCTTATGTTTACTCTCGATAATAATGGCAAAAGTAAAAAAAAAAAAAAGAAATTATGTTGCTTTAATGAATGTCGGAGTATGTGAATAATAATAATAATAATAATGAAGAAGAAAAAGTGGTGAAACTGGATGAGATTTTCTCTTTTTTTGAGTAAAAACGGTCTGGTCTGAAGCCAAAATAGAACGTACAGGATGAGATGGTGTATAATGTTAAAATTCCACCTTGGCATAGCCTGATCAAGGATGATAGCACAGATGATACAGTGTACAAAAAGCTAATTCTGTGTTTTAAATATAGGAGACATCATAACATTAACTTTAAAACTGTTTGGTAGCATCATTCAGCTTTCAACATCCATTGCTAAAGATATTCTGCAAGCAATAATTCAGTTTTACACCAAGAAAAACAGGGGGATATCATTGTGGGTTACAAATAAATAAATGAAACAAAGTTGGAAGCGATATTTACAATTTTCAGTTCATAGTTGGCTTGGTTTGGTTAGCGATGTATTTTTTTGTTTGTTGACATTTTCATGGCAACTTTGCAAAAGCACAAATAAAATTGTTCTCAAAGTTTTCTGATGGTAATGTACTGTAAATGCTGTAATCTGAATCTTTGAATGAGGCGCGTAACTTCAATGGATTAACACCAATCTGACCACATTGCATACGCCTGATGTTGCTCACAGTGGTCAAAGGGGGCGCTCATGGGCTTAACGTGTTTGCTCAGACACGTCAAAAATTAGAGGGAACGTAGTACAGCAGTATAGTAGAGCAAATGTAATTGTCTTTTTTTTCTCCCCCACTCAGGAGCGACTTTGTTTGTGATTGGCAGTCACGCCGCATTCCGAGAACTGGAAAGCTCTGACCTGGAGGAAGTACTCATGGAGCCAGTGTGATACGCGCTACCTCGCTGACTCGCTCGCTCGCAACACGCACCCGTTACACACGTAGAATTGAAATAATGTACTGTACGTATTCTGGCACACGATCACGGCAAATTCCACTTATTTTCTACAAAAACGCCTCTTATGTTGTTGTAATGTAGTGATGCAACTCTGGAAAAAATACAAAAGTGCAATTTAAAAGCGTTGAACACTTTGAATCCTATATTTATCCTGCACAAATTTTTATTTTTTTTTTTTTGCTATTTTAGTTGAGCTTGTACAACTTTAAACCATTTGGGTTACATGCTGTCACGTGATCAATGTTGGGTAACTTGTAACAAGGTTACATAATTTAATTACAAAAATGTATGTCATTGTAAAGCATTATGTCATTGGTAGAAAATGTCAATTCTTTTTCAAATTTGTGTTATTACAACCTCCGTTACAGCTGGTTTGAAAGCTTGCGATTGGCCACATTCTGGTCATGTGCCATTGCTGGAGTCTCAAACTCAATACTGTTTATCAAATATGACCTCAACGCACTACCTTGTGGTGCAATCTATTAACTGACCTGAAATTTTGAAAATGTTACATCATATTAGAAGACCAAATTCAATTTTTTTTCCTTTTTTTGTTGTTTAAATAATCCCATGATTTTTTGGTGTTGTTCTATGAAGTGCTATCTTCATTGTGCGCATTTGTCATGAGATCAATAAGGTATCATATTTTCCACATGGTATACGGATAACACAACATGTTTTTATCATTTATATGCATTTGATCATATTTGCCATCATTTTATTTTTTTAAGGAACAATTTGAAAATAAGCGTGTACAATTGGAATCCAATTTTTAGAGGGAATAGGCAAAAGTCCTCACTATGCATTCATTCAAAATAAAGAAAAGTAATCAAATTGTAATCAAGTATCATACTACTTTGAGAAAGTTACACTGCTGTGACATTTTTAACAGGATAAGTTGTAATTGTAACCAACTACATTTCCAAAGTAATCATCCCAATACAATACTGTGTTGCGTAGTCAAGAGTTGATATTTTTATTGGGTCAATTTAGCTTTGCCATAAATAAAGTTCTGGTAATACCCCCAAAAGCTTTTTATGTTCCTTTCGCGTTGTTTTCTTCCTGAACATACCGAAGACAAACACAAACGTTGAAAAACCTGCACCCTGATGACAAGGACTGTGCTAATTTTTAAGCAGTCTACTTGCATTGAGCGAGCATATTAACGTTGATGTCCCATTTCCAAAGTCTGACTGACATGAAATTTGCCTTTAAAAGGAGCAGTTCAACTGCGCTAAGATGCCTGATGATTTTAAAAAAAATATATATATATAAATGATTTTCCATGACAAGAACGATAGCAAGCATTCAAGATTCCTCCAGAATGTTGTCGTTATTGTAGCAATTAATATCGTGTAATTTATTTTCTAGTCACTTCCCCGCGCAACCCACAGCACGTAGCAATTTAAAATCTCCACTGTTGCTATTTTCAACGCAATCCGGCCCAATATTGTGTTGTTCTTGAGCCCCAAGGCTTCAACAGTTCCAATTTCGGAATTCTCTGTTTCAACTCGGTACGCTCTCCAAACATTGAATCATTTACCTTCGTTTCACATTTTGCGCAGATTGCAAACTTGCACAGATATGTACCCAATACATTTCCCAAACAGCCTCTGGACAATGCGCCGCACCACAATAATGCCGTGGAATTTTCTCAAGCAAAAATGTGTTGCGGAGGAGACTTTTGTGCCTCTTCCGTGTCTGGTTGTGTCATTTTGCCGTGTTTGCAGTGGGGAAAGGAACATTTGCTCTTATCTTCCATCTGTAGCTCTTGACTCCAAATGTGCTGCCGCCACCAACGCTCTTATGACCCCAGCGACCAGTGCTTTCAGAGGACCCCCTCGCTCCGGTTACCATGGTAATGACCTTGAAACCCCCCCCCCGCGCTGTCCGTGCCTCCCTCCCTCTCTCCCTCTGACACACACACACAGGCTTGTACACTGCAGCAAAGGCGAGCGATCGATATTCTATTAAATGGAGTGAGGCGGATGGTGTGGGAGGGGGGAGTGTCGTCGCACTGCAGTGAGATACAAGAGGTCTTTGGATGCTTGTCAGTTTTTCTCATTTTAAAACGTCAGTGGGATTGGAGGTAGGGTTGATTTGAATCAGGTGAGCCTTTGCTCAATTATGCTGGGCAGCACACACACGTGATGCACGCCGATGTGTTGAAAGTCACGCCCGATGGCAGCCCATCCTATTCACATCTTTCAAAAACGGCTTGAAACGTGAACAGTAAATATTTGCACGATTTCATCTACTGCGGATCGGTAGTGTGAGTTTTGAATTTCGTATTATGAGCAGCTGTTTAACCTATTGTTCACTTGTATGTGAACTCAGCTTACTTGAAGCAGTCTCAAGCCACTCAAGTTAACGACAGTGTAATAACAGGTTACATGATTTTTGTTTTTCTTTAGGTTTTGTTCATGTTCAAAAAGTATTTGTTACAAGTTAATATTCACAACACAATGTAAAGAAGAGTATTTTAAAATGGATGATTAAATACTGCAAAAGCATTTGTAAATAGTCAATATTTATAGTGCATTATGAGATACTACATACTTTATAAATGGCATTGACTGGGTTGAGGATTCTGAAAAATCATGTTCACATCTACAATTAACCCATTCATGGGCAGGGTGGCAATTTTTTGCCTTATTGAGATGAAAGTCTCCTAACAGGCCACAATCAAGGAAATAACACTTCTTTTTCATCTATGGTTTAGTTATATGATAACTTGTGGCAGCCATGTTGGGTCAGGAAGGAAAGGGAAACAACTCCGTGGTAACTTTGACCAATGAGTTATCCTCTCCTGATACCAAATTATGGCTTCAGATTAAAACACTTAAATATTTTGATATACTGAAGGTTTATAATGCGTGAAAATCACAATGTCCCAAAAAGGGGATGTTGCCCACAAATGTTTTTTTTAAATGTATTAGATATAAAATTCTTAATATTTTACAGTTTATTTTGTAAAACTATGGAGAAACATTGAAGAATATCAGTTAAAAAAAAATTGATATCTTTCATCAATAACAAACACATTTTTATGTTACATCGAGTCTTTTATGAAACACAATTTCATGAGTTCAACACAAAAGTTGTTGAACTAAATTTAGTGTTGTAGTTGCTTATTCATTTTTTTTTTTAAATAAAAGGACAAAGAAAGAGCCGAAGTCAGGAGGTTGTATTAAATGTTTCTAGATGTTTTATTGGTGTTGCTTTCCTGTCTTTGACACGTTCTTCCTAGTACACTTTTGTTTGTTTTCTCATTATTTGTCTTGAACGTCAACCTTGAAGCCGCCAGCCTGAGACGCATACACGCACACACACGTGGACCAGAGCCGTCAACATCATCTTCATCCTCGCACATCATAAAGCCCACACTTACTCGAGTGTTGTCCATTTTGAAAGAGAACGGGCCCAAAAGAACTGGGAAAAAACGGCTTCTTTTCTTATTATATATATTTTTTTCCCTTATTGTATGGGTGTCATTTTAAATTCAGTATAGAATTATATAGAGTTCCTAGAGCACACAGAAAGATTGTTGATGTGAGGGGGTGTCAGTAAGAACAACAATGCTGTCACACAGTGTACACAAACAAGAGACAAACAGTTGGGGGTGAGGTGGGAGAAACCACAGGGGGATGCCTTGGTGTGCCCCCCACACCTCTGTAAAAATTAAAAACAAAATATAAACAAATCGGTGAATCGCTCCCCCTACCTGACATCTTAAAAGAAATAAAGACAACAACTACACTGTGGTGCAGGTGGGAGTCAGTCAGTGTGATGGGTATGTGAGTGCAAGGGGGGGGCGATGGAGGGGACGGGAAAGGGTGGTGGGACGGTTGCGGGTGGGGGAATTCAGGAGGGGGCAGCAAGGTGGCCCTTTTTCAGCCGACTCGGCTCCTCGGAATCTACATAAGACAATATGCAGCTGCCGTTTGGTAGATATTATTATTATTATTATAATACGGGTTTATGTACACAGCAGTGAAAGAACACATGCAAAGACTATCATATGGGAAGAGACTATGAAGAGGGGAAGGAGGGGGGGGGCATGTGTGTGTTGGATTGGATGTAGAAACTTGTAAAGGTGCTTTTGCTGTTTTGAATCTTTGGGGCAGTTGGGATGAAAATTGCTTCGAAGCTTTTTTTTTTTTGTCTTGAATGGGGGAGAAGGAGGAAAACTGGGACTGAGTTGTGTGTGTGTGTGTGTGTGTGGGGGGGGGGTAAATTGAAGAAGATGAGGGATGAAGGGGAGGCAGAGGGGCAAGGGTGATGAGCAACAAGATGCTCTCCGACGATCAATAATACGTCTCCTTCTCCACCCAACCTGCATGACAGGAAACAAGGACACGTTTTGCTGTTAGGTCACCACCAGCTGCCTCCACTCAGAGTCAAATAAAAAAAATAAATACATACATGCATAAAAGACAAGAAATACCGCATAAGGGACTTATTGAAAAGAAAATTGAATCAAGCAATAGGGGAAAAAAGTAATAATAGAAATAAAAAAAACAAGTATATAAATACAGTACCACGTATACCAAATAAAAAAAACAAAATATGTAAATGTATGTATATATGAGTGCATAAAAATCTAAAATACAAAAAAGGGAAAATCTAAATTAAAAAATGACAAAAGACTTCTTTCACGGAAGTTATCAAAAAATCAAATCAAATAAAATTAGATAAAGAGAAATATATTCAAAAAGAAAAAACTAAGGCCACAATACAATTATAATAAATAATTTTAAAATATATAAATACATAATATATAAATAATAAATAAAAGAAAAATCTATTTAAATTGAAAATAACATGACCAATGTAAGTACAAGTTTGAGTATAAAATCATGAAAATAAAAATTAAAATACATGTAAAATATAATTTTAAATGTAAAAAAAAAACACATGATAAAGTTAACTGAAAAAGTAAATAACCAAATATTAAAAAAAAAAAAAATTATACAGTTTCAAATGTAACTTGGTGATACTGTAAAATAAAACTGACCTCCAGGGTTCCGGCGGATGAGGAGCTTTCGAATTTCATCGTAAACGAAGATGAGGAAACTGTAAGGGAATGCGCAGAACCACCAGGAAGGCCTGCACGCAACACACATACACGAGCTTAACATTTACATGGCAAAAGCCAAGTCACAAAGCAAGCCACGCGTCATGTCCACCTTTTAAAGGTTGAGCCAATTGAGCCACTTACAACTTGTGTGTGGGCTTGTTTGTAACTGCATCGTTGTCATTTTGCAGGAGAGTGATTGCAACTTTTTAGAGCTTTGCTCGAGTCATGAGTGGCTGAAGTGATTTCAGTGGCTGACTGGTGGGGAAAGAAAACAGCAAACTCTCACTTGAGGGGATACATCCTGAGGGCCACATCCATGCCCGGGCAGTAGGACAGGAAGGCAGCCAGGGCGGTCTCTTCAAACAGGCCAAAGATCAAGATCTTGTTCCTGGTGGGATCAATGGCGACAAGACCGTTTTAAAGAGGAACCCACCGTGAAGAGCCTTACTGTACTCGACAGTAGCCTACTGACTTCATGCCCTGCTGGAAGACCGAATTGCGCCTGGTCTTGCAGATGATGACGTCGGCCCACTGCACCACCACAATACTGACGAAGAAGGCCGTGTGGCACGTGAACTCCACAATCTTCCTCTGCTCGTATGTCTGAGGAAAAACGCGAGGAGCACGTCAGCAAAAGCCGACATGTTCACACAACAGACACGCTCACATGACAGCATTGATCCAACACTTTATGTGCCACGTGGAAGAGGAAGACAAATGACGAGGACCCAAGACAACAATGCCAACAAACATGGCACGGCTAACGGCCATATACTTTTCCCTTGAGTTACAGTTTATCACTTTGTAATATTGGTCTAATAAGTGTGGAATGTGCTCTAATATTTCAGTGTTTAGTGGATTTCTGGTTGGAGTATTTTTCATTTGAAATTTATATATCCATAAGGTTGAATATCAATTTGTTAATATTTTGTCAGGTTTTGTTCATTTTTCCCCCCAAAAATTGACATCATATTTGCATATTTTATAACTTTATGTTAAATGTAATATTATTTCAGCCATTATTTGAGCCACTTATCCTCACAAGGACCGCAGGAGTGCTGGAGCCTATCCCAGCCGTCAACGCGGAGGAGGCAGGGTACACCCGGAACTGGTTGCCAGCCAATCACGGGGCACATATAGAGAGACAAAAATACCTGCTCACATTCACACCTACGGGCAATTTAGAGTCTCCAATGAATGTTGCATGTTTTTAGGATGTGAGAGGAAACTGGAATGCCTGGAGAAAACCCACGCAGGCACGGGGAGAACATGAAGAGTTTGTTTTCAAAACGAGATATAGGCATTTTTTTCAGATTTACGAAACGCGCGCCAAAATTATCCATTCGGAGCTGGATAATTTTGGCGCGAGTTTCGTAAATCTGAAAAAAATGCCTATGTCTCGTTTTGAAAACAAACTCTTCACATGCAAAGTCCACACAGGTGGGGCCAGGATTTGAATCTGGGTTCTCAGAACGGTGATGTTAATTCTCTAACCAGCTACTCCACCGTGCCGGCTGTCTTTTTTAAATATTTTGTGTAATTTAATTGTACTGGGCCTCAACAGATGTGGAAGTGCAATTCTATTTAATGTACATGTGACACATTTAAACAAACCCCTAACCTATTTATTTTGTCAATTTGTTCATAATACCAATATGAAATGTTCATATTTGTACCCATTGTTGTCCGTAGCTGTCCTCTAAGTCGTTGCAGGCACGGTCGTCCCAGTCCAAGCGAATCCCCACCAGTCGACTGGGCAGGAAGCCATTTTCGGCCAAGATGACAAAGTAGGAAAAGAAGCCGCCCAGGGCCTGGATCATACCTGAGGGAAACACAAGCCAAACAAGGTGCTCATGCTCACTCTTTCACACACCTGCTAAACGTGTGCCAAAGGGGCTCGACCCACCAATTTGTCCGTAGGCGATGCTGATGAGGCGCTCATTCACCAACTTGTCCCTGAATGGGTTCCTGGGCTGACGCTTCATGATGTCGCTCTCTGCTGCCTCGTAGGCCAGCGAGATAGCGGGAACCTGTGAGCAAGTTAGCAGTTTGTATGTTAGAGTAAGTAATGAGTTCAGAAACATACATTTTAGTTGAGGAGCCACATTCACCCCAATTGGATCTGAAGCGTGCCAGGCCAATATATTCAGCCCATTAATTTGACAACAATTCAAATTTCTGTCTTTTTTTTGGGTACAAATAATCAGGTTTAGGGGAGGTATATTTTAATTTTATCCACATTTATTGATTACTATATGAAATTTCTTGAAATTTCTTAAAAAAGATTTCAACATTATGGATCAGTTTTTTCATTACTACGTGTAGGGTTGGGCACCAAGTATCGAGAATCAATTGGAAGTCGGACAAATGTTCCGATCCAAGCAGGATTACAAATTTTCAAGTTTTGATGCCCCCAGTCTGCCAGACTTCCAACCAAAAGTATGTGTTCAAACCAAAGAAGTGAGAAGACCGTGAGATTTTTCAATTGTAAAGTACCGGTATGCGTCTTGGTTCCAAAAAGGTTGGAATTTGCTGTTCTGGTCACATCACGTGTTCAACAGAATGGCAGCATGTTTACACAACCAAGAGCCCTAGCACTAGCTTGCTAGGCCAAGTATGGTTTTGCTGCCTGCTTGTGAGTCATATTGTATTAAAAGTACACGAGCATACCTCAAGCAAGCCTTAGAAAAACTTCCTTCCTTGTCCTGAGCACGGGTTACCCCCAACACACATTTTCCCCCCATTTTCTTCTTCCTATATTACAGCCGCGGTGATCCACTTTTCTTGTCATTGCCACGGTAATGAGTATATCCGGTCGCATTTGAGTTGACAAGATAAAGCCCAACGATCCGATCAGGTCAATAAAATCGGTGTAAAGTCTAGTAAAATCAATCAAATTAATATAAATTTAAATGCATAGCTTTGATCTTAATTCTGGTTAGAATCAGTCCTATCAAAAATGTTAGTAGAGTTCATAAGTAAAAACTTAAAACAATTCAAGTTGGAATGGGATCCTTTTATAGGACAGCTCAGGCGCGCCCGCAATAACGTTTGATACCGCTGCCTTAAATATACGGCTTGTCCTCACATGTAATGTAAATGTACTCACCATGTCAGTTCCCAGGTCAATGCAGAGGATGGTGATGGTGCCCAGTGGCAGGGGAATGTTGACGATGATGAACAGGAGGAAGGGTGTGATCTCTGGAATGTTGCTGGTCAGTGTGTAGGCGATAGACTTCTTCAGGTTATCAAAGATCAAGCGACCTGAAAAAGTAATAGTATTAATAATTTAGTATATGAGAAAATGACTGACGCTGAATTCTGACAGATTCATCCGGTTTCACCTTCTTCCACTCCCGTCACGATGGAGGCAAAGTTGTCATCTAGCAAGATCATGTCTGCAGCTTGCTTGGACACGTCTGAGCCGGAGATTCCCATGGCAACGCCAATGTCAGCCTTCTTCAGGGCAGGAGAGTCGTTCACGCCGTCGCCTGTCACAGCCACGATGGCACCCTGGGAGAGCACAGAGAGGTGAAGTGACGAGACCTTATTCAATTGGCCACTGGGGCCATCTGCTGGTCTTTTAAGGTACTGCACGAAGTCAAGCCAAATTTATTTTGGGTGTTAATCACAACAGATTCTCAAAAGTGGGGAGCAGCACGATGACCGACTGGTGATCACATTTCTTACACAGTTTTGAGGACCTGGGTTGAAATCCAGCCTTTCTTTGTGGTGTTTGCATGTTCTTCCCTATGCCTGTGTGGGTTTTCTCCAGTTACTCCGGAGACTCTAGATTGCCTGTAGGTATGAATGTGAATGGTAGTTTGTTTCTATGTGACCAGCAATTGGATGACGACCAATTCAGGGTGTACCCAGCTACTCGCCCGCTGTTAGGTTAGATATGGCTCCACCACACTCACAACCCTAGTGAGGATATGCGGTTCAGAAAATGGATGGATTGTTTCTCAAAGGGCTTCAGAGGCCTACAGTTGGCAAACATCATTATCTCCCAACTGTGCAAGGAAAAATTCACAACCTAATTTGGAGCAAAAAGTGATTATTCTAAGAACAGACCACAGATTAAACTGTTTCAATCAATTTTTTTCCTTTTGTACCCCATGGACACTACATTTTTGAAATCCTTGGCATTTCCTGGGTGTATTTAGGTAAAACCTGTTTAATTACAGACTCAACACTTTTTTCTGACAGAAAATTAGTTTAGATTAGATTAAAAATAAAATAAAAATGTAAAAAAATATTACACTATAATAATAACATAAAATATTATAAAATTAGATTAGGTCATCGCTAAGGTTAGGTTAGCTAGGTAAGTTACCTTGTAAATTAAGTTAACTCTGATCCATTTTTGGACAGGGGTGTAATTTTATATATTGTTATTTATTTCTGAAATTGCTTATCGCGCACCAATTGAGCTAATGAAGAACAATTCTGATTAGAAGAAGTGCAGATTCTTCCTGCTGACGATGGAGAAAAATTAAATTTCAATTTAAGAAATGGAAGCTCCCTCTGCTGCTGTTAGAAAGACTACAGGAATCATGAGAAAGAATAGTGGCACTGAAAATATATAAATCTTTCATTCATTAGGCTGCTCTACCACCTTGCATTGTGCAAATAGAAATATGCATGTGAAATAAAATATACCTGTCTCTGGCAGCCCTCTACAATGATCAGTTTCTGCTGAGGGGAGGTTCTGGCAAAGACAATCTCAGTGTGGTTCCTCAAAATGTCATCCATCTGATCCTGAGAGAGATCCTTCAGGTCAGTTCCATGGATAACGCAAGCCTTGGCATCCCTATTAAAACGAGAAAAGCACGATTAAGGGTCTTTGAAATACCAGAATAGAGTTTCCAAATGGGAGTCTTACCTGGGGTTGACTTGGCTGACGGGGATGTTGAGACGAGCCGCGATGTCCTCCACCGTCTCGTTGCCTTCAGAGATGATGCCCACTCCCTTAGCGATGGCCTTGGCTGTAATTGGATGATCTCCAGTGACCATAATGACCTAAAACAAAAAAAGGGCGAGACGGAATCGAGTGACTTATGTGACCCAGGACAGACACTCTGGTTGTTTTGAAGAGGCTCTCTCTACCTTGATTCCGGCAGATCGACACTTGCCCACGGCGTCGGGCACGGCTGCGCGGGGAGGGTCGATCATGGACATGAGGCCCACGAAGCAAAGGTTGTCCGTCTGGAAGTTGACGTCATCTGTGTCGAATGCGAAGCCCTTTGGGTACTGGTCCTCTGGCAACATTAAATGGCAAAAACCTGGAGGGTGGAGAGAATGGGTCTGTCATTAAAAACTGGATAAATTGCTACTAGATATCTGAGGGATTTACGTCGAAAAAGATGCTGCATCATGCAAATGGTTATGAACCCATTTACTACAATCAGTCTCAAGTCATAATAAAAAAAGAAATGCTTTGCTACCATCTTGTGGCTATAGGATTCTGAATTTTGCACTTCGTGGGGGAACATTGTCCCCTAAATGTTTCCTCGGTAAGGTAAAATGATTGACAGCCTTTTAAAATGTCACATTCATAGTACTTGGAGGTTCCACCATCATTGCCATCAAAGCATTCAATAGTGTTGTGTAGTTGGTATTAAGTGTTCATTGCCTTCTTTCAACAACTGCATTTACTCAAAATAACCCTTGAAAAGGGTTTACACAATTCCAGCAGCAGGGGAGTCCGATGTATGAACTGGCGGCTTTTGGGGAGCCAACCCCCATTTTCGAATCCATTTTTCATACCGCATATCCTCACTACGGTTGCGGTTATAATGGTGCCTATTCCAGCTGCCTCTGGGTGCGAAGCAGGGTACATCCTGAACTGGTTCCCAGCAAATGCCAGGGCACACAGACACGTTTTCAAACCTATATGTACTCTTATAGGGAATTTAGTCTTTTCAATAAGCCTACCATGTATGTTTTTGGAATGTGGGCTGAAACCGTAGAATCAAGAAAAGCCTCATTTGAGCACAATTACACTCCCAAGCAGGATTTCTTTGGCACTAGATTTAGGAAAGAGTTCCTGCAATTCAAGGGTATGGCTTAAGTTCCAAGTTCTGAGGTAACGTTATATTTTGCATTTTGTACTCCATGTTATTTTAACCAAGCAGAATCATTTATAGATGAGGAATAAAAATGTGTACGTAGTTTTGTTTAATATACTAAAAATGTGTTAGTATAAATAAATGTCTCACTTCTAGCACAAGACTCAAGACTGCAACCATATTGATATTATTATTATTTTTTAGCTTGGGTGATTCAAATTTTTTAATCTTGTTGCATTAGTGCGAGTGCATGTTTTAATGGTTGTAAGTTGCCTTTTTTCCAGTGCAATTTCCTCCTGTACGAAAGAGAGCGTGCTGTGATGGAATTGCGAAGATTGCCCGCTTCATTTGTTGCACTCTCATTTCACCCATTATTAGAAAGACAGTCATGTGCAAAGGTTTTGATAACAAATGAGCTAACAAATTCATATCTATCAATCTATCTGTCTGTCTGTCTAAACCCTGTTTAGACCAGACATACGGAGATACAGTATGTGCAAACTTAAAAACTCATTTGAAGTGCAGCACTAATGATTTGTTCATGTTTTGTTTGAGACTACGATTTTACAAATGATCAAATATAAGTTTTTTTTTAATTGTTTGTCTTTTGTCTGCTACTGCTTGTTGGGGACAAACGTCTTGTTCAGAGTACAGTAACATATCTTGCAAAGGTTATACCTCAGTGTCAATCAAAACTATGGTATGGTCATGTTGTACCTAAAAAAAAATGGGGTAACCAAATGATGTGACGGTGTGTCCAACTTTTGATGGCGCAAAAGTTAGTGTAGGGCCCTGCAACAGATGCTGTATTGCTCCAGCATGAAACCGATAAGAAGTCACACAGCCGTGTTTTGAGCAAGAACACAAAGATCATTTTTCAGATGAGTCAAAGACTGGAAAAATAAGTAAAAACCACTTCCGAGTTGGAATTCATCCAAATTTCTTACCTTAATGCTTCAGGGGAAAAAAAACCCCAAAACTTTTATGGAGGGTGTACAGTGAAATCTCGTTCACAAAACACTGACAATGACAATGACAAGAAACCAACCACATGGATTGGCTACTGGCGTGCGCAAAGCAATTAAACCACATCATGTCTGATATCATAAGAAAGCTTGGGGTTCTCTGGAACAGCAAATTTAATTCAAATGTATGTTATTGTATGTATGAACCAACAAGAAGCGGTAATACAGTCATGGTGTAAACAAAACATCGATGTTAGTAAAATGCGGATCTATACATCTTTGGAAAACATTTTTCTGCTTTTTTTTTATTTTTAGAAAATCTATTTAGCTCAAAACAAGGCCATGCTATGGGATCACAAATATGACTTATCTTTTATCAGATTATGAGTGGATGGAAATCAACTGTGAACTATCATTCCCAGTCTACATCCTTACCCAACACTCTCTCTCCCAATCCTCCCAGCTCCATGTAGGCGTTTTGGAAGGCCTCTTTCATCTCCTCATCCATGGGCTGCTCTTTACCCTGCAGCAGGATGGTGGAGCAGCGATCCAGGATCCTCTCGGGGGCTCCCTTCATCACCAGCAAGTAGCGGTTGTCATTGGGGTCCTCGGTCTCATGCACAGAGAGCTAAAGCAGAAGGACAGAAGGGATGGTTTTGATGAGAGGCTTACTTTTGTGAGTCCCATGTTTATTTGAGTCTATGAAGCGAGCTTTTCAGTGTGGACGTACTGTCTTTTTTCATGACTTACTTGATATTTGTTGGTGGAGTTGAAGGGGATCTCGGCCACCTTCTTGTTCCTCTCTCGCATCATCCTGACCGAGCCGCAGGACAGCTCGATGCACTTGAGCAGGGCCGACTCGGAGGCGTCGCCCGCCACGTCACGTTTGAGGATGGCCACCGAGTCCTGTCCCGCCTTGAACTGAGCACGGTTGCACAGAGCGGCGATGCGCGCCAGAGACTGCCACGTTACTGAGCTTTTGTCAAACGACGCGCCTGGTGAAGAGAAAACAAATTATTACACAACTGCAAATTGTTTTTGTTATATGTGCTAGTAACCAGTTCAGGGTGTATCTTGCCGCTAACTCAAAGTCAGCTGGGGGGAAGTATGATTTCAAAAAATAAATAAATAAACAATTTTAAAGTGTTATGACTTTCTTATTCTTGGAATTAAAAAAAAAAAAAAAACAATTAACTATCCCCTTAAGAGCAGCAAAAAAAAAAAAAAAAAAATCAAAGAACGTTACCAAGTAATCAAAAGTGAACAAATGCATTTAAAAAAAAGTTTGAACCTTTTTGTGCATTCTTTCAACTAAAAAAAAAAAAGAATTGATTTATTATTTTTTTTAACTTATCACAATCTTGAATTCATTAAAATAAATAACTCATACAATGGTTGGATGGATTTTGCGAGGACGTTTTTAACATTTGAGAAGACAGAAGTGTTTGATTTAATTTTACATTTGTTAATGTTTAAAATGAGATGTTGTGGTATGTTTATTTAGCCCTCTTAATTTGGCAGTATAGCTAAGACTATTTTTTTACACAATTGTAAACTATCCTTATACCAGAACTGTGACTCGGCTGCACACCCCTGATCAAATGCCATGTTTTTGTAATTTAAAACGAGAACAAAATAACTCATTCCAAAACTTTTTTTTCTAAATAATGTGACCAACAACCTAAACAAATCAAGAAAAAAATGAAATACAATTTTGGGAGGGAAGAAGACAAAAATGAAAAATATTTTTGGGGGGAAGTATAAGTAAACAGATAATTTGATGGCACAAGTGTGTTCAGAATTAACCACACATTTGCAAACTCATGTTAGTGGGAGTCAGCACACAACTGCCACCATTTCTACCTCTGATTAACTCAAAATAAATGAATGTTTGTGTGTAGAGTGTTAAAACACTCAATCTACTGGACTTTTATGACAATTGAATGTGTAATTGTTACTTTACAGATTGTCTGTACTGTTATTTTTAACTCTGTATACACCAGAATGAGTTATTCCCACAAAAATGTATCCCAATGGGAAATTTTAGTTTGAACATTTCCATCCATATATTTAATATATATAAAAAAAACACGCAGGCACGGGGAGAAAATGCAAACTCAATACTGGTGGCTCGTCATACATGTGAGGCAGATGTGCTAACCACCGGTCACTGTGCCGCCGGTTTGAATCAGTAATCAGTGTAATTTCGCATTTGCATCCATCACAAAGTTTGACTGTCTCCTCACTCACCAGACTGGTCCTCTGTGGTGTCAGCCTCGTGGATCTGGTTGTCGAACCACATATGAGCCACGGTCATCCTGTTCTGAGTCAGCGTGCCTGTCTTGTCGGAGCAGATGGTGGAGGTTGAGCCCAACGTCTCCACAGCCTCCAGGTTTTTCACCAGGCAGTTTTTCTTTGCCATCCGCTTGGCAGTCAGGGTCAGACAGACCTGGACAGATAAAGTTTTAAATTTAGGATTGGGCATAAAGAATCATGAATCTACAGGAACTGGGACTAACAATTTAGATCTCCCGGAATCAATAAAATTGAAAAATTCTATTTTGATGCCTACAATCCACTGGCCCCAAAGAACAAAGTGCTAAACAAAGAACATACATAAAGATGTGCTTGTGCCCAATGGCGGCGGACAACAAAAGTGTGCCTCCAAATTGTTAAAATAAATGATCAATCACCTCAAAGCTACACTTTGAATTAAATTATATTGTCCTAAGGAAGCCTTCATGATGTGAACAAGTCTGACACGCCCCCTACTCCTCTGACCCCAAGCCTACACTCTGTGGAACTTCAGTCAAGTCAAATAGTGAGAGAAACAATGAAATACACCTGCCAGCATTAAGACAGCTAACAAGTTAAATGGTCAGTTTCACTTTTGCACTGATGTTTTTTAAGCATTTATTTTAGTCTTCAAACCAACGAAAGAGCCAATGGCCAAAAACAAACAAAAAAAAAACACTTAACATTGAGCTGAAACGTCACCGCAGGTCCAACCAGCAACTTTACATCGCAATGGATTGGAACACAATTTACATAAACAAACACTAAACATGTGCCTCATTGGTGGGTAGGTAAAGGAATCAATGTTTTATGGTATTTGGTTCCATTTATTACTTTTTTTTCTTTCCCTAGGTTTTCAAAATTGACGTGTGAAGTTTCTATTTGTGCCAAAATGCTGAGATCTTGTGCATACCCTTAAAAAAGGCTACATGCTTAAAACAGGAAGTCAAGACAAAAATAATACACATAGTCCATTCAATGTGATAAAACTGTTGAAATGACCCTTTATAACAATGCTACATTTAACTTTTGAGATGAAAAATGAATAATATTAAGTCAATGGGTATTTTCATACACATGGCATCTTAGTTCAAAAGGTTTGAAATAGATGCTGAACCTGAGTCAAATGTTTATTTGAGTCTATGATGTGAGCTACTAAGAAAATGGATGTTCATGATTTGGACAGCCTTTATTTAATTCATGCAAACCTTTTGACCCAGCCCCCTAAAACAATCAGAATCATTTGGAATGGAAATGAGGAATCGGAATCAGGACCAGAATCCCTCAAATTCAAACGATGCCGAATTCTAGTTAAAATGTCTCAAAGCAGACTTAAATGCACTCACAGTGACAGTGGCCAGCAGGCCTTCGGGCACGTTAGCGACGATGATACCGATGAGGAAGATGACAGCTTCCAGCCAGCTGTAGCCCAGGATGAGGGCCAGGACGAAGAAGGTGACCCCCAAAAAGACGGCCACGCCGGTAATGATGTGGATGAAGTGTTCAATCTCCTTGGCGATGGGGGTCTTGCCCGTCTCCAGGCCAGAGGTCAGGGTAGCAATGCGACCCATGACCGTGCGGTCTCCGGTGCAGATAACGATGCCACGGGCTGTGCCTGGTTTTGGGAGAGAAGCAGAGCACACAATTGTTTTTTGATGGGTCTTACGTTTAGCACATTTTAACTTTGTCGTTGATTTGTTTGTATACCCAAACCAGCATAAATCTAAGTAGTAAAATTGTAAATAAGTAGAGTGATGGCATAGAAAGAGTAGAATGCAATGTTAGAAGACCAAGGCTATCTTTTCTGACAGCATCCATGCCCTTTAGAGTAGACTTTAAAACGATCCGATTGACCTGTTCAGGATCGGCCGACAATTTGCATTTTATGTTGATTGACTTTCATGTCATAATTTGCCAATCTGCTCAATGACGTCATTGAATGGCTCGGCAACGGACATTTACTCCACGTCGCCATTGTGTACAGTATATTTGAACTCAAAAGCTAGTTTATTTTTAGCCTTGACGTAATGCTGCAAATACCTGACACCCAATAGTTATTTTTATAAAACCGTCGGCGGCGTTGAATAGAAAACATCTGAGACAGACAACGTCGAATGCATGGATCAGACCACAAGACAAATTTGGTCTTTCATGATTGAAGTATGTCAGAATACTGCAATAAAATCTTGTATTCTGATCTGTCACTATGCCTCAATGGCATAAATACTAAGATATATTATTTGTACTCTATATTCATTATACAGAACAAAAATACATTATTTCTTGTAAATGAATATTTTTTTTAGCAGTTTCCCCACAGTGGTCATGTCAGACCACCTTGCCACGGCACACTGGTTGGGAATCACCGTCCGAATTAGATACTCAGTGCTCAGTACATTTAAGTAGACACACTGCTTAATCTTGTGATTGGCTTGGTGACTGGTTATCATTTTATAAAACTCGCTGATCGGCCCCAAAAATCTTGATTTTGCAAAGCAGTGATTCCCAAACTTGTGTTGGAGCGCCCACCTTTTGGAGATGAAATTCTTTTCAGGACCTCATTAGATTTGGAATTATCAAATTAAAATTCACTTTGAATTATTTTATCAAAACTACCCATCCATTTTCTAAGACGCTTATCCTCACCAGGGTCGCAGGAGTGCTGCAGCCTGTCCCAGCTGTCTTTGGCCAAGAGGCAGCGCAACCCTGAACTGGTTGCCGGACAATTGCAAGGGACATACTTGTATAAACAAAGCACCATTCACTCTCACATTCACACCTACAGGAAATTTAGACTCTTGAATTAACTGGAGTGCCTCAAGAAAACCACAGAGGCACGGGGAGAACATGCAAACTCCAAACAGGCAGTGCTGGGATTTGAACCCCGGTCCTCACAACTGTGAGGCAGATGCTCTAACCAGTCACAACACCATGCGACCCTTTATTAAAACTATTTTGCATAAAAGGGAAAAAAATAGTCGAATAAACCACTTGTTATAAATTACATAAAATAATTAAAATTATACTTGTAATCCAAGTAATAAGATATACATTAAAATGCACATTAATTGTCATAATTAAAAGAAGTACTTTTTCATGTGCATTTAAAATGTTTTTGTTTTTCACCTTCTTTATAATTGACCTGTCAAACCTGTTTAAAAAAAAAAATCAAAATGTGGCTGATGAGAGATTTGCCCCTCCCTGTTTTAAGTAAATAATAAGTACATTGATTCTCAGAAAACAAGTACAAAGTCTCATTTTAGAACAGAGGTGAGGAACCCATGGCCTTTCTTCCCCATATGGCGAGTGCCTGCATTTCATACACCTACACCCCGACATCACATTTCAAGCTAAACTGTTAAATAGGCCAAAACAGGCCAAAGTATGGTATGTCACATGATTGACAACCACCAACATACCTTCCACACAATTGGTGGAGAAGAAAGCCACATTGCGGGTCTCCAAGGGGTTGTCATGGGTGCAGTCGGGGGACCTGCTCTGAGGCTCTGATTCGCCTGTTAGGGAGGAGTTATCCACCTGTATAGGTGAAAGAGTTACAGAACATTGTACGTTTGTTTAATCTTGTTCTACAACATTGCCGCAGTCTAAAAGCTGTGTGTGCTTACCTTGCAGCCATGTGCTGAAACCACTCGGATGTCAGCGGGGATCCTGTCTCCTCCCTTCACTTCGATCAGATCTCCAGCTACCACTTCTTCTGCGTTAATTTGCACCTTCTCGCCCTCACGGATCACCAGTGCTTGCTGTGATAAATAGTTGAAGAATACATTGTGAATCTTCATTCTAAAAACATTGTAAAAAAAAAAAAAACTAATATCATGACTTGTGTGACACATTACCTGGGGCACCATGTTCTTGAAAGATTCCATGATTTTGGAACTCTTGGCTTCTTGGAAATACGAGAAGCAACCGGTAATGATGACGACGGCTGTGAGCACAATACCTAGGTACAACTACACAAACAAATCAGAGATGATGGGATATGAGATGACACACAGTAGACGTGATGTAACGCGCAACTCACATTGTCTCCGGCAGGGTCGTCTTCAGTGGCAGCTTGGATGGCGTAGGCTAAGAAGCAGAGGATGGCGCCGATCCACAATAGGATGGAGAAACCGCCAAAGAGTTGGCGACAGAACTTTACCCACTCTGGCGTGGTGGGAGGCGGGGTGAGTGCATTGGGGCCATCCCTGAGCAGAACCTCTGCTGCCTTGGCATTGGTCAGTCCCTGGTAGAGTTTGCAGCCAAAAATACAGATTAATTTATGCTGCATAGTATTGTTGATTACATCAATGATTGAGTATGGTCATGGAAATGTACCAGAACAGTCTGCTATGTTGGTTAACTATTCATCAATAATTAATGACTTGGAAAATTTTTAATCAAGCCTTAAATTAAAGTTAGCATTATTAAACAGGGATTAGCAGTTTATAAAATACCCTTGTTATAATGCGGTGAAAGCCGTAAAAAAGAAAAAAAAATTGCTGTTCTACAGTCAATGTCAGCTCACTTTTTGTTCATCACAGTTCAAGCCCAAGGGAAAATTTTCCAAGTCTTTTCTAATTACAACTAAAATAATGCACGAACATTTAGCTCGACTGCTTTTTATTTTTTTTTTTAAACTATTCTTAAAACTTGACATTATGCTCCGCTGTTGTTTAAACTCACTAAATAATGAGCCGACATTGTGCAGTCATCCACTTTTGATGACAGTATTTTGACTCAATGTTTACTGAAACTGCTACATCAGTAAAAATACCTCACGGACTGCATTTTCTCTTCTTGATTAAAAAAATGTTTTATAATGGCAACGTTTTTAGCTTCTTTGAGTTTGTTACAGTCAGCACAGGCCTAAATGAATAACTGCCCATGTCATTTTTAACTGACTGTCATGATATCAATAAACAAACTAATGGGGTTGCTAAAATATATATTTTTCTCTATGTCTGTGTAGATTCTCAATTTTTCCTGGTCATGATAATCCACAAAGGTTGAATTAAGGCAGCTTGACTGTACTTGTTTGTTGAATTTGTAGAGCATGTAGTTCTTCATGTTTTCAGAAAATGTTTAAAAATGAATTGGGCAATTTTGCACTTAGACTAATTGCCCAGATGCAATAAAATGCATCACAAAATAATTTGTACAATTTCTCATTGTGAAATTTAAGTGTTGTACCATGACACTCTGTTGGACAAGTGTGAGAAAAATAATTTACCTGGACAATGTCTGTCTGGAATTTCCTGCATACCTCCTCTACAGACATCTTGTGTTCGGTCTGAAAAAATAAAACGGAAAATAATCAGTCGGGGGAAAAAAAATGTAAAATGATAACCCATACAAAGGTTTAAATTGCCTAAAATTTGTGCATGCAAAGAAAAAAATATTTTTGTCTAAATTAATATATGGAATCACTCTTGATTCCAACCAGGGACTTTTAAGGAAGCCCTTGGAGTAGTTCTAGATAGATATGGACTGCTTGCATGCAGGTCACCTGAGAAAGTAAGTGTATCATGGCAGCCAGCTGAGTCTGCGATGCGGCATCAAAGGGGAGACTTTCCAATAGCATGTCTTACCAGCAAAGAAATACAACTCCCCCCTCCCCCTCCCCCAACGTGAATGACTTAAGATTTTCATTCTCTTTCCACAATGTCCATGTTGAACGTGACTTAACTTTGAGGACAGAAGAAGCAAAGTTGAGTAGGAACATGTTTTATTACTCACAATGGGCACTTCCTTCTTCAGGTCATCCATGTCCTTGGTTCCCGTCGCCCCCCCCTTCTTCTTCTTGGGGGATCGGTCATCTTTGTCCTGTGTGGTGGCAACGCGGTAACTGTCTGACCGGCCATACTACAGACATACACATATGTTTTATGCATGCCTTAACAACTACAGGTGTACAAAATAGAAGCTTGGGTCCCTTTGGTCTCGGGGCCAGGGGGAGGGTGGGATCATATTACTCACAGAAGGCTCACTCACTCACAGAAGGGTGTATTTGGTCAGTTGACAATATTAGTACATTATAGATAGAGATGGGCATCATGATCTTTTGTAGTGAATTTATTGCTAACACCGTTTTGAAGCAAATGAGCTGAAATGGAGGGGACTACTTGGCTGCACTTTCATTTTAGTTTCAATTACTTTGCTGTCTGAACAGGGACATCCCTAACCCTGAGGGAATTTGAGCTTGTCCAGGCAGCATTATGTTACTCAATATATGTCACTCATGTATCGAAACTGAATTCATTTGAAATTAAATTTAGTTTACTGCCCATCTCTAGCACATAATGTACCCTCATGAAGCGGCCTTGAGAAGCAGGTTTTCTAAAGTGAGAGAGAGCGTTTTCCTTCCCTTATGATCAAAGTCAGAAATCAGTTCCATTCCAGGATGTCGCAGTAAGATTAGCCTGATGATTTCCTCTCTAGTATGTTTGGAAAACGGTCAGGGCCGACAATCAGAAATGTTAAACTTGTTCATTATTTACCAGCCCAGGCCACTCACCACTATATAGAATTAAAAAATTTTTTTTTCAAAAAAACACGTATCTTCAGTGAGCAACACAAAAAAAGATAAAGCAGGCCAGATCTTTTCCGTGCTTTTGAGTTTGACACCTATGACGTGTTATTATTTGCATAAATACTGAGTACGATATTGAGTACAGTCGCATCTGTGTTTATCAAGCAATACATTTTCATGTTTTTTGTTTTTTTTTAAAGTATACTTATTGGAATGGCCTAGCAAGTGGTTAAAGAAAACTACAGTCGCTGATCCACTTTTCAAAGGTTTATTGAACGCTGGGTGAACCAGAAAGACAATACTCAGAAGCTGCTGTCCACCACATCTGTTCCCCAGACATTCTTGCTGACATCACACACCACTCGACTTGGCCCCACCTCTTAAAGACACTATAATTTGTACAATACAGAATGGCCGGCTGTGGGTCTGTTGATAAAAGTCTGAAATATTGATTGGTGGATTGATAGATTCTGCTCTGGCTTTCAACAGTCATATCAAATCAATTACTAAAACAGCCTTCTACCATCTGAAGAAAAAAATCCAGGGTAAAGGCTTGCAAGTGGCAAGCAGACCAGGAGGAGCTCATCCATGGTTTTATCTCAAATACAATTGACTACTGTAATGGTTTTCTGACTGGACTCCTCCAAAAGATCATTAAACAGCTCCAGTTCATTCAGAATGCTTTAGGTCGGGTTCTGACCAGAACAATGAGATCAGAAAATCCATCCATCCATTTTCTGTACCGTTTTCCTCACTAGGGATGCAAGCATGCTGGAGCCGATCCCTATTTTCGTGTGAAAGGCTGGGTACATCCTGAACTGGTCACCAGACAATTGTAGAGCACACAAATGACCATTTGCATACCTACAGGCAAGTTAGAGTCTGTTGTCCACATGTTTTTGTGATGTAGGAGGAAACCGGATTACCTGGAGAAACTCCATACAGGCAGGGAGAGAACATGCATACTACACACCTGGAAGGTCAGATTTAAACTGGGGTCCTCAAAACAGTGAGGCAGATCTGGTTATCAGCCATCCCCTGTGGCGCCCATTGACGAATTGATAATTTAAGTAATCGTTGGTTTCAGATCTAGTATGTACCCAACTTCGCATGATGAGAAAGACTGGCATTAAACAGACAGTATTATCATCACAGACAACTCCATGGCAGATTAAACCATGCACCTGAGGTCTGTGGCGTTTGATCACTCGTGATCAAATAGTCCCGTCTGGACACATTGGAACAAGCACGTGGCTCTTTCATCAGGGTTAATTAGTTTAACAACAAACTCAAAGACATCACAAGTACACTTTCTGCCAGCTTTGCTGCAGTGCCGCTTCATTCGCTTCTTGCCTCACTTCTGTTGCTGAAGTAGATGTGACTGGGCTATTAATACCTTTTTTACAGTGCTATACTTTTATCATCTTGTGCCATGTGTAAGGATCATCGGTGTGACGGAGCCACTGTGTCCGCTCTGTCAGCAAAGGAGGGAGGTGTTATGTTGAGAAAGGAGTCACCATTTAGTGGCCATGAGATACATATAGTACTGATTACTGATTATTTCAAGAGTGATATGACATGACGCCAATAATCTTTGATTGTGTGAGGAGAGAACGTGGTCAATAGTTCAGGAAGTTGGAGACAATAATACTGCATTCAAGTTCAACTTAGTGTTGCAACACTGAAAATGGTTTTGGGCCTCGAGACCACATCTTGTAGGTTTTTGTCTCGTCTTCACACTCAAATCCCAAAAGTTTTGGTTTTGTCTCAGTGTCAGGCCAGACAGAGTCTGCACTTTCTGTTGGGACCAGAATTGATCTCCTATCCTTCATTAAAGTGATAATTTTGGCAAATCCACAAATAGCTTCATGTGTTAGGACAAGACACTTTTTACGTTGAAGTGCATCTGTGGCGTCCACGAATATAAGCACCCTCAGTCTAGGGCTGGGGAAAAAAAAATCATTATGTCGACAGTTTGTCATGGTCCTGCCGGTCCAGCGCTGCCTGTGCGGGTTCATATTTCCGATGCCAGAAACTAATTTGCGCCGCCCAGAATGCTTACATTTTCGTACGGACATTTGTTGCAGATGCAGACCAAGTCTTGACCTGCCAAACACTGCCACCACAGGGGCGCCTCTAAACCCACGGGCATTAATGTACTTGCAAATGTACGCAACATCATGAACTCTTCTACATGGCCACCACGTAAGCACGACAGTCAAAGTTTTGAGGTTGGGTTACTACATAAATACAGTGACAAAGTCAAAAAGCCACTTGCTGTAGCTACGCCTCAGTTGTCATGGTAAACTGTACTCAGCATTTGCATTTAACAGTACTCCATCCACCCTCCCAAAATGGATTGACTTAAACAGGAGTGCGACAAATGGATCAAATGTGTGCTGTAAGATTCACTGTTTTGTATATTTTGACTTAGGACTGTCAAGAGATGTTTTATCAAGACATTTGTAAACTACTTTAAATTAAAAAATGTCAACGTGTGTCTGGTTGTTTTTACTTACTCTCTGACTGTCAACTAGTTTCCGGGTGTACCCTGCCTCTCTCCGAAAAATACCTGGGATAGGCTCCAGGACACGCGCGACCCGATTGAGGATAAGTGGTACAGAAAATAGATGGATGTGGCTATTTGGGACCACATTATTCCAAATAAATTTGAACTGTGCAGTCTTCAAAGTCAACTAAATCTAAGCTTGACAAGCATCACAAAATGAATTAACAGTATAACACGGCGGGAGCACTGCCAAAAAGGCACACCCAAATCTACAAAGCAAATTGGCTAACCACAAATGAGTAGTTGTGCACCTAGTTGACTAGCTCTTTTTCTTTCTCTACACCGATCCAGATGTGGAGTAATAAAACACAATAGTGGAAATATTGTTAAGGCCCCCGCCCAAACACACACACCTGCTGAGTTACGACAAATGTTTGCTTCTTGCGTCACCTGGCTAACCTACGTTAGCTTATGTTAACCTATATTTTAACACATGTAAAATCTAGTCATTACATACAAGAACCGTCTTTCTAGTTTAGTGGACATTTGAAGTTAAAAAAAAAAAAAAAGGCAAAGTCTCGCATGACCCAAACAAGCATATCCTTTGTTAGAGCCTGTCAAGTGAAAAGAGAGTGGTGTGACGTGTATGCAAGCACACTTGGAAAAAGGCACACATAAAACCTGAGACCTGTAACTGTCTTGAACAAACCTCTGAGATCAGCAAGACCAGACAGGCCTTGCTTTTGAGGTAGGAGAGCAGAGTGTTGCAGTGGAAAAGTACCTGCATCTTTTTGGTCTGTTTGTGAACAGATCTATTAATAACAATATAAAAAGTGGATGAATTACTTTTTTACCTTTTATTCAGTTGTGATGAAGATTCGATTACTGCCAGACACCTTGCAGATGACTGCGAGCTAAGCAGTTACATTACACATTCGCCCTTTGATAATATCATTAGAATGGCCATGCAAAGCCATTTTCCAAGCAGCTTATCCTGACAAAGGTTGCGGGAGTGCTGGAGTTTATTCCAGCTAACTTTCGGCGAAAAACAGATTGCATCCTGAACTGGTTGCCAGTCTGTTGCAGGGAACATATAGATACCGTCACATAGTTGAAAACAAATCTTTGTCCAACAATAATGCATACATGTAAGGGAATTGTAACCACCCTGTTTGGCAGCTTAATCATTGTTTTTTTTTCCCCTCCAATTATAATATTTTTAGAATGACAAATCACCATATAAAATATTAATTACCCCACTCTACTGTACAGCTAGTAAACAAAGGTTTAATATAGGTGAGGTTTCGGGACCAAATTAATTCCCTCAACAACTTGGAACAGGTTAAGCTAGCGGTTCCACTGCAATTCCCAAATGTGGTTTCTTGAGTTTGTAGATGCAGCTATAGTCAAGTGTGTGGCATAGTACAGTAGAGTGAATGTGGAACGTGAGGCTGGCTGGTGACAGACAGGAGCAAACACATGCAACAGGAGACATTAGTGGGAGGTGAGAAGTCGGCCCAGATAAAGAGTGAAACAAAGCAGGTGGCACTGTGGGTTGGTGGTTTGTTACCCCCCGGATTCTAATTAAGATAGTGACCACAATCTTTGTCGATGGCTCTGGACCTCTTGACCAGCACTGACCACACTCCAGTGATTTCATCATCCACGTAACATATGCGTGTGTGTGAGTGGCTGTCAGATAACACGGTATCTATGTGGGTTCATTAGTGCAAGCATGAGAATGAGTTGTTTTGTGATGAGTCACCCTTCTCTGTGTGTGTGTGTGTGTGTCTGAGAGATATTGTTTTGACAGTGTTGAGCTCGTGAAAGTGACTTTGGCTTCCTTGGGAGAACAGCATTGATGGCCGCATGGAGAAGCATACCAAACTTTTTACCCACAAAACACACCCAGCTAACTTTTCAAGAATTGAAAAATCCTTGTGTGTGCAAGGCCTAACTGGCACTCCTCACGCCAACCCAAAACCTAATTCTAACCCAATACCAATAGATCATGATCATATTGCCCAATTTGCACATTTAAAATCAGATGACGCTAGACGCAGGTGATTCCGACTGAAATGGGCATCACAAACAAAAAATACCATCACCTACTCACACTTGCACAGTAGGGAACTGACCCCGACAGAAATATCTAGCTTGTTGCAATAGTAAAATTGCAATTCCTGGCATTCTTAAGAAATAATGATAGTCAATTCGCAGGATCTGCTGAGATGCTGGTGTGCTGTATTATACAGTGAAGCAACTGTAATTGACAAGCAGACGGACTTGTTTGGACATGCTCAAAGAATGTACAATTGCTGCATTTACTATTTTGTTCTTCAGAATGCAACTAGGCAGACAAGCGGCACCTATGTGAGAACATGAGGTGTAGTCAGGAACACTGCGTAAATAAATGGGAATGAAGTTATTTTGTAATATAGTGCATAATTGTAAAAATGGATCACTAAGAAAAATATTTACAACAGAATACTTTAGTTAAAACAGTATGATCAAGTTTATTTTTGTTTTGCAATTTGAGAATAGACAATTTTATTAATAATGTCAGCCAAAGCTGCCAGTTATCAATGTCCTTCACGATCCGTTCCTGTTATTTTTATTTGCACATTAAGGACAAATGTTCATTTCAAATTCCTCATTTGAAAAAAAAAAAAGACAAGCAACAGGTTTTTCCTCATGTTTTTTTAGATTACAGGATGAAACTTGCAACTGGGGACTAGTGTGGACTTAATGAACTGCAACAAAGGGAAAATGAAATGCCAGTACCGGATTTTGAAGGTACTAAGCAAGTAGTTTTGAAAAAAAAATAAAAAATAAAAATGTAAAAAAAAAAAAAAAAAAAAAAAAAGCACATTTGTTTTTGTACTGGTGAGCCTAGTTATAAAATTTCAGTTAAGAACTATGAATTGAACTGGTTCTTTATTGGAACAATGAGCTGAACTTTTAATTACTTTTTGTACAAAATGAAGTTTCCAAACGCTAATTCTGTCTTGATTCACATTCCAATATTTATTGCAGGTTTTAACTTTTTTTTTTTCCCTTCAATATCTTAGAACCCCACTCAACTCTGATTTTGTCTGGCAACACAAAGTCAAAGACTGCCCAAGTGATGAAAAACCCAAGCACAGGCACCCATAGGTCAAATTATTACTGTATTTTTGAATGACACCAAAGTATGTGTGTGCATCCAGGTGCTTTCCGTATCTCAGCATAATGTAATGAGGTCCTGGCATGTTCCAAAGAGGAAACAGAGACCCATGGCTGGAATTACAGAGGCTCCTACAGAGAAAACAGACATTTGGAAAGACACACAACCCTCATGTCATAGGGCAATGGCTCCATGTGACTCTCTGGGTACCTTAAGCTAATTACTCACAGCCCCTGTTACCTTTTAACCTGAAAACCTGGCATGAAATACCAATACGTCAGTGTTACAGGTCTTGCTCTTGCTCGCTTTGCACAGGATGACATTTTGTTGAGTAGCCATGGTGACTGATGCCATGGCTGCAAGGGTCCTCTGATGGGATGCGGATAAAGTAATAATTGATGCATGTGTAAGCGGAAACTTCAGTCCCTGCTTGTATGAGACATATGTTAAAGTGGATGTCAACCAGTCCCTGCTTGTATGAGACATGTTAAAGTGGATGTCAACCATTGTGAAGCCTATATGGACTGTGGCACCAGTGTCACACATTGCGGGGGAGAGGGAGTGGGGTTGGAGCGAGAGAGAGCAAGAGAAAAACATCACTTTTAAGTCTGTTGTGTAAAATCAGAAGAGACAAGACAGTGACTTCACGGCATTACACGCATGAGCGACCAACAGAGATCATCATCACAACTGGATTGCTTCAACTTTTAGCTTTGCGGTGGAGCATGACTGAAACAGGAAGTGTAGAGAATTCCGCTTTTCATGTAGAATCTTACTGCGGAAGTACAGTAGTTGTGGACAGAAGGGAACAGCCCCTCACTTGTGTGTTTGCGGTTGTATGGCTTGTTTGAAGTGCTTGAATTAAATTAATACTCACTGACCAGGTGACTTCAACACTGCCCACTTGGTCTTTTTAATCACAGTGACAATAGGGGCTTTGCCTATCTTTTATAGAAAATTGATATTTTACAGTGTTTTTTTTTATATTACAGTGGTAGCTTGAGTTTCAATTCTAGTTTCTTCTGTGACCAAGATTGTAAGTCAATTTACTAATATATCAAATCAATTTTCCCCAATGAAATCAATTAAAGTGCCACTAATCCATTCCAATCCTCCCCCAAAAAGTCTGTTTTGCTTTTTTTGAGGTAAGAAAAATAGCACTGTATATAAACAAAATAAAACAAGAAAGGGAATGCAAAGAAATAACTTAGTTTTTATTAAGAGCAATTGCGGTAAGAGCTTGCATTTTGGATGGTTGCATTTCAATCAATCAATCAAGCAATCAATTACTTTTTTTTAAGATGAGGTGTTCTTTTATGGTGACAACGAGCAAACAAACAAGAGCAGAAAAATTGAGCATGGCAAACAAAGAAAGACAGATAAATCACACAATACAAAGAGTACACAAAATGACTAAGGGAGGGAATGGAAGACAATTTCATAGAACAGTACATGGAATTCCAGGACATAGGGGAACTAAAAATCAGTTAAATCAAGGTTGGTATAAAATTGAGGTGCTGTGAAAAGAAGCAACTTATTGGAACAGGTTGGAAAACGCAACATGCCATCGAGCATGTTGGTGATTTACGAGGGCTGTTTACCAAAAGTGCATAGGTTTAAGTGTTGCGACTTAATGTATTGTTCAGTGTAAGCGTCTAGCACAGTGGTTTTCAAACTTTTTTGCGTGCACCCCCCTTTTGAGTGGTTAACTCAGTTGGCTTTAGCATTGTAGTGTGCGCCTTGATTCCTTGATTAATCGGCATCTAATTCCACACAGTCTGTATTCACAACTGAGGTAGTCAAGGCTCAACATATTTTTGTTTTTCTCTGAGGAGCAGTTTTGCTAATCATTTCTTAATCTGAGGAGCAACCTAATTTTGAGGAACAATTACCTAACACCTGCATTTTTTGCTAAAAACAAAAATTCATCAATTTAATATGGGAATATTTTAGTATCTGAGTATCCTCCAAAACCAAACATAATCCATTTTAGCCGTTATTCAACTACATGACTACAAGTGTAGCCACTAACAGATCAGGTGGTAGTACAGTATATGTTACACAGTGATTATTCTAAGCAAACCATTTAAGTACCCTGTGTGTAAGTATGTCAGTGTTGGTAAATTTCATTTTCTCTGCAAACTAGTTCAAAGTTGTGCTCAATGTTGCAAAAATCAGGGTTAAGAATCCTTAATATAAAAACTGGCCCCTCGGAATCAAACAAATGATTGAATAAAAGTAAAGCCTTTGGTTTTTTTTTTCAAATTTAATTGGCCTGTTTTGTTTATGATTGTTTATTACAAAGCTCTTGTTCACAGTAACATATTTTCCAAGTATCATATCTCGAATCACAGTAAAATGAAACTGTGGTCATGCTGTACCTCCTCAAAAAATAGTGCGACCAAATCATGTGCTGGTTGAACCAGTGCTACTAATGGTAAAGTTAGTGATGAGCCTGAAAGAGCCCTGTTTGTAAGACAATTTATCCATCTGGTGAATCCTGTTAGCATGCGTATGTGTTGTCATTGCATGCGTGCAGATATGTGTGACCTTGCAAGGGTATTGGGCCATCTGCTGTTCCTTGCAGCAGAAGAGCATACCCTCTGGGACATAATGGGGGGGGGGGGGGGGGTCAAAGGGGCAGCGGGTTTAGCGATTGGGATTAGTGATACACTGGATTAACCCACTGTGCCAAGTCTTTTACGCTAGTCTTACGCAGACAAACACATTTTCAATACCGTCATACAGCCACTACCAAACTTTAGGAACTTGTGACATTTTGTGGTAAAATTTAGTTTTCTAGTTGCTATTTAATCAAGTACATTGGACAGCAAGGTTAATTGAATTTAAGTAATTGTAGCACTCATATTGCAGTTGGCATGAAGACCTTTTCCTACATTTATTGTTACACTTTCTGTGATTTCCTTTTGCCAAGGCAAAAAGGAAATTGCTGAATTTTAAACAATCATTTACTGTACCTGAAATTTTATGAGTTTTGCTGATGTCACGCATGCTGTTTAATTTGAATTGTGAAGCATTATCCTTTGGTTTAACTATAAACTGTACCACTTTTGGGGGGGTTAACTGCTCCTAGCAAGATAGTAAATATGAAACGAAAAAAAAAGAGGAACCCGAGGAAGCTTTTCATCACTCTTGCCCACATCCTGCCGAGTTGCTCATCCACTGATCTTCTGTTCATACATCGTCAAATACCACTGCCTACATACGATATACAGTGATAAAAACTGTGACCATACCTTTGTGTGTGTGAGCATGTGAAGATTAGCATTGTAAATCTTCTGCTAGATGACCGAACCACTTTATACATAGACTCAAACCATGTGGAATCACCTCACAATTCTTAGGACCAGGATTCAAATCGGGCCTCACCTGTGTGGTTCTCCCAGTGTCTGTGTGGGTTTGCTCCAGGCACTCCGGTTTCCTCCCACATCCCAAAAACATGCACAGGAGGTTAATTGAAGACTCTAAATTGCCTGTAGGTGTGAATGTGAGTGTGAATGGTTTATGCAATTGGCTGGCGACCAGTTCAGGTCTCGGGATGCCTTTCGCCGGAAGATAACTGCGATAGGCTCCAGCACACCCATGACTCATGTTTGGCTAAATGGTACAGAAAATGGATGGGAAATAGCAGTGAATGGTATCCAGGCCTTAATTGCTTAGGGTGACTTGGTGTAAGATATTGTACGCAAACAATTCCATGGAAAGCCGTTTGAGCATTTATTTGATATCCTTGATGTCCTTGTACTATTACTACTAGTAGACAATTAAAACTTATAAGTGAATGGCTATTCTGCATGAGTAAATAGCAGGTATCTGTCAGTCTACTCATTCGTGTTGTCCCATTGCCAAGATTTTGACTTTGAAAGCATCTTTGTATAAAATATCTCAATATCAATACCGAAAGAATACTATGGGGAAAAAAATTTAAATCATTAAAAGGCAGTGAAATCATGGATGATAAAACATGGAACTGCAAATTCACTGTATTTTTAGGTCATTCAAAATAATATTTGACAATGGAGAGGCTGAATAAAAGTATACATAGCTTTCCTCCTGATAAAATAAAATGCTAATTTCACCCATCAGTATTAAGCGAGCACAAAAATGAAATAATTTTGATAACACTTCAGCTATTGAGTATTTTTTAATGAAATGATTCTAAAAGCTGGTGTGAATAACAACTTTGTTTAAAACGGGAATAAAACAACTTTTTGTCATAGAATTTAGCTATATGAAATCTAAGGTTGGCAATGCTAAACCAGTGCGACCGATAATGCATTGGTTAAAGTGAGACATCCGAATGTTTCGGTAGTAGACTGTTATCGATGCAAAATCCGCCGGTAATCCTGAGATACATCAGTTTTACGACTGCAAACTGGAAATTGCGAGGCTAGGAATCGGTGGCCGAGGCTTTATGCTTTTCATCTTAAAAAATAACACCAAGGGGTCTCACGCTGTGCTCCACGGGTAACGTTATGCTTACAACCAAACAAAGCAGTGCCGGATACTAGCAAACAGTGTCGCTATTTCAACATCAAATAGCTTTTCATTTGTTAAACTAATTTTGTGGTTACGGTGATAGCAAAGTAGCAGTCCCCCAGGAGTTGTAAACATTGAATGTGATGTCAGGTTACATACAATATATACATATATTGTAGTGCCATAAAGCAACAATGCTCAGGATTAAGTGGTCTTTTACTGTACTTTTTTGAAAATAAAGTTAAGACAAATGAATCTTATAGTATTAGGTTATGTCTAGTCAAGGTTCTTTATGATGAGCATATGTGATGTGATTTCCTATCAGGACAGAATACAAAACAAGAGGTAATCATTTATGAAGCAAGGTGAGTAAACCATGGGAGGATGTGGTCGGAAGAGTTGAGCTGTCAAAACATCTGCGACTGTGTTCTAGTCACTTTAGCCCAGATTTTTTCTTTGTATTCTTTCCTCACAAGGAGCCTACCATGTATCAAGAAAAAGCAGAGCAAAAAGACAAGGAGGCGTTGGCCACATACCTTGATCACCCCAGTGCAGCAGTATCAACAATACACCACTTAAATTTACCAACACCAGTTTCTTCACACCCGTCATCGTCATCCTAATTTCTTGTGTCTTCCTCGCTCTCCATCTTTCCTGGATAACAATTTGGCTCGAACTGATATGGTTGAACAGTGTTCATCGCTGCTCGGGTCTGCTACTGTGGCTACTGTTAAAAACTCCAGTGGTCGGGCCCATCCCCATTTGACGGCACTACCCAGAATGCACTGTGATGAAAAGAATTGCATCCCATGTTGATATTATCTTTCATAAAAATATATAAATGTTGAAATGATCTTATTGGTATGTTACGCAAGTCATATAAGATCATATATGACAACGTCATTGGAGTTCATTTTAACTTGGTTGCTGTCCATATCTTCTGATCATGCTAGAGATGGGATTTAAACCCTCGTTGGGACTCCAGTTGTTTGCGGGATGACATTCATGTTGAGTACTGAGAAGAAAAAAATAACAAGAACAATGGAATTTCAAATGATAGGAACTATTCCTTATAAGAGTCACAGTTGTGCAATCCGCAGAATCTTCTTCATTTAAAGCACTTAAGAGTGCCCCAATGGCGCACATTATGGTAATTACACTGATTGGACTTGATTAGGAAAGCCACAAACCTGTTTATATAAATCCCTACAGCTCATTGTGCCTGTCAGAGCAAATGAAAATCATGAGTTCAAAAGAACTGCCTGAAGAGCTCAGAGAGAATTTTGGCAAGGTACAGATCTGGTCAAGGTTACCAAAAAAAAAAAAAAAAAAGCTCAGTTTAAGGTTCCTAAGAGCAGAATGGCCTCCATTTACTCAATTGAAGATGTTTGGGCCGACCAGCACCCTTCCTAGAACTGGCTGTCCCGCCAAACTGAACAATCGGGCAAGAAGATCCTTGGTGAGAGAGGTAAAGAAGAACCCATAGATCACTGTGGCTGACCTCCAGAGATACAATCTGGAGATAGGATAAGTTTTATAAAGTCACTGCAGCCCTTGTCCAGTCAGGTGTATATGGAACAGTGGCCTGACTGAAACCTCACTTCAGTGAAAGCCCACATGGAGTTTGCTAAACACACCTGAAGGACCCCAAGATGGTGAAAAATAAGATTGTATGGTCTGATGAGACCCAGGCAGAATTTTTTGTCCTTAATTCTAAGCGTTATGTGTGGAGAAAACCAAGTACTGCTCATCCCCTGTCCAATACCGTCCCAACAGTGAAGCATGGTGGTGGCACCATTATTGTGTGGGGGTGGGTATTTTTTAGCTGCAGGGGACAGGACGCCTAGTTGAAATCGAAGGAAAGATGAATGTGGCCAAGTACAATGAGATGCTGGACGAAAACCTTCTCCTCAGTGGTAAGGACCTCAGACTGGGGAAATGTTTCACCTTTCAACAAGATAATAACCCAAGCACACACCTAAATTAACGAGTGAGTAGCTTCAGAACCACTCCGTGACTGTTCTGGAATGGGGGGAGCCCTGACCTCAACCAAGTTGAGCACCTCTGAAAACCCTATCCACCAACGTTCACCATCCATTGAGACAGAACTAGAGAGGATCTGCAAGAAGGAAAGGCAGAAGATCCTAAAATCCAAGTTTGGAAAAACCTGTTGCAACATTCGCATGCCTGTGTTAGCAAAAACGGGTGGTGCTTCTACTAAATACTGAGCAATGGGTCTGAATACGGATTGCTCTGTAGATTTTTCAGTTTCTCTTTTTCAATAAATTGGAAAAATTTCAACTTTTTTTCTCTCAATATGGGTTGCTGTGTGTACATTGAAGGAGAACATTTTGAAAATGATTTTTGCAAATGCCAGCAACAGTGAAAATATTAAGGGGGTTTAAATACTTTCTGAACCTACTGTAGCTCTGAAGTACCATTATTATGACCAACATTAAATATATTAGCGTAGTCGGCCTGGGTGTTCATCGAAAACCTCGGCAAAAGTGCTTGGGACATTTCTGCATTAAATTGCATGACAAAGTGTTTCAAAACTTGGCTGACAGTCGTCATTAATATTATTGTAACTTGTCTGGCATTGCAACTGATATTGACCAGGAGCGTGAGGCAAGCACTTTTTTCCTGTATTTAATTTTCTTGAATTGATCCCGATCCACCAAACTGCATTTCGGGTACTGAAAAAAAGTGTTTTGACTGCCAGGTACTGTGGTAAATTTCTAGAAGGCTACCGGCTAATCCTAACCTATTCTACGCTAGAACTACTGAAATGTCTGCCTCCCTACTAACAAGATATGTAAGTAAGCTGTACGTTGTCCAAGTTGTGCGCAAAATGTGATACGGTAGCACAAGGCAGTCGTGAAAAAAAAAATATTAGGGAGACAAAGTGGTTCGACCACTGCGCTCTAATCATTCTACAAGAGTGCTGAATAGTTTAATGACGACAAAGAGCGCAAGAGTACAGATAGAGATGAATAACATATACATTTTTAAAAAATGCTTAAACGGCTTTCCATTATCTTAGACCTAGTCTCATGGGGTGGCTTTGTGTTGCACCTTGTGTTCAAACATATTCAAACATTAAGTGTGCAAACATCTCCGGGACAACGTCTCAAATCAGTCATGTCCTTGTTGTCAGGCAACGTAGGTCTTCTGACACGTTCAAGGTAGACACTGTGTCCATGCCTCACATAAAAAGCTTTACAAAGCCAAACAAGACAGCACTGACCTTTACATTTAATTAGCATTACATAAGCTAGCACAGAGCACGGTTAACATGGAAACTAGCAACTACTTTTTTTGCTGACTGTCCTTCAGCAGAAGACAATGCCCTCAGTGGAGCAATACTGATCGATCAAAGACCCCTGAAAGGCTTGATGGAGTCAGCAGGGTCTTGACTTTAAATGCCATGGCAAAGGGGCCACAGAACCTGGTTGGAGCTTCCTACGTGTGACCGTTTCCAATTTGAGAAATCATGAATTGGTGGACTCTGGTCCACATCTAAACCCTCAGGACTTCCTGGATGGACACACAGTTATCAGATTGTATCCAACCATCCATCCATTTTCTGAGCCGCTTATCCTCACAAGGGTCATTGAAATGCTGGAACCTATCCCAGCTATCTTCGGGCAGAAGGCAGGGTACCCCCAAAACTAGTTGCCAAACAATCACAGGGCACATATAAACAAATTCACACCTATGGGCAATTTAGAGTAATCAATTAACCTACCATTCATGTTTTTTGGGATCTGGGAGGAAACCTGAGAGCTTGGAAAAAATACCACGCAGGCACAGGGACAACATGCAAACTCCACACAGGCAAGCAGACGCTCAAACCAGTTATGTACCACCTATATCAGATAACAAAATTTCATAGTTTCATGTACATGTAGTGACAATAGTCTTGTTTTATTGCACATTTACTTGTCATTGCGGTACAGCAGTAGACCAATCATGTATTGTTAATACTCCAACATGACGTTTGACAGCCAATACGATGGTTTATTCAGGGTATTTTTGCAAGTGGATAATGTGAGTGGAAAAAAACGGGCAAGACTCGAGACAATGGTACATTTAAAAAATAAAAATAACAATATAGGTTAAATTATTTAAATGATTTATCCATACATACATTTTCTACAGCTCTTGACTTCATTAGGGTTGCTGGTGTTCTGGAGCCTATCACAGCTGACTTTAGGCAGGTACAGCTTGGACTGGTCAGCAGATTGCAAGGCACATACAGGCAGGAGTTCACACTCTCATTCACACCTGACATGCTTTGTGGCGTGTAATAGTCCATCTCCATTTTCCAAGCCGCTTATCCTCGCAACCCATAGCATATCCCAGCTAACATCGGGAGAAGGGCAGACTACACCGTGAACCGGTCCCCAGTCAGTCGCAGGGCACATATTGACACCATCACTAGGTGGAAATTGATACCAATCTGCCCACATCAAAGTCAGGTGTGTGTACTACTACATCATTGGTAACCTACAGAATAGATTATTTTTGTATGAAACATTGTTGCGAATATAGTTTATCAAGAGACTGCAACAAGACAATGTTTAAAGTTTACATTGACAGAGTATAGTGTGCACAGCATAAACTAACTCATCTGTCATGAAAATTCTTGTGACTGAATATTTTACACTCTAATTTGTAGGTTTTGTGTCAATTCTGCCTTTACTTACGAGTTTAGTTGTTCCATGACAACACACATATCTCAAAACACATTATCAAATCAGCATTCCCCATTGCAATGAAAGGAAAGGACATCAATCTGATCCAGCCCCATGTTGTGCTCTGGTAGAGTCTGCGGTTTAGCCACCAGGAAGCAGTGTTATACAAACAGATACACATGAAGAAGACTGATTTAGTAAGTTGCAGAAGTTGGTTTCTACCAAGGATAAATAATATATGCCTGTGAGTATTGTTGTAATTTATGATCCATGTATTCCTGCATGGTTTGTGTTCAAGTCGCTGTTACTTTAAAATTTTTATAACATAATGCAATTTTGGTGGCACAGTAGTGCATCTGTATAGCGTTGGCCTCACAGTTCTGAGAGCTGGGGTTCAGATCCTGGCCCCGCCTGTGTGGAGTTTCCAAGTTCTCCCCATCCATGCATGAGTTTCCTCCCACATCCCAAAAACATGCCAAACTAATTGCCCCTAAGTGTGATTGTGAGTGAGACTGTCATCTGTCTCCATGTGCCCTGCGATTGGCTGGCAACCAGTTCAGGGTCTACCCTGCCTCCTGCTCGATGACAGCTGGGATTGGGTACAGCACTCCTGCGACTCTCGTGAGAATAAGCGGCTCAGAAAATGGATGGATGAATGGATGATGCAATTTGTTAGTCCAACTATGGCATTTTGCATTGTGTTAGCATTAATCTAGTGGATGTTAGGGACTAGACTTTAAGGCACATCAATGCAGTTGTTTTAAGCATGTTATTTCTTGGTTTTAAGTTTAGTTTGATGGCAAACATCAAAGAAGGGATGACAATAAACAGCTTCAAGCATTTCTTTTGTGAAATGAGTTATATTCATTGCTACCATCTAGCGATTGTACTTCCAAATTTTGCTCAAAGGGTATGGTCTAACAGTTGAAGCCATAACATAGATTGCAAAAACATATTTCATTTTTTGTCTCACTGTCTGATGTCAAATCAGACTAAACCTCTCCTTTTCCAGGTCAGGCAGGATCACTACAATTATTTAATTTTGGTAAATGTCACAATAATGAGAGGGAGAATTTATTCGAGACCTTTATACTATTTTCTTCAAGGTCAATGGTTTATACCCATTTCCTTAGTATCGAGTAGGATTTCCCTTGAACTGCATGACTTGGGTCAAACATTTTGGGTAACCTTCCAAAACCTTCTGTCAGTACTCTGCTAGAATCCTGCCCCATTCCTCCAGACAGAATTGGTGTAACTGAGTCAGGTTTGTCAGTTGTCTTGTTCAAACACGCTTTTTCAGATCTGCCCACAAATTTTAAATGAGATTCAGTCCAGGGCTTTGTGATGGCCACTCCAAGAGATTTACTTTGTTATCGTCAAGCCAATTTATACCCATTTTGTCTGTATGCTTTGGGTCATTGTCCATACGGAAGACCCATTTGCGCTCAAGTTTTAACTTCCTGGCTGATGTCTCGAGATGTTGCCCTTACATCTCCATGTTATCTTCATGAAGCTGCCACTTCTGTGGTTCAAAGTTGGTATGGTGTTCTCAGGTCTGTAGGCTTCTCCCGTTTTCCTCCGCGTGTAATGTTGGTCATTGAGGCCAAACAACTTGACTTTAGTTCCATCAGACCATAGGACATCTCTTCAAAAGTTAAGATCTTTGCCTTGGTGTTTGGTTGAACACTGTAACTTGGATCTTTTCCATCTTTAAGAGTAATGACTTAATTCTTGGTGAGTGGCCTTTCAGCCCATGTCAGTGTAGGACTTGTTTCACTGTGTATAAGACACTTTCTAACCAACTTCATCAGCATCTTCACAAGGTCTTTGGCTTTTGTTCTGGGGTTGATTCGCACATCTCGGACCAAAACACGTTGCTCTCTGGGACACAGAGCTCGTTTACACCCTGAGCCGGCTGGATATTCTCGTGATGTTTGTACTTGCGTGTATTTGTTTGAACAAATGAACGTGGCACCTTCAAGCTTAATGAAATTGCACCCAAGGATGGCCTAGACTTGTGGAGCTCAGCAATTCTTTCTCCGATTTCCTGACCAATTTTGTTTGATTTTCCCATGATTTCAAAGAAGGAAATAGTGTTTTGAGGTGTGACCTTGAATACATCCCCAGGTGTGCACTCAATTAACTCACATGTAAGTTAACCTATCAGGAGCTTCTAAAGCCATGCCCTCATCATCTGGGTTTTGCCACTTTCTTGAAGGACAGTACTTTTTTGAGTATGTAAACTTTTGACCTCAAAGAAAATATAAAATCCTCTAAGAAATTCTTTCATTATTGTGGAATTTAACAAAATTAAATAATTTGGGTGATCTTGACTGACCTGAAACAGTAGAGGTTTAGTCTGGTTACAGTTCAGACAGTGAGACAAAAAAAAAAATAAGTTTTTGCACAGTCTATGTAAACTTCCGACTTAAACTGTAAATGGCAAATAGCTGCACACATTTGCAGACTTGTTTGCAACCGATTGCTCACATGATTCGGAGTATTTAGTTAATCAGTCCAGTACTAGTACTTTAGAAAACCATACTCTCCTGGGTAGGGCTCGGCCTGAACTTACACACCTGTAAATATGCTTAAAGGTTTTGTTTTGGAAACTGTAGCTTTGGTCTGTCCTTAACACTAATTTGCAACCAATGGCTCTTTTGTGTGGGAGTATTTAGTTTAGTAGTAGAGTGTGCCATAGAAAATATTGATTCTGAAACGAAATTCAAGGTTTTCTGACGAATCTGTTGTAGCATACTCATTTATGCTGCTCACTATGGTTACTGGATGTATTGTTTTCATTTTTTTTTTTACTTTCAGACACTTGAGGATGCTTTATTCTAACTTGTATAAGTGCTTTATTTATGTTTGATTTGAGCATAACTGGAGTATCGGTTTGGTCAAGTGCAGCAGGTGCAGTAGGGAGGGACGTGCACCACTCTGCACCAAAACGAGGGCTGGGCCTCTGCAGAGGCCGCACGCATCCATCTCTTAAACGAGCACCCACTTCCATTAACACACATGGTGGCGCTCTTCACTGGGGGCTGGCGGACTCAACATTCTTTAGAAGCCATTATGACCTTCTCTCAAAGGCTCCAATACCACAACTTCTACTTTCATCATTGAAATCCCCAATTTCGGTCTCATCCAGATACTAGATCGTATGAATCACCTGACCCCCCTTCAGCACCCCATCTGTCCTCCCTGATTACCGAGCCCCCAGAATGCACTGCGAGGAGGAAACAAGAGCCATAGTAACGTGAGCTCAAGGGTCATTATCTTGTAACAGGATATACAGTTGGGCAGACCCTCCCCAGCCAGCTCGTATAAATGCCTCTTGCTACACCTGCACTTGTGTCCTCCCTCTCACCGTCCATCCTGCGGTTATCATTTGGAAAAGCACTCCCAGCATCCAGCGTAGAAAAAAAAAAAAAAGCAGAATTGACCCTTCTTTTTTTTTTTTTTTTTTAGACACGTGCTTAACAAACAAACGCCCCAGCCTATCGCAGCTCTGTGCTGGGAATTTCCACAAGCGAGGCCCCACCCCTGCTTTGACGCAGAACACACGTTGCATGCGATGTGCCCCTTATGGCCTTGGGAAAAGGACAGCTGGCACACAACTTTCGCCAATGACATAAATCCGCACCACCCAATGAGGCGAAATGCATACTACCCTCTATAATGTCTATTAAATGTCTAATCTATAAATGTATATAATCTACAATGTACATAATATAACCTATAATGTCCATCCTTTCTTCCCCACTCCATCCCATTCTTGACCAGATTTTCCTCCACCAGGGAGCCGGTTTTAAACCCATGAACCCCCTATTTGACGCAGCGGCCCATCACCTCCCTCTGCAGAGACACTGCAACATGCAAGGGGGGGGACCCTTTCGACTGCCTGTTGTCACTGCAATGACGCCTTTCCTCTTCTGGTGTGCAGCGTCACGCTATTGCACTGCATCCCGAATTGATGCAGTGGCACACACACACGGCGCAATAGTTCGCATCTGAGTTCATTTACATACGCCGGGGTTTTTTGTTTTTTTTTTGCCTGTGGCGTTTTTTTTCAGCAAATCACACAAGTTTTAACAGAACCCGTCTTTTTTTTTTAAATCCTTACTATGTGTGTGTGAAGTGGGGGCAACTGTATTCACTTCTGGCGATTAGCACATCTCTGTTATGTCACAAATTAAAGGGGAAATAAGCTTGTGAGGCGCTTATTCCTAGTAACCGCATTATGACGCATGGGTCACCGAGGGGTGCCAGGGGATGAGACGGTATGGGGTTTGAGTGAGCTTGGTGCGGGGTTTGTGAGGTTTGTGAAGAGGGAAGGTGATGGTGGGGGGTGGGGGGGTGCAGGACCGAGTGATGGGTGTGTGGGTGGGATGGAAAAAAGGGCAGGGCGAGGGTACAAGATGGAGGTCATGGTGGTAAAGCTGCTCATGTCCTCTAGTACTCCTTACACCACTCTTTTTTACTTGAAATAGGGGGAAATATATGGTTGAGAATCACCCCCCCTTTAAGCTAACCTCCTAAGATGGCTGGCAAGGTTACTGGCAAAAGTGAGGCCTGTGATGAGACACACAAAGGACACCGGGTCCTAGTCTTCTTTGGGTCTTTGAGCAAGACTTTCCATGATCTAAATGGTAGCCACCCGTTTTCCTTCTTGTGTGTGAGAGTCGGCAAAAGCTAATAATACACTGGTAACACAATCCGCCATTTGAGGTGACACGGCTTGAATGGAAATCGTGAAGATGAGAGTGAAAGCATCATGGTGGCTACGATTGCTTTTGACGCAGTGTGGCTGGAGGCAGTTCCGCATTATAGTCAATGTCACTCAGCCATACATAGGATTTCCACTCGGAGGGTGGTGGGGGATGAAATGACATCACGTTTCTTTTTCAGCACGCACACACCCAATCACTTTCTTTTTCACTCTCTCCCCCCGCTACCTCCCGATTTTATATCTGGGGGTGGCGAACAACCCTTCGCTTCTCAGGCCGTTTCTAGTGAGCGTTAATAAGGATTTTTTTTTTAAGGGTTTGGGGTGGGGGGCGTAAGGGGTGACGAATGCTTACCCCCATGTTGGCGCAGTCACTTGTCCTCTTCGCAGGTGATGCACGGCTTGAGAGGTGTGCCCTCTCGGCTGGAACGGCGTTACAATGTCTTGTTGTGAACAGGAAGGGGGAAAAGGAGGGGGTAGATAGATAAAATGGTGGTACGACACGTCTTCAAAGGGGAATGCAATAGAGGCTTAAGGTGAGTGCGTCACCGAAAAAAAGTTGCCGTTCCTCAACCGGCTGAAGCGAATTAAGAAAAGAAAAAAAAGACTTCTTACGACCACCCCAGTGGCGGTTTTCGTGCCTTGTTTTAAAAGAAACGTCGCGGTCTCAGGCGGAGCATCACGCGGAGATGTACCACTCGCCTGAAAGGACCGGCGTCACTAACTCGCGAGCCGCACCACTCCCGCTGCTGGGGGCTGGTATCCCTCCGCGACCCGGTAACAGCCGCAATAGCTTGCCGGAGTACCCCTCTTTAGCCCGCACCACTCCGCCAGTGAAAGAAGCGCCTCACAGAGCGAATGGCTAAAAAGTCGGCTTGCTGATTTGCATACGTCCCACCCGCCGTCACCACCGTCGCCAATAAGCAACGGCCTTTCATCCACTGCTCGGCCACTGTCCAATCCAGACACTGAGCGTCTTTTCGCCGACCACCAATGGGCGCCAACGTTGTCTTCAGGCCGTCGAACTGGGGGCGAGCTTGGCCCCTCCCATTTTACTGCAGAATTCAGGGACCAGCTAGATGAACCTCTATTTGTAGACAACGCAAGGTTTTAAGTAGAAACAGGACGAGGGAAGGTTACTTGCAGTCGTTGTGCTTTTTTTTGTTCTTTTGTTGCATGACGTGTCCCATTTGCCATGTCCATGGCATGTGTCAAACGGTGTGATGTTAACTTATCAACCCGTGTGTGTGCGAGTTACAGATGCATCAATGCACTTGTGCAGCAGCAGGATAGCCTCACTATGCAGAGTCAGCATTTATGTATAAATTATTCATTCCTGTAGTGTAGGGGTGATGTAACCAATTTCCTACAATCCACTTTTTATAACGTCATCCATTTATGAAATCAAATACGATACAACGATGGGGCATTTTGTGTATGCGTGTGTCTGCCACCTTTCATATTTGTGTTCAGTAATCTACGGGGGCAGCGGTTAGCACATTTGGACAAAGGTTCTGTGGCTCACAGTTGAAATCTGGCCTCTGACCTTCCTTTGTCGAGCTAACATGTTCTCCCAGGTTTTCACCACGCTTGTGGGATTTCTGCAGGTACTCCAGCTTTCTCCCACGTTCTAAAAACTTGCAGGTTCGCTTCATTGAGGAAGCGAAATGATCCGCGTAGTCACCAAGAGTACCTTAAAAACAGACAGATTATCTACTCTAAGCTTGGAAAATTTACTTTAATGAATTTAAAATCTTGCTAACATGCCTCTTGTTAGGTTACTATTGATAGTCCTTGGAAGCGTTGTTTTACCTAGCATTTTATTCATAACTTCAAACAGTTCGAAGATGTTTTAATAGTACGTCTGACATGCATTTGTCAAAATCCCAGAGGATGAGCCTCATATTACACTTTACATCGTCTTTGTGGAATCGCAGACGTTAGTTGGTTAGACAGGGCGGCCCTGTGTCCTCTATGAGTTCATGGACACACTGTCCCATGTATTGCTGGGCCAATATTGAGCCCAGGTTTTAGTACCATAATGACCGAGGACGAAACTCAGAGCTAGGACAGGCATGCAAGCAGATTCAGTAAAGTTCAGAGAATGGGCGGGGGAAAAAAACAAGCCTGTAAAGACAATATTTTCAATTCTTAAGGCCTCAGTCGATATACAGTGCTAACCTACATTGTGTACATGTACACAATCAGATGCAAATATGATAGACTATACCGCAAAGAGAGCATTAATGTGTATAAAATAAAAACTGAGATAATGCGGTTACACAAGAGTTTGCACACCCTCTTATAAGTGTGTGTGCTAGAGGGTTGCCGAAGACAGGAACCTTGGCGATCCAATCCCACGCTTACTGAAGCTGGGTCTAGGGATGTGGACTGTCACCTCTCTGGCTGGGAAAGAGCCTGAGCTGGTGTGTGACTTTGAAAATTTACAGACTAAATATAATCATTCTCGCCAAAACACAGAGTTTAGACTGGTACCAGTCCTCTCAAGATGTCTCCTGGGAGGCCTGGGAACACCTACGGATCCCCACAGAGGAGCTGGAAAGAGGCAACTCTGGACTTGCCTGATAAAGCTACTGCCTGCGACCTGACCTTGTAAAGTGGAAGAAAATAAATAGATGGTGGATGTTAAATGGGAGTCAGCACTAGATGCCATCATTTCAATTTTCTCTGATTAACCCAACATAAATTTCAACTAGTTCAGAATGTTTTTTTGAACATGGTCCCCGGGGACTTTCCACAACATCAGAGGGATCCCATTATTCAAAGATATGTGACAAAAAATACCAGGGCATTAAATAAACCATACAACAGACTGAAGACAGTCATTATCAAATGGAAAAAATATGGCAAAACAGTCAAATAACCAAGAACATGCCTCAAAATTGATGAAAAAATGAGAAGCACTCAAGTCAGGGAGGTCGACAGCAAGGAGCTGCACTAATTTCTGGCCAATGCGGGTTGTTTTAATACTTGTGACAACAATCTCTTATCTGCTTCCTGTGTCTGGGTTGTGGGATAGCATGGCGAGATGGAAATAAGCCGCACCTTAAAAAGCAAACTTCCTAGCCATTTTGCAAAAACACTGTCAAGGACCCTTTGAACTATTAAGGACTCTGAGTCTTCTTTGTTACATTGTTTGCAGCCCTTTTGTGGCTTTTTTTCTAATAAAATCACTCCTAACCTTCGAACTAACATCTGTCAAATCCTGTTTAGAAAGCAGGTTGTCATATGCCAACAAGTATAAATGAATGCTTTGTGGGTGGATTTTTATCTCTCGTAAATGTCTTCTGTGCTTGTTAATACGCAATTTTCAGTAATTATTCGTCATACTTTATTTCCCTACTCTTTGTACATTTATCTTTTTATATTGTGTGTTAATTTCGCACTGTGGTTTATTCAGGGTTCCAGAACAGGTCCCAGCTTCATCTGGATTTATTAAATGCTGTGTTTAGCTGCCTGAGTAACCTACCTCTGGTGAGACCAGAACACCCACTTAAAATCTCCCAGATGATAACAGTTGGAAATAGCCGTCAGCCTTAGCATAAATCCTTCAGGCTTCTCTTCGAAAGCAGAAACACATGTCAGAAAAAGGCTACAAGAACATCTGAACTTTATTTCGGGTTAATCAGAGACAATTTAAATGGTGGCAGGTGTGTGCTGACTCCAAGGTACATAGTTCAAATGTGATTGGTTAATTCTGAACACAGCCACATCCCTAGTTTTTCACTAGGTAACTGTAACTAAGTACCCAGGCAACATTAAAGCAACGTTAGAAATCACCAAAAAAAAGGAAATGTCAACTACAATAGTTGAAATTTATTTGAGGTTAATCGCAGTGATTGTAATTGTTGGCATGTGACAGCCACATCCTCAGTTTGTAACTATGTAGCTCCCTCTCTGTAGCTTGTTAAAAGACTGGATGTTACAATCCCTGTTTTTAGGACTTGCGTGGATAAGCAAAGACACCGTCTCTTAATGGGGTGACTTCCAAAGAAACATGGTGTTCTTCACTTATGCAACTATTATCATTTGTATATCCGGGCTTTATTGGGTGTTTTGGCCATTTATCACAATAAATCCTCAGACGAGGCAGGCCCACATCTGGCTGCTCAGACCAGGTTGTGTGTTGCATGGTGGGAGGTCAATTTGAAGCCCAAACACTATACTTCACTTCAGCTACAGTCAGAGACAGCTCCTTTTAGTAGTGGTGGCCAGATCTTTGATAAACCTTTGTCGGACTTGCCCTCGAATGCTCACCCTCTTTGAAGAGATCTCTGTTGCACCTCGCAACAAATCCCTTGCAGTCCACTTTCACCAGGACAGACTCTAACCTTCAATCTGTGTTTCTCTTTCTCCACTGCTACTGTTACAAAAACTTCAATAGTGTCTTCTCAGGGGGCGCAGAGGTCCACAATGAAGACATGGTTTCAGGAGGTTGGCTAGAGGACGAGGTCAGGACGCATGTTCGTCTGTGGGATCTCGCCTGGCTGTTGAGTCTGAGGTAGACACGCATTTCCCAGTGCTTGGTTCTTACTAGCAGGCATGCAGGAGGGTAAGAAGACTTTGCATGCTTTTCACCTCCACGGACAAAAGATCCAAAGGGTGGTGAATGAGGTTCTCTTGTTCTGCCCCGCTGAGCCCAAGCATGTCAGCACATGATTGTGGTGCCGGGTATACTCTACTTCTCTTTCATCAAGATGACCTTACAACTTATCAGGATATGTTTTGAGAGTTGCTGGGATTCCAGAGAGGTGACAGGCTGTGTCCTCTCCAAGTCAGAGGTTTAAGTTTGCTGGGGAGGGAAGTAGGCTGTAACTGGTTCTGACAAAGGTTAACTGCTTTGTCTCCATGTTTCATAGATTGCTCCATTATGATTTTTCATTGCACCAAAGACTCCCACCTCATCCAACTGCCTTCCTGAGCTTGGAAGACTGCCTTGATGCACCTGGCTACTACTTCCCAGCATTGCACTTCTTCCACCACCAAACATCCGGTGTTCTGTTGGTTTAGCTGAGTTGATGTTGCTGAGCCTTTGCTTCTACAACATCCAAACCTGGGTTCCACTTTTTCCCCGTTTTAAGTGTCTCTCACCAAGTGATCTGTGGATTATTTGTGCATCTTCTGGCCTGGCTTTGGTGCAGCATTTATACACTTGAAGAAGGCAAACTGTGCAACCAGGAAACAACAACTAAAGCAATGTCAGCAAAAAAAAAAGTAAAAAAAAAATGCATACAAGAACAGCTGAACGCCATCTGGGGTTAATTAGAGAAACTTTAAATGGTCACCAGAGTCTGCTGACTCATTTCACATGAATTTGAATATGATTCATTAATTCCAAACACAGCCACATCATAGTTATTGAGCATGTACACATTTGGGTCTCCACATTATCTAATTTTTCCTTTTCCCACCTTTCATTTTTACCTCCTTCTTTAATATATTTTGTTAAATTGTAAAGGCTTTAGTTCATATTCACCGATGTGAACGGGTGTGTAGACTTATATCAACTGTACCTTGGCTGAATAAATTTGGGAGCACCATCTTGCCCTATGAGATGTCTTTTTTCCCCCAAAAATTGGATCAAATCCTCGATTAAATTTTCACCAGCCATGCTGTCAGGATAGCTCAGCGGCAACGATTGCTTTTTTTGGGGCACACCTTATTTTGCATCTCACAAGTTGACACATGCCGAGAGAAATGTAAAAAAAAAAAACCCCGCTCGCACAAACCGTGACGAGTCTGATATGAACCTCATTTTACGTAACAGTGCCACAGTATCAGCAGAAGGCAACCCTTATGCAGCAACCATGAGTCATGTTTCCTCCCCGCTGTTTCTTTCCCAAGTGCGGGGACGATGCAGCGGTGCAGAGAGGCTCCATCCATGCACTGCTAATTTGCAAGGGAAAAGCAGAGCCTGTTCTCACACGAGGCCCCAGAGCGACACGCTAACACGCTGCTGCTGCCGTTTGACATGCTTAAAGGGGACTTGCCGCTAATGGACTTATTTCCAATCTCGTTGCAAAATAGCTGTGACTGCCTATCCTTTCATAACCTCATCCATCATCAATCCCATCTCGCTGCATCCATTTCTTCGCATGCTTTTTGGAGAAGAGGGGGAAGATTTTGGGAGTTAAAAAAATAAATAAATCCCCCAGTTCTTGGTCACCACGGCAACAGAAGTCAGATGACCTTGTCTGAGGATTATTCTGCTGAGTCAGAAATTGAAGGATGGTGAAGGGGTGGCGGTGGGGGGTGCTTTTTCTTATTCACTCTAGGGGAGTCTTAAATAGAACAACACATCATTGTGTGTAAAAAAAAAAAATAGAAAAAGAATAGAATGGTGTATTTATCAGTAATCATTCAACTTCTGTACTAAGTGAAAAAGTACAGTGCTCTCTACATATTTTAGACATGTGAATTCACCTATCCACAAATTATTTTGGAACCTATCCTCTCTTCTGTGCTGAAAAACTGAAATCAAAGTGATGCCTAATATTGAATTCGAGATATGGCACCAGTTGATGTTCCACATTTGGTCAGGCCATAGACCGGTGTAATAGAAAAATTATGTTTTGCCACCATATTAATTGCCATCCATAGGCAATTATAAACCTTTTAGCAGGTTTTTGCTCTTTGGGCTCCATCCATCTCTTGGGAGGAACAATATATACCAGAGGTCACGAATTGGCAGACGAGGGTCCAGGTCAGGTACCATAAGCATACACCTACAGCCAAAAAAGAAAGGTCATGGTTTGAAACCTACAGGCTTCTTCTATTTTAAGGGGCACAGCCGTTATAACTCTTTATGGTAGTGATGAAACACATGGAGCAAGAACAAGAGTTTAACCATCCAATGTGACCCAAACAAGTCTGCGTTTCGGGCGGATACTAGAGAGAGATGAAAGCATCGGAGCACTAGAGGACTTTCCAGAAAAGCCACAATCATTTAAGAGAACAAAGGAAATGTCATGATCCTTGTTCAGTCATTTTTTTTTTTGTTTTATTTAAACATTTTGCCACAGTATGTAAACATATGACCACAACTGTAGGTAGCAGTAATACATAGTTTGGTTCTGGTACTTGGTAATAATAAATGTTAAAGGTGTTTTTAATTGTATTGAATTGATTCGACTGAGGTTTTGATGACAAGAAAATGTAGCGACAATGAGAAGGCTACTTAAATATGTATCATAAAAAATCCACATTATGATCTTCTGGCCCTTTGCGTCAAGAAATTTTCTCCACTGGACCTTGATAAGTTATAGCTTTATCCCCCTAGTACAATGCATATACCGTACCAAAATTGATAAATTGGCATAACAAAATCACATTTCATGTTGCATGTTGTTGCTTAAGCACATACTAGCTTTATTTTTGTGTATTATGTTAAAACAAGATTAAGAAAAAACATTCAGAATTAACTCATCGTTATTGTCACTGCCAGATGGCATCCTTGCATCTGCAGAATTACTACAAAAAAAATCCATCAATCCATCAAAAATAAAGTTCAATTACTAACTCCACATGCGAAAAAAAATCTTTAATATATTATGCTACCATTGATTAAATCAATTGAATTGCGTCTCTGGACCAGCCGTCCAAATCAAAGCCTGTGCTCATGACAACCCTGGTTGGGACCAGACAAAAAATACTTTAATACTTCATAAAGGAAACTAACTCTTATTACGTAACCTTCACAAACTCTTTTTCCAAAGATCTTAGATCCATGAGTCATGAAAGAATTAAAATGATCGGGTGACAAAGCAAATTAATGGAAGAAAATGTGGTTCACACATTTCTGTGCACCCAAGTATTACACCGATCCATTTTCTAACAAAACGGGCTTACTTAAATGTATCTAAGATGACTGTAGTCCATCATTATTAAGACTTTAAATCTTGAGCCGACATAATGGCGCACAACTCCAGCAGAATTAGATAATTGACAGAGTATTATGATAAATTTTGGGCAATTCAGGCACCCAATAGAGGTAATAGATTTATTCACATGTAATTGTCTACTTTTTAAATTTCTGAATAATGCGTAATAATAAAATACGATGTGGAGCGTGAGTGCTATTACCGATTTGTAAAAAGTCTGCAAACAAGTTGACGAACTTGACTTCACCTCTATGTCCATTTTTTAACACAATGTCATCCACGCAGGTTGAAAAATGTAACCTATATTAACAAAATAAGGAGGAGAATGTTTTCCAATGTACAGTAGGTGTGGCAAATGTATATTGATCCACGCGACACGCACACGCTGAGTAATACGAAGACAATCGAGCATTTATGGAAACGTATGTGACGTGAGGCGTGAGTCAGGGCTGCGGATGAATGCCAAATGTCACAAGGTCTCAGTGTCATCCACCACAGGCTTGAAGTGAGCGTTGCGCTGTATTTAGAAACAAAGACAATGAGTATGCTCTACAGCAGGGCTGGACAAAATATGACCATTCTTAAATCCAGCATTTATATGATCAAGAGCCCCACAATGATCATTGCAGCACAAAGATTTTTTCCCATGTTTTTCGGTGACTATCATATTACAGTAACCTTCTAACTATTCCCAGTTTACAAATCAGCATAAAATGTGCACCAAATGTGGCAGAACGTGAATAAACTTGAAGGGATGAAGAAAGTACGTGCTTCCTGTCCCACCAAAGATCACATCTAATATTTGATCCACCATAATACGTACGGTCCCGTTTTGTGGCGTTCCCGCAGTTTAACCAAGTTTCTCATCAGCACTTCTTCTTGTCCTTTCGGCTTGTCCACTGTGATTGCAAACAATTCGATAGTTTCAAAATCTGGATCAGCATCCGCGCCAATCATGACAATCGCGTTTGCCCATCTAGTCATGTTTTTCACAAGTTTTGCAAGAAAATGGAATGTAGTCCGCCTGGCATTGTGATAGTAGGCGTGGCTCTATTTATGTCGTCATCACGTGTTTTTGTTGACTTTGTTTTGAGAAAATTTTGTTTTTGTTACATGCCCACCTGTTCTTGTCAGTCCTGCTTCTTGTGTCTCCCAATCAGCTTCCTCCAGCCACTCATCTTTTCAAGGTGTATGTATTTGTCTCACCACTTTGCCTGTATTAGGTTCCCATCTTTGTTTTAGTCTGTGTCGATTTACTGTTGTTGTTGTCACAAATCACGTTCCCTCAGTGCTGTCATGTTGCCTGTCGTGGCAAGTCTATTCCCTGTGCTTTTGTTACTTGAATTTTTTTTTAAATTTTTTTACTCAGTTACGTGTGTACTTTGAGTTTTAGATTCGCCTTTTAGCGCTTTTTGTAAATAAATACCTTTTTTTGTTATTACTCTTTCTTCTGGCTCCAGCTCTTGTCAATACTCTACTAGTTGGAATGCTTTACTATAATGAGTACTACAGTTTTGCCATCCATTTCAAAAGAAACCAGCACCAACATGCCAAAAAAGAAGCTTGTCCACACTTGCACATGGAATATTTTTGATTGAAAATAGGCGTTTGTATGCAGGAGTCATCTGCGTGCAGTTGCGTGTGTGAAGGTGATCCTGGCTAATCCGCTTTTAGAAACATCTGACATAATCTGTGCTCCACTCGCAGGGTCGGCTTCTGGGAGAAGGGCGGAGGAAAGCTGGGGAGGGGGGAGGAGGAGGACATGGACTCTCGATCACTGGCAATGAATGAATGATGTTAAGGAGGATTGGTGAAAAAAAAGTTAGGGGGATGGAGGATGACAGATGAAGGAGTGAGTCACTTGGGTGGTGATGGAAAATTCCTTTGGGTGTTAGCATGGGAGAAAGATAAGAAAGCAGCACATGACTGTGACAGTGCTTACAATCATATACGCAAGTATGATCAGGCCAATGGAATCCAGACTTCAAATCGATCATGTCGCATGTGCACTGCACATATTATAAAACGAGGGAGCTGGAACGAGGACACCTTGAATCGGCACTGTGTCATCAGAAAATCTGCATCGACAAAGTCAGGTACAGTCAGACAGTCTAAAGGCTTTTAATACACGACTTGTTCTAAAATAAGTGTTCCAGTCAAGGAGAAACGAAATGATAAACGAAATGATAAATTCACGTCATAATTATAGTGACCAAAAGAAAACACGTTTGATACAAAAAATACACTAAGATCCAACAACAAATACACAAACCATAAAAAAAACGAGACATAGTACCTAAAAAAAACAAACCAAAAAAAAATAAATTAAACACAATTTAAAGAAAAACAAATTCAAAACTTCACAAATGTGGAAAAAAAAGCAAAAATATGAGAAAAAAGAGAATTATGAAAGAAAGCACAATGACCAAAGGTAAATATTGGGGAAAAAAAAATACAAAGACATTAGAAAACAATAGAAAATGATGAAAATAAATAAATGGTGAAAATCAAAATTTTAGGAAATGCATGAAAGTAAAAAAAAAAAAAGCATTAAGAAAAATGTAAAAATGTACGTTATTTAAAACATAATAGATACAAATATAAAAATGGGGAAAAAATCAATATTAGTAAAGTACTACCTTGAAAGGAAATACCACAACATTTTTTTACTATGTTTAAAAAATACTTGTGATAATACCACCAATTAATTTAAATGGCGAAAATGAATCTGTCTCTTATTCCAACTCATTTTTCCTCTTCAAAGTCAATGACCCTGACTCTCCCAAAAGCTGTGTAAATGAGGTTACTAGGATGAGGGCAAAATAGCTTTCCATTGCTATTATTACTCAGCAGATTAGCAATGGTGCACTTCAAACCTATTAGGGGAGCTTTAGAGCGACCCGTTTTGTTTGGGGTTTTTTTTTTGTTTGTTTGTTTTTTTGTCTGGTGCAAACGTCAACCCTGTCTTCTTCTTGTTTAGTAGAAGGTGGCTACATTTGGATTGAGGGTTCATAGTGTGCCTGACCTGCTTTGAGGGTGTTGCGTTTTCAGGTCAACTGAGCTTGTAGTGTGTCGTGATCCCTTACCACTAGGCAAAACGACACAGAAGCCTGTCAGGAGGAATGTTTCCAGAGTTTCTTTCACCCGATTCCTTGCTGCAAACGCAAGCATCTTTTGTCACGGTGATAAGTGAACTTGCCGTACAGAGTGCATCTAGAGGTCCTAACACCAAAAGGGCCAACAATCGTATGTATATATATATTTGACTGAAATTTTAAAGGGTTTGGTTCGTTAACATTGTAAAGCTAGACGCTGCATAAGAAACTAGAAGCGCCTGACAAGTTTTGGATCGAATCTTTTTTGGGCTATAGTGCAGAATGGGACTGCTTCTCGGTCTGGACCCAGACCACAGTGCGCCAGTTATTGACCGCTGCAATGAAATGATAAAAAGATTTTAGGAAAAAATCCACATTTGATGAAAAATGAGACAAAAATCATCCATTCATTCATCTGCTGTTCCAATTCTCTTCACTAGGGTTGCGGGCATGCTGGAGCCTACCCCAGCTATCTTCAGGCGAGAAGCAGAGTACACCCTGAACTGGTCGCCAGCCAATCAAAGGAGACGTAGAAACAATAATTTGTACAGTACTCAAAATCACACCTATGGGCAATCAAGAGTCTCCAATTAACCTACCGCGCATGTTTGTGGAAGGAAACCGGAATGCTGTCGAAAACCTGGGAAATCATGTGGAGAAATCCATGCAAGCAGGACCGGGATTCGAATCCCGTTCCTCAGAACAGCACACTGTACAGTAGAAAACCATCACTGTCACGTGCACACTATTTCTTTTGATGAAAAGCCCCCAAACTGATTTTGCTCTCAGCTTGTAACACTACACGAGTGTGTGTGCGCTTGTGTGCGTGGGCATATGTGTACAGCAGCTCCTGCTGGGGGAGCGACGGCTGTGTTGCTGCAGTCCTGGGCCATGTGCTCAATGCTGATGTGAGTGAGGAAGCGGCCCTTTAATACCTGTCATCCAATCACGCAACGGGGGGATGCTGAGAGCTGGCTGTCCTTGGGAATAACCTTGCAGGGAAGCAGGGAAAGAGGGAGGGCCTTGGGGATGGAGAGGAGAGAGGGTGGGAGGGAGAAGAAAAAAAGAGTAACAGAGGTAAAAAAAAAAAAAAGGAAACAAAAAAGGAAAAAGTAGTGTAATTGATACAAAGTCATGTATAGCAGGAGAGACATGAATGAAAGGGAGATCTATGTTGACGCTCAGAGGAGTTCTAAATCAGCCGCATCGTTAAGCCTCAGCGCACCTCATGTCTGTTCCCTGTGCCGTTGCAGACGCCATCGCATACAGATTAAAGCGCACTCACACTTTCAAACACGGCAGAAGATTTTGTCAGAAACCAATCTGAGATTAGGGCTATAATGTAGCACAAAGACAATCCAAATCTTGATACATGCTTGATTCATTTGCCACATGGAAGACGCAATGATGCAATCCACACCTGTCGAGGGTCGTGGGAGTGTCGGAGCCAATCCCAGCTGTTAGTGGGCAGGAGGCAAGATAGACCCTGAACTGGTTGCCAACCAATCGCAGGACACATGAAGACAGACAACAGTTGCACTCACAATCATTTAGAGTGTCTAATTAATGTCGCATGTTTTTGGCATGTGCCTGGAGAAAAACCGGCATGGGCATGGGGAGAACATGCAAACTCCTCACAGGCGGGGCTGGGATTTGAACCCCGGTCCTCAGAAATGTGAGTGTAATGCCCTACAGCGACACCACCGATATCCTTTTGCAGAAAAAAGGAACATTTTGGTGTCGAAATTTAGAATACGCTCCAAACGAGTACTGTACTTGATGTAAAGGTCCTTAAGCACATGCTTATTTATCAATTTCAAAGATGTGGAACATTTTAATATTATATATTACATATCTTGGACAAGAGACATCTGCCTCAGTATTCAAAATGTGGCAATTCAACTCCAGTCTGTGTCCTTCCTGTGATTTCCACCTAAGCTGCCAGCCCACCAGATGCTTTGCTTACCGCGTGGCCTCATTCTGTTCCACATGACAAAGCCTGTTTTTGTCATGTCCATCATTTGCATGTAGGAAGCCACTGATGAGTTTCCTTCCCAAAGAATATCAACTCCGCTCTCATCCTAACAACAAGCCCCAGAGTTACCCAGTTATAGCATCGCTCATCCATCATGCACCCGCTGTATGGTGTTTTCATTAAGAGATCATTTTTCGTAGCTCTTTATAGTATCCTTTCTCAGTGTAATGCTCCGAATATGAGAAAAGAGCGCCACAGTCGTGTGCCACATGTTTGCCGAATGCCGGGAGAACAGTTAAACACAAACTCACTGAGCACACTTATGCAGGAACTGGTTTTAACCGCAGCTCATGCTCAGACACTCACATGCCGACATCAGTAGTCCACACCTCTTAAAGGCACATGCATGGACACTGTATGTAAAATATGTATATCATTTTCAGTGTATGTTATGCATATATATTTGAGTTTTTTTTTTCAAATATATTTGCAATGTATTTAAACAATGTTTGCACAATTTTAAGTGTTTTGATCATTTACAGAAATATGATTAAAACATGCCGGCACGGTGCATTAGATGGTAAAACGTTGGCCTCACAGTTATGAGATCCCGGGTTCGATCCCGGACCAGCCTGTGTGGAGTTTGCATGTTCTCCCCGTGCCTGTGTGGGTTTCCTAATGTGGACTCCGGTTTCATCGCACATCCCAAAAACATGGAATATTAACTGGACATTCTAAATTGCCCCTAGCTGTGATTGTGAGTGCAGCTGTTTGTCTCGATGTGCCCTGCGATTGGCTGGCAACCAGTTCCAGGTGCACCCTGCCTCCTGCCCATTGACAGCTGGGATAGGCTCCAGCACTCCCTGCGACCCTCGTGAGGTTAACCGGCAAAGAAAATGGATGGATGGATGGATGATTAAAACATCTGGGAGGGATAAAAAAAAATTGACCGTCTCTCTATATAACATATTTTTACCTATTTTGGTGCATCTGGAATGTATCTCATGTAATAAATCAAGGTTCATCATATAAGCATAACATGGTAATTTAACAAAAGAAAATTGTAATTGTACAAAATCAAAGGCATAATTTCCTGATCATTTTTGGGAATAATGAAATAGTTGACCATTTTAGAACAATAACGTTGCTTATAAACTTGAATATGCATGTCGCTCATGATATGTATGGGGGGAAAAGGATCAAATAGAAAAGAAAGAAAACATTGGTAGTATTTGTACAATCGGAACACATTTCCTCAGGTTCTTTCTAAATCACATTTCCGTCGTCATTGTCGCTGGGCAGATTTCCCTGGGCTCAATCCAAATTGCCCTATATCCTTTTAAATTCATTGGTGATGGAAATTTTTACAGTTATAATATTTACAGTTCAAAACAGAGGTTTACACACACTATATAAACCCCCCACTATCTGTCATTAAATAGGACTACACTTTTCTATTTTCAGGTCAACTTTTATCATGTACCTAAATTACTTCCATTTGCAATATACCAAAATAATGAGGATTTTTTTTTCTGACAATTACATTTTTCATTGAGAGAGAGAGAGACATGGGACCAATCATTGTTCTGAGTGTCATTCTGAGTTAAAAGCGAGCCACTGATTGGCTGCCTGCTGCAACATACAGAAATTGACAGCTTTTTCCAAATAACATACGCTATCATCAACAGCACCTTCACATCGATGAGCAGCACATTTACTGTACCACCAAAATGTAGGCTGTTGTGCCTGGCCAGTGGCCAGCGCATATTGCACTTAGTGTATATTGACACTGGCGTATTATTTATTAATTTTATATAACAGGTGTGAGCGATTAATTCATCTGGACTACTGCTGAGTGAGATAGCAAGCCCGCATCTGCTTATATTGTAAAGTCTGGTAAACAGGTCAATGGCTTTTTTTTTTTTTTGACATACAGAATTTGTCACGTGACTAAAACCAAAAAATAATGTTGTATTACACGCATAAATGTGCAGGTGTAGCAACGTAGGTCAATAGCATATCTCAAATTTTTCCTGCTCAAATGTCGCTGGATGAAATTTGCAGGGCTCAATTGAAATAATACCACAGATGAGGAAAAGAATCACTAAATGTGTACCAATACATTTTCACCAGTTAATGATTATTCCGTGTTAAATATGAATCCATATTGCTACATTGGATATACTGTATATGTTGGATGAGTGATGAAGTCCATCTCCATAAGGGAAACATTTATCCTTGGGCAATTATGGAGGCACTGCCCCGTCATGGCCACCCGTGACAAAAGACCCTGGCGAGTGAAGGTCGCCGTGTCGATGACAAGACCGTTTTTACATCCTCCCTATTCAATTCGCTCCTCGTCGCATTACTCATCACAACAAACACACACACACACCTTGTATGAGTACAGCATGGAGACACATGAGGCACTACATTAAGTACACAACTTCACAGCTCATGACATTCAATGTGACAGAAATTTAATCAACTTAAATTAAATTACATTTACTTCTGGTAGTGTAAAATTGGATTGTATGATATTGGAAAGTGTTTTCTTATATTCTGCTTAGCATGACAGGGGCCTTTACATCAGGTCCACATTTATTGAAGGGAATTGGATTTTTTTATTTTTCTCTTGGACAGTATTTCATTTTTATTAATTTTTACATTTACTTGTCCTCTTGCCCGAAGGTAGCTGGTGTAGGCTCCAGCACTCCCGCAACCCTTGTGAGGATAAGCGTCTCAGATAACGGGTGGATGTATAATGCCTTCCTCATTTTCATTTTTTTTCCCTGTTGTTATGGTTTAAAACTAAACTGGATTATACTAGATGGTGTTTCAAATATTTCCAATATTTTCCTTCTCTTGGGAGGGGCAACTTCATTAGGTACACCTGAATAATCTTGTATCCAATGCGCATACTTTTTAATGTTATTCTAGTTCATTTTACTGCATTTTATTTTTATTGTTGATATGGTGTTAATAATATTGGCAGCATGGTGGTTCAGCTGGTAAAGCAGTGGCCTCACACTTCTGAGGACCTGGGTTCGATCCCGGCCCTGCCTGTGTGGAGTTTGCATGTTCTCCCCGTGCCTGTGTGGGTTTTCTCCGGGCACTCTTGTTTCCTCCCACATCCCCAAAACATGCAACATTAATTGGACACTCTAAATTGCCCCGTCGGTGTGATTGTGAGTGCGAATGGTTGTTTGTCTGTATGTGTCCTGCGATTGGCCGGCAACCAGTTCAGGGTGTACCCTGCCTCCTGCTCGCTGACATCCGGGATAGGCTCCAGCACTCCCCACGGCAAAGAAAATAGATGGATGGATGTACTTGAATGTTTCTAATAATTTGCTTCCCATGGAATTGGCCTTTACGTTTGAGTGTTTATGAGCACAAATGGCTGGCCCAAAATAATTGATAAAAGCAAAGTATGACTAGACACTATACTATGTGGTATTTATAAGTGAAGCAGATACTTTTACATTGTCCAGGCCAGTTCTTTTCTTTTTTTAATATTCATTATTCACTATTGCCTGAAATCCAAAAAGTGGGAGTACATTTACATCTTGAATGTTGGCCACAAATTAGGCCGCCCACCGCATGTCTGGTGTCTTCTTCTTTCTGCTCACAAGTGCACACAAAATGCATCTGGCCTAAAAGTGCTTAGTCGCAAATCAATGACGACTACAACAAGAAATGAACGTGCTTACTTCAAACTGTTTCTCGCTCCTATTTGAAATTTGCCGTAAAACTGACACAGCAGATAACATTAAATATTGCACATTTAAACAACAGGATACAAGACGAACTTCTATCTTCATGCTCACATATAATGTGACAAGCAATAGTCGGGCTAATTGAAATTAGCAGTGACATAACAGTAATGACAAAACCTTCAAACAACTGCTACTTGAACACAAAGCGAGCAGCAACATGCACCGATTTTTAAGTGATCATTTTGTCATGGGTGTTTACACCGTGGATACAGGCAAGACTAAAGGGGAGAGAGACAAAAGCAGCTTCAAGCAAGCTCGCTTGCCTCTTATTTGGAGAGCTGTACGAACGAGTGTGGGAACGAATACTCAATATGTTTGTGTGTGTCTAAATGTGTTTAAAGTGTGTGGGAGGGGCAGTACAAAAAAACCTGCTATATTTGTCTCTTTGCATTGCCGATTTTCAACTATTGTGGGTGGGTTTGGAACATATCGTCCACCTTAAAGTGTAAGAAATGCCTCATACGGTCTGTCCTAAGGTTTATGAAGTCTTGTGACTTGGCACTTTTTGAGTAACACTCGAGTTTGTGCCCGTTCCTCTTTCCTCTCATTTCCTTGGGAGTCTATTTTTAGCTGGCACTCGACGTCTTATCGGCCCACATATAAGCGAGCGTCTTCCTTACATGCACGACGCACATCTTGCGCTTTGCGTGAGGCGATGAGCGAGGTGGAGGCGATGATGAGACGAATGGCAGATTGGCTAATCCACCCCAACCGCCGCTGTCCTCTGAGCCATCCCGTGATGCTTCCAAGGTTATACATGCCAACACATGGATGGCGGGGTTTACAAGCAATCCCCCCACACACACACGGACAGATTTATCCTTGACAAAGCATGGGGAGGGGGAGATCGTCACATTTCCATTTTAAGAGTGACATACATGCTACAGCACTATAGAAGAGGGCAAGAGCGAGGTGACACGCAAGGACATGACACATAGCCCCGAACACATCACCCGCATCTCACATGAGCAATTCGTTCATTGATTTCTATTTGAGCATTTCCCAGGATATACTATTGAATGCACAATTTTTAATGTTTTTTTTTTTTTTGTATTTACAGGTATCCTACTTCTTATGTCATTTTAAATATTTGATGTATTTCTATTTTTAATATTTTACAGATTTTTCCCCCCGTTTTAGCTCTTATGTTTCGATTGCTTGTTTAGAGATTACTGCTGAAATGTGAAGCACTCCATTTTTTTCCACGTTTTTATTAAAGTTGATTTTTTTTTTAAATTATGTAGTTGGAATGCAAAGGTAATATTTTTGATGATTGTATTCGTTGTTTGCATTAAAATAATAAAAGCAAGCGTCGAGCTTGGAAGCCTTGGCTCGCGCACCTCGCAGTCAGCACCGAAGAGAACTCGCTCGCTCACTCACACTGAAAAATGGAAGACGAAATTGCCGCCCTGGTTGTGGACAATGGATCCGGTATGTGCAAAGCCGGCTTTGCTGGAGATGACGCCCCACGTGCTGTCTTCCCCTCCATCGTGGGAAGGCCCAGGCATCAGGGTGTGATGGTGGGCATGGGCCAGAAGGATTCCTACGTCGGTGATGAGGCTCAGAGCAAGAGGGGCATCCTGACCCTCAAGTACCCCATTGAGCATGGCATCGTCACCAACTGGGACGACATGGAGAAGATCTGGCACCACACCTTCTACAACGAGCTGCGCGTGGCCCCCGGGGAGCACCCTGTGCTGCTCACTGAGGGTCCCCTCAACCCAAAGGCCAACCGCGAGAAGATGACCCAGATCATGTTCGAGACTTTCAACACACCCGCTATGTACGTGGCCATCCAGGCTGTACTGTCCCTGTACGCCTCTGGCCGTACCACCGGCATCGTGATGGACTCTGGAGACGGCGTCACCCACACTGTACCCATTTACGAGGGCTACACGCTGCCACATGCCATCCTCAGGCTGGACCTGGCAGGTCGGGACCTCACTGACTACCTCATGAAGATCCTAACAGAACGTGGCTACAGCTTCACCACCACTGCTGAGCGTGAGATCGTGCGAGACATCAAGGAGAAGCTCTCCTACGTTGCTCTGGACTTCGAGCAGGAGATGAGCACAGCCGCTTCCTCCTCATCCCTGGAGAAGAGCTATGAGCTGCCCGACGGCCAGGTCATCACAATCGGCAACGAGAGGTTCCGCTGCCCTGAGGCTCTCTTCCAGCCTTCCTTCTTGGGGATGGAGTCATGCGGCATCCACGAGACCACCTTCAACAGCATCATGAAGTGTGACGTGGACATCCGTAAGGATCTGTACGCAAACACCGTGCTGTCAGGTGGCACCACAATGTACCCAGGTATTGCTGACCGCATGCAGAAGGAGATCACCTCTCTGGCCCCCACCACCATGATGATTAAGATCATTGCTCCACCCGAGAGGAAGTACTCTGTGTGGATTGGTGGCTCCATCCTGGCTTCCATGTCCACCTTCCAGCAGATGTGGATCAGCAAACAGGAGTACGACGAGTCTGGCCCAAGCATCGTCTACAGGAAGTGCTTCTAAAGACTGGCCGACACCCCCCCTCCCCGCTATGCTTTTTATGCTCATGAATGTGGTCTCTCACCTCTTAGTTCATTTTTTTGTAGAATGTCAAATTATATTAGTAGGCATATTCCCCTATCCTATTGATGTATGTGAATCCATTTAATAAATTTTATTTTTTTTCCCTTCTTTGACTCTATTTCAAAGTGCAGATAGCATACCGGTCAGCTGCGAGGTGCAAACCTGTGTGACTTCGATTGAGGTTGTCTTGAGCAAAAAGAGCTTACATAGCCAGTGTATTCACTCTTAAATTAGTTCGTCGATAGAGCGAGAATAAAACAAAACAAAATTACGTTGGCCTGAGTGACCAGGTTGGATAGGATTAGAAATGAGCTCATTAGAGGGACAGCCAAAGTTGGATGTTTTGGAGACAAGATTCGAGAGAGCAGACTTCGATGGTTTGGACATGTTCAGAGGCGAGAGAGTGAGTATATTGGTAGAAGGATGCTGAGGATGGAGCTCCCAGGCAAAAGAGCGAGAGGAAGACCAAAGAGAAGGTTTATGGATTATATAATTTTCCAGAATTTAAACGTCTTAGCATTAATGATTAAATAAGATTAGTTTACATATCACTGTGGAGTCAAAATAGGTATTTAATTATTACCACATATATATATATATGATATAAAAGAATTACCTTTACACAATATATTATTATTATTACTGTATTTAAATGAAAAACATTTACATAATCTGCTCAGCTACTGTAAATTATTTTATTTTATAGCTACAATACATGCTTTATATGAATTAGATACAGTACACTAGAAATACATTTATACAATGTATTATATATATATATATATATATATATATATATATATATATATATATAATATATATATATATAATATAATATACAATGGTGAGGTGTGCCTTAGGTGTGACAGAGGAATTTAAGGTGGAGGTGGGACTGCATCAGGGATCAGCTCTGAGCCCCTTCCTGTTTGCAGTGGTAATGGATAGGCTGACAGATGAGGTTAGACTGGAATCCCCTTGGACCATGATGTTCGCAGATGATATTGTCATATGCAGTGAAAGCAGGGAGCATGCAGAGGAACAATTGGAAAGATGGAGACATGCACTGGAAAGGAGAGGAATGAAGATTCGCCGAAGTAAAACAGAATATATGTGCGTGAATGAGAAAAGTAGAGGGGGAAGAGTGAGGCTACAGGGAGAAGAGATAGCGAGGGTGGACGACTTCAAATACTTGGGGTCAACAATACAGAGCAATGGAGAGTGTGGTCAGGAAGTGAAGAAACGGGTCCAAGCAGGTTGGAACAGCTGGCGAAAGGTGTCTGGTGTGTTATGTGACAGAAGAGTGTCTGCTAGGATGAAGGGCAAAGTTTACAAAACAGTGGTGAGGCCGGCCATGATGTACGGATTAGAGACGGTGGCACTGAAGAAACAACAGGAAGCAGAACTGGAGGTGGCAGAAATGAAGATGTTGAGGTTCTCGCTCGGAGTGACCAGGTTGGATACGATTAGAAATGAGCTCATTAGAGGGACAGCCAAAGCTGGATGTTTTGGAGACAAGATTCGAGAGAGCAGACTTCGATGGTTTGGACATGTTCAGAGGCGAGAGAGTGAGTATATTGGTAGAAGGATGCTGAGGATGGAGCTCCCAGGCAAAAGAGCGAGAGGAAGACCAAAGAGAAGGTTAATGGATGTGGTGAGGGAAGACATGAGGGCAGTTGGGGTTCGAGAGGAAGATGCAGGAGATAGGCTAAGATGGCAAAAGATGACACGCTGTGGCGACCCCTAACGGGACAAGCCGAAAGGAAAAGAAGAAGAAGAAGAAGACACTAGAAATACATTTAATACAGTTTTTCAGTATTTGAAATGCTTGACATTGACAATATCTTTGGGCTGATGACTTGAACAACTTTCTTTTTACAAAAATGAAATCGCATTTTCTAATCTGCAAATAGTAATAATAATCAATATAGTTAATACATATTGCAGTATTACTATGTCAGGAATGATTCAAAACACTAATTTGTAATGCCATTAATTACTGTGCTTTATGGTATGCAATTTTTGCAACTTTCCCCGACCTTTCAGGCAGCCAAAATGAACAAATATTTCCTTTTTTTTTCTTGCCATATTAGAGAGTAAAGTAGACATACTGTAATTGCATGTCTGCTCCCCAGATAACCCACAATGCAGCAGTACAAGTCTGCGGCATCCAGCTGTTCGCGGGCGGCCGCTGTATTAGCCACTTTATATTGCCCGGGGACATGCAGAGTGGCTGAGCTCAATTAGGATTAACTTGTGCCATATTAAAATAGACCTGTGGAGTCCGCCCACGTCAAAAGGTTAATCTCAATCTGTGTGACGCGGAATCAAGAGGAGTTTTATAATTACTAGGGATGCTATTTTGTCCTTGGACCATTTCCTGCGTGGACATGTGGACTTTTAATAATAATCCAAAAGCGAGCCACAGGAATCCAGAAATTAAGCTGTTACAGTATTAAAAGAAGTGGAAAAGAATTCTTCCTACTGCATTCAACTGCAGCCCTCACATTCACTTAGTAACACAGCAAGTGAACAATTACAGAACTACATGCCACCCTTTTATGTACCTACCTACCAGTAACTAATTTATTACGGAGAAAGCGGTTTCAAACAAAGTACCCAAACTACTTTAGCGACAAACCTCCAATCCGACGACCTCAAAAATCAAAACTACCGACGGTCCCTGCTTATTTCCTCACCTACCGAAACAAATCACAAGGCCATCTACTTAACCAACCAAACGACTACCTATTTTATATAACTAACTAAACAACCAACCAATCCTAACCTACTTTCTATATCAACTCATCCACTTTCTACTTGTGTGTGTAGCACTTTAAATGGAAATGACACCCCGCCTCCCCATCTAGACAACTAAACTACAATTTACTCACAGAATAAACGAAGTAACTACCTACTTACATCTTACTTATCAAACTACTTTCTTCAGCAACGACCCACCTTTCTAAATACTTGCTGAACCAACTACGTATCAAATATATCGGCAAATTTGTGAAAGGGTATCAGGGGAATGGCCAAACCACTACCCTGGACGGTAGGTACTGCCTCTGGAAGCAGTTCCACAGCTCCTCTGCATTAGATGCCAATTAGACCAAGCATTGAAGCTTTAAATGTGTCATCGGCATTTGCCAGTCCGTTGGATTACTGCATGTTGGATTCTCCGCTATTGTGCGTAAGTTCACAAGCCTTGTGCGGAGCATCCATTTGTCACAGCGAGCCTGAGCCACTTCCATCTTGTTACTTTTTGTTCACGTTTCCAAGTTTGCCTCGTATTCGTCGGACCTTGTACATGCTTTTCGATCTTGCCTGTAGCCTAGCATTTTTTTGCTTATTGGTGTACGACCTTGATCTGGAATAAAACCGCGCTTAATATCATGCCCTCACCTCGGAGTCCTACAATTGGGTCCAGCCCCGTACCTCGTGCCCATGACAAAGAGTACTGGTAATGCTACCTACAAACCGACCTGCCTATCTACCGTCCCACACCTGTCAACCGACACACCCACTTATTTTCCTCCCAAAAGAAAATGACCACAGGAGATAACCAAGCAACTAAGCTACCTACAGTAACCAAGAGCCGAGCCATCTTCCCATTTATTTATCTACACAATTACTACTAACTACCCTATGAATTACCTACCCACCAAACTATCTAACTGCACAACAACCTTCCTAACTTGCGCGACATTCTGAATTACCTACCTGTAATTACAACAATGATCTCGTCTAAGTGCATTGCGTCATACTGACAACTAAAGTTTTGTGGGATGTCTCTAAAAGAGGTTAGTAACGTGAGAAATCTTGTTGTAGCCTGTGACTGTGTAACGTCATTCAAAGGCCATTTAGGTTGAGTCCATGTGGATTTTACAGTTATAACAATACGAGTCTTCTAATCAATAGTGACTGTGTAAGCAGAACAGCCTCATTAAAATGAGTATTTTTTTATGGCAAAAATAAGTGCAAACAAGTTCAGTTCAAATCTAGGCTTGTGTGCTCTCGTAAGAGGCCCGACACAATTAATCACTTTAATTTTTCTTTCCCCTTTCAGTGTTGTTAGTCAAACATTGCCTATCAACCAGTGGAACATATTTCTGTGCATGTAATTGTGATTCGACATGTTTGCACTTGTGCCCAGAAACGTGATACAAAATTCATATGAAAGGTGTGACAATGACGACGATAATGATGACGAAGCAAGCCAAGGAAAAAAAAAAAAAAAGTACAATAGATGTCGAGTTTAGGGTTCACTGCCAATAAACACCTTGATGACTGCTTTAATGTGCTTTGGCTGAGTCAGGAACGAAGCATTCAAAGGGAACCACAAGGCAAGCTATGAAACAAGGCAACTCGAGCTTTTCTTATCAAATATTCATCATTTCAATCCCTCCGTCAATGTTTCTGCTCTCAGCAAACGTATGGACTGGAAAAAAAGCCAAATGCATACTGTTCATAGCTATAAAGTGTATGGAAAGATAATATAAAAAAAGTATTACAGACGCTGTACTATAAACTAAACACTATACCGCTAATCAATACTAAAATGCGGCATAAAACTATGGTAAAAAAACAGATGCAGGTTTTTGTTGGACAATGACACTCCATCCATCCATTTTCCCACCACTTACAGTGAAGAAAATAAGTATTCGAACACCCTGCTATATTGCATGTTTTCCCACTTAGAAATCATGGAGGGGTCTGAAATTTTCATCGTAGGTGCATGTCCACTGTGAGAGAGAGAATCTAAAAAGAAAAATCCAGAAATCACAATCTATGATTTTTTTAATGATTTATTTTCGTAATACAGATGCAAATACTGTAAGTATTGAATACCTGAGAAAACCAATTTAATATTTGGTACAGTAGCCTTTGTTTGCAATTACAGCGGTCAAACTTTTCCTGCAGTTGTTCACCAGGTTTGCACACACTGCAGGAAGGAATTTGGCCCACTCCTTCACACAGATCTTTTCTAGATCAGATAGGTTTCTGAACTGTCGCCGAAAAACACGGAGTTTCACTTCCCTCTGAAGAATTTCTATTGGGTTTAGGTCTGGAGACTTGCTAGGCCACGCCAGAACCTTGATATGGTTCTTACAGAGCCAATCCTTGGTTTTCCTGGCTGTGTGCTTTGGGTCTTTATCAGGGTGAAAGACCCAGCCACCACCCATCTTCAATTCTCTGAGGGAAAGAGGTTGTTCCCCCAAATCTCACAATACACGGCCGTGGTCATCCTCTCCTTAATGCAGTGCAGTCGTCCTGTCCCGTGTGCAGAAAAACACCACCCAGATTCTTCACAGGAGGGATGGTGTTCTTGGGATGGAACTCATCATTCGTCTTCCTCCAAACACAGTTACTGGAATTATGACCAAAAGGTTCGATTTTGGTTTCATCTGACCACAAAACATTCTCCCATGACTCCTCTGTATGATACAAATGGTCATTGGCAAACTTAAGACAGGCCTTGACATGTGCTGGTTTGAGCAGGAGAACCTTGCCATGCATGATTCCAACCATGACGTCTTCGTGTATTACCAACAGTCACCTTGGTCCCAGCTCTTTTCAGGTCATTAACCAAGTCCTGTCATGTAGTCCTGGGCTGATTCCTCACCTTTCTAAGGATCGCTGAGACCCAGCAAGGTAATATCTTGCATGGGGCTCTCCTCCAATTGAGACTGACAGTCATGTTTAGCTTCTTCCATTTTATAATGATTGCTCCAACAGTGGACCTTTTTTCACCAAGCTGCTTAGCAATTTCTCCGTAGCCCTTTCTAGCCGTGTGGAGTTGTATTTTTTCTCTCGTGTCTTTGGTCTTGGCTATGTTGCAAGTTTGAATCTTACTGATTGTATTGGGTGGACAGGTGTCTTTATGCAGCTAATGGCCTCACACAGGTGCATCTGATTCAGGATAATACATGGAGTGGAGATGGACATTTAAAAGTGACTAACAGATCTTTGAGGGTCAGAATTCTAGCTGGTAGACAGGTGTTCAAATACTTATTTGCAGCTGTATCACACAAATAAATCATTAAAAAAAATCATACATTGTGATTTCTGGATTTTTCTTTTTAGATTATCTCTCTCACATTGGACATGCACCTACGATGAAAATTTCAGACCCCTCCATGATTTCTAAGTGGGAAAACATGCAATATCGTAGGGTGTTCAAATACTCATTTTCTTCACTCTAGTATAATGTTATAGTATAGTATATCATACAGTAGTGTATAGTAGTAGTTAAGTGTTAGTCAGATTGGACTGCTATTATTTTGAATACTACTGTAGTCTCTCTAGCGTGTCCTGGGTAATTCCCGGGGTCTCCTTCTGGTGGGACGTGCCCAGAACACCTCACCAGCAAGGTGTCTGGGAGGTATCCAAATCAGATGCTTGAGCCTCCTCATCTGGCTCCTCTCAATACAGAGGAGCAGCGGCTCGATACTGAGCCCCTCCCGGATGGCCGAGCTTCTCAACCTATCTCTGAGGGAGAGCTCGGACATCGGGTGGAGGAAATTCATTTCAGCGGCTTGTATACGGGATCTTGTTCTTTCGCTCAAGACCCACAGCTCGTGACCATAGGTGAGGGGAGGAACATCGATCGACCAATAAATTGAGAGCTTTGCCTTTTATTTTTGCTCCTTCTTTCCCACAACCGACTGATACAAAGTCCGCATCAGTGCAGACGCTGCACCGATCTGCCTGTCAATGTCCCGTTTCATTTGGTCCTCACTCGTGTACAAGAGCCCAAGATAAGTGACGACTTTACTTGGCGAGGTATCTCATCCTCGACCTGGAGGGGGCACAGCACACTTTTCCAATTCTGGACCACAGTCCCAAATTTGGAGGTGCTGATTCTCTTTCCAGTCGCTTCACTCTTGGCTGTAAACCGCTCCAGTGAAAGTTGGAGATCACAGCTTGATGATCCAAAGAGAACCACGTCATCTGCAAAAAGCAGAGCTGCAATACTGAAGCCACCAAACTTGACCCCCACTATGTCTAGAAATTCTGTCTGACATGGTCCTGGCGGTCCCAGCCCTGGCGGTGGAGGTCCCCTGCACACCTGTGCCTCATCAAGGATAATTAACCCCAGTATATTTAGGACCCAGCAGACGCATCCATGCTTCGTTCCCGCACTTCCTCGTTCCTGATCCTGAACCCCTGGGTACCGACCTGCCCCTGTCCTGCGACCAACCCCGTACACTTGACGCTCTTGATACTGCTGCTTACTCTGACTGACTCTCCGACTTACGACCTTGGAACGAATAAAGACCTTCCTTTAACTGCCTCCCTGTCTACCGAGTCGGGAATTTGGGTCCGCCCTAGCGTTTTGGTTATGACACTGTCTATAAAAGTCAAAAACAAAATCCATGTAACTATATTATTCTTTTAATCTGATCAACAAAAAATATTTACAAACAAGAGCAAAAATCTAAATTATATAGATACACTACATATACAGTATAATCTATATATGACACGTAGTTTTATAGTATATAATTTCATGTCTGGGATTAAATCCAATGTCGAAAATTTGAAGAAAAAAAATCCAACAGGTACAGTAGGTACAGTGTAAGTAGATTACTTTTGTTGGATGACATCTAAAAACATTTTTAATCTTTATACAAATGCACTAATATGAACAGCAACTTGTAAAATTGTGAAATTGCAATGATTGCAGACAAGAAAATTGCACTCAAAACCCAAACCTGGAAAAAGGCAATTTTGACCCTTTTTGTCTGTCAACTTCCAAGCATCTGACAGTTTTTTTTCTTTGTTTTAGATATTAGAAAAAAAAATGCAATTTTCCAACCGCATTGGGCTTGACGAAACGGCGAAAAACCATTCCCTGCAAAAGTGTTTTTTGTTAGATTTCGTGGCACATGTGGACCTAAGCAGGTGTGTGTCCCTTTTTTTTTTTTTTTTTTTTCAGAAACTTGAAAATGTTTAGCTTTTGTGAGAACGGTAGAAATGATGACATTTCATAAAATAAACCCCCATGGAAAAGTGCTTTTATTTATTTATTTGTGGATCCGCCTCAGCCCCATGAGTTGTGTGTGGGTGATTTCTCACAATTCTGGATCTAAAACAATTTTTTTTTCACCACGTGAATAATACGTGATTTTGCAAAAGCCCACAACCTGACAGAAATGCGGAAAAACCTCCATCTGCTTCCCATTCTCGGGTCCTTCCTTGCCACCTGGTGTGAGTAAATACCTGTAAGGTTCCCTGGTGCTCCTGGACAAAAGATTTTGTACTGCCTTGGGCCACGTAGGCCTAAAATTGAATAACACGGTGGTAACATGATCGGGTCACTGTGTGTGCTCTGTGTTCCCTTCTTCATGATCTGCTACTTCATGACAGTTTCAGACTGATACTCTTTTACAATGCGCCCACTATTGGGGATGTGCTTTGCAGTAGTTTGCTGCCTTCTCTTTCACTCCTCTCCTGCTTCAACCCCCCCCCCCCCCCACCGCAAAGGGATCTTCTCAAAAGCATCGCTCACCGCATTGCTGGCGCTGGTCCCACTGCCGTCCTCTTGTTCCCCTCTCGCATATTGCATCCTTCTGGCCTGGTGTTTCCACAAATAGTCGAGACGTGACGAACCGGGGAGTAAAAAAAAAAATAATAATAATAACATAAAAAGAAAGAAAAAAAAAATTAGATTTATTTTTTGAAATTGTTACTTATTGCTTATTACTTATCACAATGTTTAGACAGAACACTTAGCTACCTTTCTATGCATTATCTTGAAAGGTTTAGCAGGCTCCTTTCTTTGCAGCAGAAAGCGCCAAATAGTTGGAAAGTATTTAACACTGCCATTTTTAATCACCAAATATATTTCCAAAGGTGCTAATGACGTGAAATTTTCCCCGGGTGTGAACAATCCAACTATTTCTTACATACAAAGAAAGTAGAACACGTAAGATCATAAATCCTGTGTAATACTGTAATGTGAAATGACAACAAAAAAGTATTTTAGCTGTATGTATGGATTACTTGGGTTGTTCCCAAGATCTGGGGATAGTTTTATGTCAATAGCGCCTTTGGAAATATATGTATTTTAATATATTTAATATAATTTAGATAATATATCAAATGAGAAAAATGTTGACTCGTTAAATACTGTACTTATCACAGCTGCTCTATGTTGTGTGTAAAAATTCCCGTGTGGAGGAGTTTGTAAATGATGATTCGTAAATCAGCTGGGTTCCGTGTATGGGGGAAAAATAAAGATGAAACTAAAATAATAGCACTGACAGCTACTTATTGTATGCAATTTAACGAGAGGAGAGAAGCGCTACCTGATACTGCATAGCGCACAACAGCTACAATACGAAAACTAACAGGTCACGACTCAAGATAAAAGGGGAGTCACCTCAAGGCGTTTTACCTCCACAAAGCATAGATGCGAAGCAGATCTTTGGCTGGGAATGACTAACTCAACTACTGCAATCGTGCTAATTTCCAAGGAAATGTGTGGAACGCTTGGGCAGGTGCTAAGGAAGGGTGATTTGATATTGACGCCCCTAACTTCATACATATCCAAACAGATCATCTACTGTATTTGTCCAATTCATATTACTCATATTGAAAAGTTTAGCGTTTCCTGTGTAATATTGTTTTGTGAAAACCTAACATCAGCTAGCGTACCTTTGGCCCGTTGTTTCCTTCTTCACTTGGTTACACCTCTTCACTTCAGCCTACCTTATTTACACGTAGAACAACCGTTGGCTGGACGAGAGCTAAAGCATCCCAAGAACTACAGAGTCATATACGTAACATAAAAGGAAAATAGGGGCAATTTTAAAGCATCAACTGCTAGCTTGTTAACTGCTCTTTTAACACCAAGAGGAGAGACAATTGATGTGAGTAGGCTAGCTAATATTAGCTAAAACCCGCTAAAACTCATGGTTACTAATGTAATGGCGTGTTTTAAATCATTTCCAAAATTCTTTATTTTCGCATTAGCAGAGCGCCAATTGTCAAGTTTTTCGACTAACAATCAGTTGCACTGTCAATATTTATTATTTTATATATTTACTTTTCCCCCTTGCTGGTAGTTGGCTGCATCTGACCTCTGGGCACCTCACTCAGAATTTGCGATGGCTCGGTCGTGGGATGACTTCTACTAATAAGTCAAGGTACCATGCACATAGCAAGGCCATATTGAGTAGTCGCCCTCAAACATTCCACTTGGTTGTGATAAAACTGCTACTTAACCAATGACAACTTTGTAGCTCTTAAAATAGATGTCCAAGGTCACTGGGAGGGTCCCAGGCCTTATCAGGCTCAAGCAGGCCCGTTTTTATAAACGTGTGTGTGTATATGCGTGTGTGTCCGTGTGCATGGGTGTGTGCGTGCATGTATACTCACCAACCAAGCTAGCAGCATGCAGCCAAACATGCTCATCAGGGTCATGCACATGATGATGGTTGCATCAGGTGTGCTTCCACATTGCCGTTTCTTTGTTTGTCCATCCACACGAGTGGAGGTCACCCGCTAATTCTCCAGCCACCATCTTTCCAGGAAGCCCTTTCCGCCCTCCCGCGTGTCCCTCCGGGTTCTCTCAATCCTCACCTTCTTCTCTTCTGCCGCTATTTTTAACCGGCTTAGCGCTGCAGAAGCGAGCCGAGGTTTATTCTCGGCCTTGGTCGGCTACCTGCTTCGTGATTCGCAGTTAATCTCGTCAGGTTGCACAATGCCGTTGCCTAGATTTTTCTGGAGAAACATGAAATACAAGATGCAGTGAACGTTTCAAGTTCTTACGGTTGCCTTGATCTGGTTCCCTTTGCCATTCATCTGAACCGGGAGGAAGTGCTTGGACCTGTTTAGCCAAATGCGGGAGGAGGTTCTGCATTTACCGGGTGTAGGGTGGTGTTCGGTCCCTATCCTGCTAAAGTAGCAGGGGATTACTGTAGTATTTTACATTCACCTATAAACTCTCCATATAGGTTTTAAATTCAGTAATGTTCCAAAGAGAAAAAGAGAAAAAAATCAAAACACTTCAAGGCAATTTTTTGATTAAGCATTTTGATGATGTACCTTAGCTGGTTAAAAGAGTACCAGCATCTGGAATGGTGTCATTATTCATACCTGTAATGTTATTTGTATCGATATTTATGATACTGGCCCTGTGTTTACTTGGTATTTGATGGATACCAAATCTTACTGTATCACATAAACAGAGAGAAAACGATAGTATAAATCCTGGTATTGATATCCCCCCCCCCCCACCCCAAATTTGAAAAATTGCATCTTCCAAGCACAATGTCAAATGTCCTTTTTGCTGTTTTTTTTTTTTTTTCCACTTGTCTTAGAATGGAAGACGCCACTTGAATTGTATCTTGACTGGGAAACTGATTGCAATAGATTGATAGTGATAAGGCGGCACGATGGATCAGCTGGTAAAGCAATGGCCTCACAGTTCTGAGGTCCTGGGTTCAATCCTGGACTCACCTGTGTGGAGTTTGCATGCTGCCCCCCTGCCTGCGTGGGTTTCCTCCGGGCACTCCGAAAATGGATGGATGGATGGATGATAGCGATAATAAACATACAGACTTCCAAATACCGCAGTTTACTAGTTTTTCGAGTTACCAGCCATCATTGCTCTTTCACCAAGAACACTTGCAAGGAGCTGCTGTTGGCCACAACTCACGCCCAGACGTTCACGCCGAACCAAGCGACCATCCTGACTTGATCTTGATGTCCGTAACTGCAGAAGCCCAAACATTGAAATTCAACATCGAACTTCAATTTCATTGGGGGTTAACTCAGCAAGATTAATATTTGATGCTCATGTAGCAATATAAGGTAATACCGATCTTTTGTGCTTTTCTTTCTTTTGGCAGGTACACGTGACGCTTGCAAGATAAGCCTATTTGGCACACTCAGTCTCCAGGCAGGAAATGAATCATGCTGGTCTAAAATTGGCAGTTTTTTCATCTCACTGGAGGATGTGCAGCTTAAGATAGAAATAGATGACTCAGATGAGATTTGCGTGCTTTTCATCGGACAGCAACCATTCCCAGCTTTTAAGCAAAGACCCCTATGACAGTAAAGGAAAGACATCTGCTGTCCTTCTGTGCTTGATGTCACATTTCAAAGTGGCACTGTTCATAAATATTGAATTCATCTCACATTATTGTATTTGTCGAGCGTGAGGTTCTAAGGCTCCAAAGCCGCCTACGTTTTAAATCCATACTGCCATCGGCTGGAGAAACAGTGGAATTACTGCGAGGTCCAAAAGGACTTGGACAAACCTGACAAGTATCTTGAAGATAAGTAATTGAAGATAATACTGTGCCTTTGAATTTTAAGGATATAAACGTGGCATTTAATGTTGAGGAATTGCGGTCATTTCATGGAGGGTATCAAACATTTTTTGGAAAATGTGATAGAAACCACAGTCGATGAGTAAACATTTTCAATGTTCGGCAATGGCTCAGTTGATTTTATAAGGCAATCAAGCAAGCAGCACTTGAAGGCAGCAAGAAGGCACAAAAAAAAAGACTACAAACAAATTGTGATAGAGAATACGGTAGGTAACAAGACGTTTTGAAGGCAAACCAAAGGAATCGTCAATGTCCATCTCGGTGCCCTGATTTCAACCCCAAAGAGCATGTAGCACCAAGCGCTACAAACAGCCACGAAGTAAAGACCTGACAAAGCGTTTCCAAGAAGGAAATACATTAATTGGAACAGGATGTTAAAAATAACCTTGGGTAACGAGCCACATGCTGCTTCATCAGAAAACACTGGTGAATTTTGATGACAACAGAATGTTATAGTAATAAATTTGCTATTTTTCATATAATGACAGTCATTCTGCAATATTAAGTGAAACAATTTACAAGTTGAAATTGTTCACTTTATTTTGCATTTGAAATTCGTGAGGGTGAAAGGATATGGAAAAAAAAACATGGTAAACATTTAAAAACTATTTATTGGAAAAAGTAAATGATTAGCAAATAATAGTCAAATTTTCTTGACAAAAAAAAAACGGAATACAATCACATTGTCACAAAAGCACTCGAGAGGGTAAGGAAAAAATCCTTTAAATGATTGACCCGTTGAATCAGTACAGTAGCAGGTCGTGACTTTAAAGAAAATTAATCCTTCACTGCATAGGCAGAGATTGTATCGGATTTTATCTGGTAATCCAGATTTACCCTGTAATCCTTCTCGTCATGATACTAAAACGAAAAAGTTATGTTTAAAAAAAAAAAAAAAGTAACAGATACCATTGTGAAATAAAATGGCAAACTAAACGTTTCATTCAATTTGATGTAACATTATTTAAGTTAAAACACCCTCAAACAGCACCCCCCAAAAAAAGATTTTGTACTTTTGCTGGCTCAAAGTGGTAAAATTGATGAAAAAAATAAAATGGTGAATTTCACATTCTCAACTGACGCACACGCGCGCACACACGCACACTTCTGTACAGTGGAGCACGTCCACTTATACGAACATGGCAGGAGACACGAAGCTGTCCCCGCGGCCGATGTCGGTACCCCGACGATGCTCGTGGGGCTCGTTCCCGCTGTGCTCGTAAAATGGCGGCGCTTCGCTGTTGCCGGGGTCGTCCCAGCCAGAGGGCGCGGCGGCGTAGTAGTGCACCCGTCCCCCCTCGTCGCCCCCGTTGTCATCATCGTAACCGTCCAAGTCCTGCAAGAGGGAGGTAAAGCTGTCATTATGGAACAAGAACATGTTGGAGACTTGTTAAAAAAAATTAAATAAAAAGAATGCAATCAAGCAAGCGGCACGGTGGATCAGCTGGTAAAGCGTTGGCCTCACGGTTCTGAGGGCCCGGGGTTCAATCCCGGCCCCCGTCTGTGTGGAGTTTTCTTGCTCTCCCTGTGCCTGCGTGGGTTTTCTCCGGGCACTTCGGTTTCCTCCCACATCCCAAAATCATGCAACATTAATTGGACACTCTAAATTGCCCCCAGGTGTGATTGTGAGTCCAACTCTTTGTCTCTATGCGATTGGCTGGCAACCATCTTAGGGTGTACCCCGCCTCCTCCCCATTAACAGCCGGGATAGGATCCAGCACTCCCTGCGACCCTCGTTAGGATAAGCGGCAAAGAAAATGGATGGATGGATGGATGGATGGACGGTAATTAAGCAGTGAAACAGTTAGCACACATGCCTCACAATTTTGAAGTTCTGGGTTCGAATCTCAGCTGTGGCCTTCCTGTGTGGGGTTTCTGTGTTCTCCCCGTGCTCGTGTGGGTTTTCTCCGGATACGCCGGATCCCTCCCACCGTCAAAACATCCACACTTGGTTCGTTTCAATGAAGACTAAACTCTCCTCTAAAATGAATGGCTGTTATTCAAAATTTTAAATTAAATAAGCTCTCGGAACGATCGATAAGAATTAATTATCGTTGAATCGATTAATAAATTACTTGCTGCACCTTTAAAACACGTGAATTGAATTGTTGGTCACCGTTCTTTTAAAAACCAAGCTGTTATATATAAAGTGCAACTTTTCAAAATTGCCAACTGTCCCACGAGGTGAAACGCTAAATCTTTTATCGTTCAACACCGAATGTATTTCTTAAAATTTTATGTATTTATTTTTAAATGGTGTTAGGATTATCAAGGGATCTTTGGCAAAGCTTTCTCCTCGGCAGTTCTAAAAGTCCTGTATTCGATTTGTCCGAGGGTTATTTCTCACCGTGACCGGCTCTGCATCCTGGGTTCTGTAGTACTGGCTATCGAGGAGGCGTTCTTCGGCCGCGGGGGGGTTATTGGCCTCCTGCCGCACGCACAAACACAAACGCAGTCATTTTTCTAAAACAATGCTTCTCATCTCGTTCATTTATTTAAATGCAAATGTGTTGCACTGATTAAAATCCGCCAAGGCAAAATTCAACGGGTTCCTGGCAGAGACTCACCGGCCTGAGGGCAGTGTTGTTCTTCTTGGGCGGCGGGGGCTTGTGCTTGGGGGGGCCACTGGAAACGAGGACAAGACATCACGTTTTCTCAGCGCGTCGCCAAAACGGAAGGTCGGCTACCCGACGTACTACGCAAAGCACTCACTCTCCGTTGAGCTTGTTGGCGCGATGCTTGCGGTACATGACGACGGCCGTGCCGATGATGGCTGCGATGAGGATGACGCCGATGATGGCGCCGATGATGCTGCCCGTGGTGGCGCCTTTCTCGGGAAGACGAGTGCCTGCGGAATGGCAAAAGAACAATTGTACTTTTTAGCCCGCGACTGACTGATGAAAACTCAACCAGTCTAATAATTGATTAACATTTTGTTTTTTAAACTGATTTGAATAAAAACCTACTTTGGTTTGGGCTATAGCATGTTGATTCCGTTCCAAAGTAAAAGCAGAGCTTTTATTTTGATTTAACTAACTAACTAATTCTGCTATTATCGCTAGGTGCAACAAAGTGTTTGAATTAAGATTTTATTTTGGAAGAATTCCATCATCAGTTCTGTACAGTTCACAGACTGTATCAAGACAAGGTGATGCCGTTCGGCTTGAAGAATGCCCCAGCAACGTTCCAACGTGACATCGAGTCTGGATGGTGTCAAAGCCTACATGGACGAGGTCATCGTTTACGCCATTCAGGAGCTCTTCGAGAGACTGTCGGCAGGGAAAGTGCAAAGTGCAAGTTTGGAAAGGCCCGGGTTGAATTCTTGGGTCATGTTGGAAGCCACGGCCGGGTACAACCAGTTGGTCCTGATGTGGACGCTAATGCATGCACTGATGCGCTCTCCAAAGTAAAGTTGTGTTTGATACTTGTGTTGTATTTTCCAGTGTTTTCGTTTCTGTTTTTACTGTTTTAACATGTTTTAAGTGTGACTTAGTTATATTACAACAGAAAGTTTCGGGGGGGAGTGTTATGTGTGTATTTTTTTTCTCTGTTCTCTTTATTTTCCTATTATGCTTTTAAGTTGGGGCAGCACAATGTAACAGCTGGAAAGTGTTGGCCTAACAGTTCAGAGGACCCGGGTTCGATCCCAGCCGGCTGTGTGGAGTTTGCATGTTCTCCCCGTGGCCGCGTGGGTTTTCTCCGGGCACTCCGGTTTCCTCCCACATCCCAAAAACATGCAACATTAATTGGATTATTGACTATTGACCAAACTGTGAGTGCGGCTGTTTTGTCTCTGTGTGCCCTGCGATTGGCTGGCAACTAGTTCAGGGTGTACCCTGCCTCCCGCCCGTTGACAGCTGGGATAGGCTCCAGCACCCCTCGTGAGGATTAGCGGCAAAGAAAATGGATGGATTCTTTCAAGTTGTTATAATGCGGATCTTTGTGACACTGTTTCTTTTCATACTTTTAAGTCCTTATGATGAGACGCAGTTTCCTCTAATTCTCTTCCGTGTGATGTGAACTCTGTGTGTCCTTTGTGACGCAGAAGTCTCAAATGTTTCAAGGATTACCTATTTAAGGACGAGAAAGATGGACAACGAGGCTTCTTCTTACGACCTCACCGCTGCCCTGGGAAACTACGCTGCTTGGAACACTAACTACACGGACCCCTGCCACCTTTCATTTTTGGACCGGCTGGAACTTTCGCAAACTTGGAATACCCGCTGGGACGAACATTTGCTTGTTTGGAAACACTCGTTCAACAGTGGTGACTGTCTGTGTACGGAGAAGGTCAGAAGGCGCTACAGTGTGTCTTTGTAGCAAGAGTAAGACCAAAGAAAAAGTTGATGGATGTTGTGAGGGAGGACATTATGACTGAGGGTGTTAAGATGCACGAGATAGGCTTAGATGGAAAAAGATGACGCGCTGTGGCGACCCCTAACGGGACAAGCCGAAAGGAAAAGAAGAAGAAGACATCGTCAGTTCTGTGCTTATTTTTGACACATTTGCCAAGCACCTGCAGGTGTATATAAAATGATAATTGCCATTACCACACTAGCCTAGTTAGGAATGCAGCAAGTTATTCATTTCATAAGCGTAACCTCATTATAAAGTCAACGATTAGGACTAAGCATGCATTAGATTCCACTAAAACTACGACACCGTGACACAAATGGCCAGTATATTGCCATCCAGTGACGTCATTATGCTGCAGTTTTCCCAGGGGGATTATGCTAATGAGGTGCTTAAAGGGCAGGAAAGATGTGAAGATGACTTGATCAGAACAAAGTGTGTTGCAGCTAATTGGACAGGTCTTGATTGAGTGTTTTTGTGCCTATCTAATTACGTTTCTCCTCGAACAATACACGTCTTCTACTAAAAGTGTTTTCCTGTGTCGCACATTCAAAAGCATCTTCCCGCAATTTGCTCCTAAAAGATATTTATGGACCTTAATAAGTATATGAGCAGAAAACAAAATCTCATTTGCTGTCACGCAAAACACATTTATATATACTATTACGCTTCACTGTCCCATGAATACAATATCGCATTAACACAAAACATACATTTATATGCTGTATTAGTTTTTTCTCCTCAAACGGGGATGTGATGGTTGAACTGAAGCTGGGGATGAAAAGTACGCTATTTATTTTACAACAATCTAAGGATGTATACAAAAAAACAACTGACGCACACGCGAGTGTAATTATAAATAAGTAATTGAACAAGATCATAACCTAATTATACAAATGATGGATGTGACGATCATTTATCATTCATTTGACAGCAAAATGAGAAAAATCATGAAACAATCAATTTAAATCTCGCATTTCAAGTTATGCATATGATCCTTCCAGAACAATAATAATAGTTTAAGCATTACAAATAAATTATATTACTAAAATACAATCTAATAAATAAAAGCATGAGAGACAAAATTAAGTGTATTATGAAAACGGCCATTTACATTTATCGAATGAGTTTCCTTTATTAAAAAATATGGAAGTGTAAAACCCAACGCACATCAGATGATCGTGTTGGTATACGTAATAAAAACGCCGAACATCAAATATTACATTTTACTTTACTCCTTTTAAATGATCTTAATTTGCTCTGACTTGCTGCATTCATTTAATGGGTTTTCACCTACCATTGTAAAAGGGAAAGGTCCTTTTGGAAAACTATCATTTTTTTATTCAGTCAAGATATTGCTTTGCATTTAGATGCCCCCCCCCCCCCCCGGAACAATTTGCATGCGAACCTTACGCAACTCATGTCATGACGCGCTCATCTGCAGTGTCAACCGCCATCCACATGGCGGTGCTGTGCCTCCTCAAACGCACGCCAAGCCCTCACTTTGCCTCGCTTGGTTTTATTCGGACGTCAGCGTGTCTGCTCCTCATTGCAAGAATTGTCTTTTCATCAGGACACCCGTCGTCCTCCATTTGGAACCCACCGCAAAGAGGTCCCACTTCGGGGGCGCCACTTTATCTCAACAGGCGTCATTAAGTGCCCCCCCCCCCCCCCGTGTCCTAGCAGCTCACCTGGAAGAAGGCCGGTTGTACTCCCACCTCTTTGATAACCTCTGGAGGGAGGGGGCGACCACACCGGGGAGAAGGTCAATTTACAGCATGCAGGTGCAGCATGTCAACGTAAACCAAGTGCGACCCCCCCCCCCACCCCCCAACCCATTCCACACACACATACACTACATCCGCTATCTCTCTCTCACACACACACACACACACACCACACACACACACACACACACACACACACACACACACACTAGAAACTGCAATTTCCCCCAGAAATACTTTATGGAATAATGTATCTGGAAATGCCAGGAGATGCTACTGACTGACCCAAAATGAATTCATGACTATAACGCTAGATTTTTCCATCACAACGTATCACAATTTGCATACATCGAAAGTGGAATTCCCCTATTTGGAATTCTGCTACTAGATAGTAGAAAAATTCTGAGGTTTGAAAGATAATGTCACAGGAAGGCGGTGGACATTTCATTTTTTTTTCTTTGGCTTCTTTTTGGTCAACACTTATAAATATAAGCGATTACAATTACGGTTGTGCCACGTGATAAGTAACTCAAAACCCACGCATTACAAATCATCTTTCCCCATTGGAATGAATAAGAAGGCCATTAATCCGTTCCAGCACCCTCTCCCTCAAAAAACACTTTAGTGACTAAAAGTAGCACACCCCTAATACGCTACTGTAGGAAAAGAGTAATGATAAAATTAACTAGAATGAAAAGGAAATACAGTTTTAGCTACATTTTAGCCACACCATGTGCATCATTAATGAATGCGGTGGGCGCTGGCCCTGCCGAACGTAATAGGGCCATTGTGTTTTCTAATGTGAATTCCATTTGTAGATCCAGTCTATTGTCCACTGAACGTTGGAGAGGAAGATGAATGGACCCGGCATTCTGTTGGTGTTAGCTCTTTAGTTTAGCGTAAGTTACGATCCCTATTACCCCACCTCCGCTTACTCCTCTGTCATTTTACTCGGGAAAGTAAGTAAGTTACTTCGTAGGTGAGTGGGTCTCGCTTGAGCACTGAAGGTACGTAAATACTCGCGTGTGTCATAGTTATGAACTCAAAGTCACTGGATACTTGTGATTTCAGCAAATGCAAGCAAGCATCTGCTAATTGACTATTTTTGGTGTCATCAGTGAAGAGTTTTGGGAAAAATCATGACTGCCATAAGCTGATGCAGGAGCAGCACCCTGTCGCATGGGGTAGCTTTTCTCACTTCAGTTTTTAATTTTTTTTAATCAGACCTATCGGTGCATTTTGCATGCTCCCCCACAAATGTCGGCACCAGATGTTATCATACATTCCTCATAGTGCAAAGTACAACTGCAAGTAACTTACAGATTTCAGTGTCTACGGTCCATATTATTAAAAGCACTGGAGAAATTTATGCATGTAGGCGACCTTTGATCTCTTAGGTGGCATAGCATTAAAAAAACACCATAAAGGATACTTCCATGTGGGCTCAGGAGAATTTCAGAAATCCAGTCAATTAAGAGTTTGTTACATCTTGAGCCAGAACCCGCTATTGCCAATTTCAATAAACACATAAATCTGGGCCAGAGCTCTGTTTAAAAGGTTAAAGTTCCTCCTTGCTCCTGCACAGTGAGAAACTTGCCTAGGTACTCAACAGCCAATTCTGAAGGGTCGACCCTGTTCCAGTTTTATCTTACTTAATAGAGTAACGGTAGGATATAAAATAAGCTGCAAAACACCCTCCTTTCCAGCTGCTTCCTTAACGTTATGTCTGCTTTACACTTGGAATAACCGAGTTGTAATTCAACTGTCTTTGCGAGACAGGCAGGGTGTGTCGGTTTGACTATAAGATGAAATAAGAGTTTAAAAATTTAATGAGAATAATTCATGATTGTGTTTTTAATGTTACTAAAGCTGCTAACACTGCCTATCTGCACTGCTTATCCTCTTATGTTCTGGTCCGCGTCCAGTATTCCTTCCGTGTCTCCTGGTTCGCTCCAACCTCACCATCAAGCTTGTCCACCTGCTCATGCTTCCCCCTCCTGCCAGTTCCTTCCTCCTTTGGACCACCCTCACACATTGGAAATATTAACCTGGAGCTACTTCTAAATAAACCGCGCTCCTCCACTCCCACAATCTGTTTTGGGGTCGAGTCCAATACAAATGTGTGTGTGTGTATAAACACACACGCACACACACACACACACACACACACACGCACATGCACACATCCATCCATTCATCCATCCATCCATCCATCCCCTGGAGAAAGTTCTACCAGCTGACACTGCATAATAGGGAGCTCCTGTGTTGTATTGCATCATGGCCAGTGGCTCTGACATATTTACACAAACACTCAGCTCAGACGAGAGCCCTTTGACACTCACTCTATTGTTCCTGCCCTGGCAAACAACAAACCCAACCCACCTCAACCTCCCAACACACATGCACATATGCATATTTAATAGGTAGAAAGAAAACACAGTGCATCCCAGTGAAGAATGAGAAGGCAACTGAATCAAATGGTGTTTGTGGACAAAGTTCACATTCCAAGTGAACAAGTGAAAAGGTCGCTGAGGCTCCTTTGGGAGTTTCACTGTGAGGAGTGGCCTGTTTGTTGCACATTCATACCTTCCTATCCGTCCACTACGGTCCGACTTGTCACTCAACCATACACCAGCTCTCTCTCATGGGGCCCAGAGGAGGTGGTGGTGATGGAAGTGATGTTGGAAAGAAGTAGAGGAGGAAGAGATGAGGCTGGATGCTTGGCTGCAAGTGTCAGAAATGATTGCAGATCCACTTGAGCAAGTTGAAAATGCTGCCAGGCTATTTGATGCATGGATGTAAGGGAATACTTAAACTTTTATAACCTCCAGCATTTGATGTGGTCATATCCATTTTTTGTTTCTCAGGATCTTTCAATCCTATAACAGACTTTACAGTCACTGTAGGACAGATAAGGGATTTCTGTGAAATTTGGGTTGATTACTGTCGAGTTAATTTGACATGGCAGGATGTACTCTTAAGTCATGTGGAGTTTGGTAACGAACCTAACACAAAATGTGGTTTTTTTCCCCTCACCTTAAATCCATTTGCTGGATCTGGTGGGTCAGTGCCATGCCATACTTGTGCCCAATTCAAGCGTATTCTAACAGCAAAAGGGGGAAAAGAAAATCCTCAATTAGATAGCAAGCTGACTGATAGGCCAACTAACCAAACCCCGCAAAATCTATCCATCCAATGAACTGACAAGTAAATCAATCATCTGACATAAAAAAAAATAAATAAATAAATAAAAAATGAGCTTTGTCCTCCAATCAACTGACCACCTGATAAAACAATCATCTGACCAACAAACCAAATCACTACACAAAAAAAACCAACTGACTGACTGACTATGACACAGCCCCTAAACAAGCTTAAGTACAAAACCAGAAAACTGAAGGAATGTCGAACCAACAACACGGTTGACCTTCTGACCAACCAACTGAGCAAGCAGCCTATATAATTTGAACTCCCTTCCCACAAGCGACATCTGCCTTTGCCCGCAAATTACATCTGTTCTGCCTGACTGTTTGATAAAAAGGGTAGAACTTGCTCACAAGCCAACTAACATGTACACGAATTGGCTAAATGCTGCAGGAAATTAGTGAAAGGCTACCCACGATCATTCCATAGCTGAATTTACATGTGGCTTGAATGCTGCAGACCTTTGGTGGCAAAAACTAGCATGAGGCTGGATTTCCCACCATGGCTAGCAGCATTTTGTAAATAGCTAACTGACCAACCAACAAAAATACCAAAAAGCCAACTAAACGATTGCTCATCCAACTAAACAACTGAATGAACAACTGAGCAATGGACCAACCAACCGCTTCATCAATGAATCGACCAGCTAAGCAACCGAAAGATCATCCAGTTGAGCAACTAACCGACAAATCAACCGGCGCGAAACCAAATGGACTACTGATTGTGCAAACCTAAAACAAAGCAACCAATTGACAAATGAACCAACTTATTGTCTGAGGAAAGAAATCCAGTTGCCTTCAATTCAACATTTGAGGCTCATCCTGACCTGGATGACAAACTCTACACAGACTCAATCTTTGAAGACCGCTGGTAAAAAGTATCCATTTTCCACAGTGTTTATCGTCACATGGGTCACGGGTGTGCTGGAGCCTATTCCAGCTGGAAAACCCTTAACTCGTCGCCAGCCAGTCGCAGGGCACACTCACACCAACAAGCAGACGACACATGAATTACTCTGAGATGAGTCTAGCTTTTTCCATGAGTGTTAACAATAATTCTAGATTATTTTATACTTTACTTGCACTTTATTCACAAACAACAGTATGAGAGTGGACAGATTTGCTAGATGACCAAAGTTGGAGCGAGGACGGAACACTAAGCCTGAGAGGTACTCATCGATAGACGAGTCAAGGAGAGCAGTCGGGGGGTCTGAAAAGCGGAGTTCTGGGAATGTCTCTGTGTGTTTGGGGGAGCGGAGGGTGATGCAGAGGCAAGCCAGATGAAGGCTGTGATTAAGAGGCTGACTCCAGATAAGCAAAGAGGGATTTCCCCCCCACCCCCACCTCACCCTCACAGCTGCTTGTTCGCTTACTTTGACTGCTCACACACCCCAAGGCATGAAAATCAGGAAGCGCCAAGACAAAGATCTACCATTCCTGCACAAATCCTCACTTCCCATGATTACTCAGCGGAATTACGGTAAACACGGCGAACGAGCCTGAACAGGACGGGCTTTCGTGAACTCCGACCGTCCCGTCATCATCATCCTCTAATTTAGGATTCCGCTAATTCGGTGGGTTGATGCAAGGCCACAAATCTGCACTCTCTCTCTGCATCTCTTATCTCCAGTGCCTAACGAATTGAGATAAACCTGTTTTTATTACCTTCCCCGACCTTCTCCACCTCTCCAAAAAAAAAAAAAAGTTAGTGCTCTAAAATTGTAATTCCTTCCACAGTCACTGCACAGTCATTGCAGAAAACTTTTAGCTAGATAATGTGGCTGCTTTTGGCTCAAGAGATTAGGTGCTTGATGGGGGGGAAAAAAAAACAAAACAAAAAAAACAATCCCTCTGTAGCTAAGATCAATTCCTAATGGTTTGGCTTGACTTTTTAAAAGAGACATTCGGGCAAAAAAAAAAAAAAAAAACAAAACATCCCCAAAATCCTTGGGTGACCTATGGGATCGGGCCAGACGTGGCCAAGCCGAAACGGCCATGTGGCGGTGCGGTGATTGATAGTTTAAATCCCTTCCACGAGTCTCCCCCCACGTAGTGTGTTAGTCAGTAACGCGAGAAGCATCTGTTTAATTATATAGACCAGCGCCGTTTGATCACCACCAACATCGTTAATGTGCGAGACAGAGCAAACATTTGCTTGATTTTGTATTCTCTTTCAAAAATCATTTTCCTTCATAAATGTACATCCAAGCAAACTTTTCTCAAAGAGGCATGACAGATTTTTTTTTTTAACTTTTAAGGCAGTTAAGTACCCATCAAGATAAAATTTGTTATCTTCAAAAAATGCTGCAAAAAGCAGCAAATCTTTCAAAAGTATTTCAGCTGAAATATACATACCAAATTCCATTGAGGTAAACATCAAACATGAAAGACTTGGGAAGTTGGACATGAAAGACATTTTCTTTGTAGAATATGCCACAAGGTGTGAGATGTTGCTTCATACTTTGAAAGTAACACCATCTGGTGACAAAACTGTACTTTGGGGTTTAGATGCTGTACAGTGGTGCTGTGCGTTATGACTGACATGATTTATGGTTTCTTTTGAGATCTGAGCCGTTGTTAGGAACATTTTTTTTTTTTTGCTCAGACTTGGTTTTAAAAATCTGAGATATAGGCGTTATATGGGTGGCAGTTGCTCAACTCACTTTATAACAAGCAGAAGTTTGGATGATTGGGAACAATTTCTCTTAAAAAAAAAAAAAAGAGCCTATGAGTTGAGAGAATTCCATGTGTATTCAAAACATCCAAATAACTTTTAAGTTATTGAACTTGGCTTTGAAGCCCGCGAGCATTGATGCCAACACGTACTGGTATCGTAATCGTAGACTAACTAATAGCGGCTATGTAGTAGTGTTATTGCAGTTTATGCAAAGGATATTTGGACACAGGCAGTGGAGCAATACATGTAGACAATCTAGTACTCGCAGGCATTGATTCTTTATCCCCTGCAAAGAATGACCAATAGTTCTGTGGGTTACTGAGCAATTGTGACCACCTCCTCACCAGTAGCTTACACCAGGAACATTACAATGTTGGGGGAATCGAAAAATGCGGCAAAAATTACTTTACATTCTACTTGATTATGTCATTATTTTCCTCAAGAAAGAATATTAAAGATTAATTCTGTTGCATTTTGCAGGGAGACGAACGGATTAATGGTATTACAATTCATTTCAATGGGGATATTGAATGATGTGAGATATGACTGAGTTAAGAGGATGGTCACAGACTGAACAAACTCGTATCTCAAGGCACCACTGTTACTGATTAGTGAGTGGACATAAAAGCTGAAGAGAAGTCTGACATGACAAAGAAACATTTGGTTTTGACACCATAAATGCGACCCTGAAGATAAGCGGTGTAGAAAAATTGATGGACGGATAAACTTCATTATCCAGCATTAATAGTAAAGCACGCAGCCCAAGAAGAATAAGTAGAAAACAGTAAGCGGTGTAAAAGGTTACTGCATGATTTTCAATCATGGAAAACTAGCAACATTGGATTGAAAAATACATTAATCCCTCGTTTTTTGGAGTTAATTGGTGCAGACCCACCTGCGAAAACTGAAAAACTATGAAGTAGGGGTAAATGGTGTTTATTTATTTTTTTTGCTTTATAGGTCCTTGTTATTTTGATGGCGATGCCGCATTATACCCCATCAATACAGCTTCCCGCTACAGTACGGTACAAATGTATGCTGGTGGGGTTTTTTGCTTCATTGAACATGTCGCCGTGCTGGAAATGGTAGAATAGTCTATAGCGATCTGTTTTTTTTTTTTTTTTTTTTTCCCCAGAAATCCGTGATGCACTGAATCCGCGATGGGTGATCCGTGAAGTAGTGAGGGATTACTGTACCTACAATACCAATAGCAATATGTGCACGCACATTCAGTAGCAAAACTTTGAAAAACTTGCTGCATGCGGAGTAGGGAAACGTTTTGCCATCTGGTGGACATATTTAAAATTACAAAGTTGAAAGCTTTTATCTTAAAAGATTGTATTAGTTGATGTTAAGATCCAAAATTGGATTTGGATTGGACTGTTTTCCTATTTTTGGCTAATTTAAAAAACATTTTCAATCCTCATCTTTTAAAATGAATATCCTCCAACCAATTCCGCCAAAATTCATGTCCCTAGGATTGCCCCGCCCCCTGCCCCCCACCCTCGTACAATGAGAGAGAGGCGTGCACGCGACCAGCACAGTGCCGGGAGATGAGATGAGATTAGGACAGAATAAATTGAAGGCCTCTGAAGGAGATTAAGTCAAAGAACAGCGTGTGTAATCTCATTGCTCACTAAAAGAAATCCTAGCCTTTGGATTGCGAGGTTAACTGGGCGCAACCCTTTGCAAATCAATTGATGCCGAGGCCTCCTCTACGCCGCACCGTGAAGAATGTGAAATAATGAGCCGCATGAAAAAAACAGTGTGTTGAGCACATAGAAAAATTGAAAAAAAGAAAGAAGACATACATAAGACACTGCATTGACAACTGCACACGTGACTATAAATTATTCACAATCGATGGATGTGCTGCACTGCAGATCGCCTCACTCACCTCACTTTTATTTTTTCACATTGTTACTTTGACATAAGTTGAGGCACATTGATGAAGCCTGACTGCTTTGAATGAGTCTGCGTCTCGTCTTTTAGTTGAAAGTGTTGCAGGGAAACTAAAGATGAAGATTAGCAGGGGAAAAACAACATTATATTAATTGGTTCTTTTTATAAAAACAGAGCAATGACAAGATAGAATGCAAAGAAACGTTTTGCCTCAATTTAACAGGCATTGTGCTGCTCCTTCTGATGTGCGCACTTTGTCCATTACAATGCAGACATGGAGAAGGTCACAGCTTCTCAGTGAGGTGCAGTATTGTAACAGTAGTTGTTCTTCGCAGAGGATAACAAATATATGCCTGTGAATGTGTTTATCTGCATCTGTTTCTTCACTGTTTGTGTTCAAATATCTGTTGCTAGCAGGGTTATAACACAGTGACACACTTTTGTTAACCTGTCGAAGGAGTTTTCAGAGTTTGTCGTCATTAAGATAAACAGACTATTGAGGTAAGCTATTTGGTTATTATAAAAGCAAGATGTGTCGTTTTATGTTTAACAGTAAGGGCGTTAAACAGTTTGAAGTCTTCTGTCTGTGAAGTAAAGACCGGCCTACAGGTTGCACAGTAATTGTGCCCCCCTTGGGGGAGCAGCTCAATCAAACACAGTCAGCACTTAAGGTACACCAATCACATACTACCTGTGTGAAAATCTAAAAGATTTGTCGATTTAAAGGATATGTGAATGGAAGGGATTCAAACCACAATGGCCCTCACTCTGGTAGTTGAAGGTTGAGTCCATGGTCGATGTTTGGTCCTCGTTGTATACGCAACGGAGGTAATGTTTTTAGCGCGCTAGGCTAGGCTAACTTAGGCCGAGCAGCTTCAACGCGAACGATAGGGCTCCAATTTGGGTACTAAGCTGTACTAAGATAAGACTTATTAAATTTCCTATAAATCCTCACGGCCCTCGTTGTACATGCATGTTGATTGTTAAACTGCGTCATAAAGTTTTCCATCATGAACATAGCTCTGTACAAAAACATTTAAAAAGATTTTTAAAAAACAGGGTGGTCCATTTTTTGGCACTCAAGAAGAAAAACAATATATACATATATATCGAACCACACAGAGGTAAACGATTGATGCTGGGTTGAGTGAGCACTAGTGTGTTACACTGAAGTCTCAACATTTTCTTCCACGTTATAACTATATTTTTTTAAATGTTCCCATAGAAAGCCTCAGAGCCCCCACAACAATCCATTATTTTATTAATCCGTCCATGCTTGCTGACAAAAAAAAAAAGAAAAAAATTAGGTCCACTGTGGTCCGTGGCTATCATTTATGGTAGTGTTTGAAGCTAGCTAAATTGAACTGTGGTATGACGACAGGTTGATGCCAGTGGCCCATCCTTGTTGAAAAGCCACAACAATGTTAATCTGTTGATGCTGACTAAATTGATCTTATGAGATAAAATGAGATCTCTCAAGGACATGAAAGATTTGCATGACAATGCCATCTTTCAGAACACGTGTTGAAAAAAGCCACAGAAAAGCCAATTTCGCCAGAAGCCAAAGATTTGTTTCTATAACAATTACACGTTTGAAGGTAAAGGCTGAATATTTGTGCATGAACTAAGAACTATGTAGTACTCAATTGTGGCAATAGAAGGTTAAACTGTTTTTCACCACTGCATTATGCTGATTTGTATGCGTGTGTGGGGCTAAATCAGCATTCAGTGATGTACTTTGGAGTCTGCCTTGAATCGTCCCTCTCCAGCGATGTAAAAACTTGAGCACTTTCTTTTCCATCAATGGAAATCCGGTGCATTTGTTGATTACCCGAAGTAGTATATGTGCATGAATGAGAGGCGCGGAAGGGGAAGGAGGGAGGCTACAGGGAGAAGAGATAGCGAGGGTGGACGACTTCAAATATTTGGGGTCAACAATACAGAGCAATGGAGAATGTGGTTAGGAAGTGAAGAAACGGGTCCAAGCAGGTTGGAAAAGCTGGCAGAAGGTGTCTGGTGTGTTATGTGACAGAAAATACTCCGCAAGGATGAAGGGCAAAGTTTATAAAACAGTGGCGAGAGCAGCCGTGATGTATGGATTAGAGATGGTGGCACTGAAAAGACAACAGGAAGCAGAACTGGAGGTGGCAGAAATGAAGATGTTGAGGTTCTCGCTCGGAGTGAGCAGGTCGGATAGGATTAGAAATGAGCTCATTAGAGGAACAGCCAAAGTTGGATATTTTGGAGACAAGGTTCGAGAGAGCAGACTTTGATGGTTTGGCGAGAGTGAGTATATTGGTAGAAGGGTGCTTAGGGTGAAGCTGGCAGGCAAAAGAGCGAGAGGAAGACCAAAGAAAACGTTGATGGATGTTGTGAGGGAGGACATGAGGACAGTGGGTGTTAAAGAGGAAGATGCACGAGATTGCCTTAGATGGAAAAAGATGATACGCTGTGCCGACCCCTAACGGGACAAGCTGAAACGAAAAGACGACGAAGAAGATGTCCGGTGCATTTGCGACATGTAGTTAGCTAGCTAGCTAGCTATACCCACATCCCTTCATATTGCCTGCTAACCTGACCACTTTCGAGGACCTGGTTGTTGTCATTGAGTGTGGACACGTCATGCAGAAAAAGAATAATGAAGAGGAAGGTGTATATATTTTGTATTCATTATTATTATTATTTATATATATATTGTTTATTTTATTATTATTATTAAATATTTTTTTATTTAGTCCGAGGTGAACGGCAGTGTGTGAAGCGGGATTTCACGCTGGCAGAGCCTTCATCCAGTCAATGACATTACTGTGCCCGTCCGGGCCTGCCTGCATTACGGGGATGAGTGGGTGGACGGCGAAGTTGTGACATTTGTTTTATTTATTTATTTTTTTTAAAAAGCCGCATGGTGGTAATGTGCGAGACACATTTTGTGTGGTGCGTTGTCTCAGCGGGTCTGTGTGTGTGTCGTGGGGAGACAGTGTGTTGCCTGCCACAGTGCATCAAAGCACACTTGGTTGCCTTGGGAGAAAGCAAGAACTCCCCCTCTCTCTTGTGACAAGGTCGCCGAGTACCTCAGTCGCCATCTGCCTGTTGATATTTACAGTCCACTTTACGTGGCCATAAACAAAGAGCGAGTAAGAAAAGGGGAAAAAAATGTGTGAGCGCAGTTGCATTAGCTGACTGTACCCACTGAATAACAGAAAGGATGGGTCGCAGCGCAAGGTTGACACTCATCAAGTCTGCTTACCAAAGCACTGAGAACCGTCCTCCTCCCAATGGAGCAATAAATGTCTTTTATCCTCTATCCTAGTGGCAGAGTTGTGTACAGGTTTTTACAGTATATTTACTGCAATCCCCTTGCATGTGGACACCGATGCAGTTTACAACCTTTTATTGAATACTGGGAGAACAGTAAAATACCGAGTTTGAGATGGGGGGGGGCTCCATTCAAATGACATTGACTCGAGTTGCTAGTTGTATGACATGGGAACTGCTTGCCAAATACCTCAGAAAGGCTTGAACTGTATGATTTAAAAAGTCATCTTGCATCCAGGTAGAAATCTGTATTTTTATTTTGCAAGTAAACATGGGGTGTGGTGGGGGTGTGTGGAGTCATTCGCACCAGCCTGGCAACTCACACTGCATTACCGCATACTTGCCAGTGTGTAATAATGTCACCGGCATGAAAAACCGTGGAAGTACCTCCAAAGATGATAATACAATTTAGATTCCAGGATGATGCTAAAAAGAGGATGCGAGTCGCATGGCTTGCAACTCGTGCATCGAAGACAACGACGTCCAACTTCAATCACTACATAACTCACAAAGACAGGTATCATAATTTAACAGTTTAACAAGCTGCTCAAAAATTAAGTTTCATCAACTGGCTTGGGACGACTGCAAATAAATGCGCTGCGATTGTGAATGTTGCAGAACAGCTAAATAGCGTAAGTCGAGCTGCGACCGCTCATGATAATGCCGAGAATCTTTTCATTTTGGTTCATAGGCGTGCAAAAACTTATATTTTTCCTCCCTCTCATGCACTCCAGAACAAAGTAGCCACTAAAATAACAATCCCAACAGTTGTAGAGATAGTCTGCTGTATCATATCAATGCATTATGACCACGCCAATAAAACAAAAAAAATTAATTCAAAAATTTACCAAGTACAGTACAAATTCTGAGTAGCTACATGCGAAAATAATTTTCATATTACTGAACGGATTTATTGAAGCCCCACCTTCATGACGTCATCTGTCGTATAAGCTCTGTAATAAAGATGCATAACTTACTAACTTATTTTTGCACTTAAAAGACAAGATCTGTGCTAAACTGTTATTTAAACATTATTTCCTGGCAGCGCTGGGCTTGGTAAAACGTTATGAAAAGCAATACAGGTGATGGAATAGGTACACAGTAGTTTTTGACTGACAACAAGACAAATTTTCTGTGCACCCTTAAGGATAAAAGATGTTAAGGAAGAAGATTGATATATTCTTCAAGACGCAAACTCAGGAGGAGTTTAGTGCACGCGAGAAGAAACAAAAGGAAATCTATGCTGTCATAAATGCTCAAGGTTAGAAGTACTCCAAAATGTTGTGTTTATGTATTTTTGGACAACTCCCTCCCTCTCAAAAAACCATCAGGATGAGGGATTGCTGAATTCAATTGTGTTGAGTCAGAGATAGCATCCACTTTAAAACCATATCTGTCACCGAGCTTTCCTTGTTTTTTTTCTGTGTGAGAGACCAAACAGCATTAAGCTTAAACTAAAGCTTCAAAACAATTTCTGCAGTTTGCCTTTGGGTTACAAATCAAATTGACGAGCAAATCATGCAGAACGGAACAACCAGGAGCGGATAGCTCGTAACAATCATTTTAGCATTAAGCCTCGACACACAGGATGCAACCACGAGTAAGGAGTCACGCTTGTTAGCATAGCTTGCCACACACATTCATAGCAACGAGGTCTCACTGGAGCTAATAATGAGGCCTTGTAATGTTATCATTTTACTAACAAGTTGATACAAATGTTGCAACCAGGAGTAAGTGAATAACCTCATTAGCAGCTCGTTCCAACCACAGCTAGTGACGAAGCCTTGTAATATTAGCATTTTACCAATAGGCTTATCAAAAGAGGAGGTGGATATCCTCATTAGCCCAGCCTGCTAAAACCACACCAACTACTTGACCTTGTAATGTTAGTCTTTTAGAGCACAATGCAAACCTGTTTAGTATAGATGGCCAAGACCACAAGTGTGCTTTCCCTCCCATCATGTCAGCCTTGAGGGTCCATGTAGCCAGGGAGGAGCAGCTGCTGCGTTTACCTGCCCTCCCACCTCTGGCGAGAAGGAACTCTCACCTCATTAGCCGACACTCAGCCGAGCACAAGCGCCACTGTCCTTCCTCGCATGGCCTGGCTCTCTGCCGGCATGCTGTGCCGCAAGAGAGCCGCGGTCTATTCAACGGCATAATTGTGTACAGTAATGGCTAATTATGAGGTGGATATGTCCTCTCGCAGTTTTCCAACAGTTCTATAGTATCATGCTTCAGCCATCCTAAATAGGAGGTTATTATTAGTAATGTCTACATTCTGTGGCCATACATGAGCTATAGTCCACCACTTACAATCGTGCTGGGGCCAGGGAAGTCAGCACACTAGTAACACAATCCAGATATTTGATGTCAATTGTGTCCAACCACAGTATGGATTGCCTAGAGTGAGTCTGCGTGCATTCAGACCTTTGAAGGCTTTACAGACGTCCTTGTCTTTTGTGCCTCCGCATGCTTACATGACCGTTTTTTTTTTTTTTAAACATAGCATTTGTTCAATAAAGCAATCGAAAGAGTGGCTTTTTCCATCGTCCCTCTATCCAAACCACCTGTTGCAGTTATTTGTTCTAACTAGGAGTATGGGCTATATTGGATGATCTGAAACGAGCAGTTTATGTCACTTGTGCTTGACATAACACTTTAGCTCAGCTAACTATAAGCACCAAAGGTGTTTTCGGTATCAAATATGGTCTAACTTGACTCAGCACAATCGTATTGATTACATGATTGCGTTTGAGCGCAGCACCGAACACTTACAGAAGGCGAACAATCTGTAGGAATTCAGCAGACAAGCATCAGGGGCTTAAATTTGGAATATATTTATATATATTTTTATATCTTCACGTGCCATCACGTCATAGTGAATTTTTTTTTCCACTTCTAAAATGCACGGTTAATAATTGGAGGGGGAATTGAGCACATCCATTATAGAACTACATTTGCGCACAGCACCTTGTCGTGGCACCTAAAGTTCGGATCCTTTGACTCAAGTGCAGTGTGGTGTGTATGATGCATACTGCTGCATTTTTTTTCCTGAGGTACGATGTAACTCAGTTTTGTGGAATGCATCAACACCTAGTCATTTGTGTCTGAGGGAGGGGCTGGAGAGGAGGAGGAGGAGGAGGAGGAGGAGACGACGATGTGAGGAAAAATGTGTAGGAGGCAAAGCGATGGAAGACAAAATAAAAAGTGCACGGCAAAGCGTCTTGACGGCATCAACTAATGAGCTCATTCAGTGCTGGGATGCACTGCACAAATATTTTTTTTTTTACTACTCTGAAAAAGTTTTTTCTGTGTCTGTAATTTGGGTGTTCAATTTTTGGACAACTTATTTTTATTCTTTATATTTGATAGAGCACAGAGAAGGTTCGAAGGAGCTACATTGTGTCTTTGTGGATCTAGAGAAAGCCTATGACAGAGTACCAAGAGTTCTTTTTTTTTTTTCCCAAGTCGGAGGTGGGACTGCATCAAGGATCAGCTGTGACCCCTTCCTATTTGCTGTGGTAATGGATAGGCTGACAGACGAGGTTAGACTGGAATCCCTTTGGACCATGATGTTCGCAGATATTGTGATATGCAGTGAAAGCAGGGAGCATGCAGGAACAATTAGAAAGATGGAGACATGCACTGGAAAGGAGGGGAATGAAGATTAGCCAAAGTAAAACAGAATATATGTGCGTGAATGGGGAGGGGGGCTACAGGGAGAAGAGATAGCAAGGGTGGACAACTTCAAATATTTAAGGTCAACAATCGAGAGCAATGGTGAGTGTGGTAAGGAAGTGAAGAAACTGGTCCAAGCAGGTTGGAACAGCTGGCGAAAGGTGTCTGGTGTGTTATGTGACAGAAGAGTGTCTGCTAGGATGAAGAGCAAAGTTGATAAAACAGTGGTGTGGCCGACCATGATGTACAGATTAGAGACGGTGGCTCTGAAGAAACAACAGGAAGCAGAACGGAGGTTCTCGCTCGGAGTGAGCAGGTTGGATAGGATTAGAAATGAGCTCATTAGAGGGACAGCCAAAGTTGGAAGTTTTGGAGACAAGTTCGAGAGAGCAGACTTTGATGGTTTGGACATATTCAGAGATGAGAGAGTGAGTATATTGGGAGAAGGGGGCTGAGGATGGAGCTGCCTGGCAAAAGAGCGAGAGGAAGACCAAAGAAAAGGTTGATGGATGCTGTGAGGGAAGACATGAGGACAGTGAGTGTTAGAGAGGAAGTTGCGCGAGATAGGCTTAGATAGAAAAAGATGACACACTGTGGCGACCCCTAACGGGACAAGCCGAATGGAAAAGAAGACATTTGATAGATCTGTATTTTCTACTGTATTCTATAACTGTCCCAAGTTAAAATGATTGCTGTACATATTTTACATTGCAGTGGTCCCTTGCATATTCGCAACTGACGGATTTAGTGTGATTTTTTTAATAGGAAATATATATATAGATATTTTTTTTTTTAAACAAAATGATCCATACTTCTGTTTCTGTAGACAGTGCAAGTACTTTTGCCACCTCTGATCTCATTTCAACCTACGTTGTACTTTGCGACATTGTTTGCGCGTTTATGGGATTTCTCGCTTACATGTGACCACGCCGACGTCCAAGTGGGGCGCAGCGGGAAATTTGCCCTCGCCTACCCGCTTCACACTGGCTCTCATCAGGCGTATGATTGACGACAGGCCGAGCCGTAATGGACGCGCCCGCCACATCGGTTTCTCCAGGCGGCATTGGAGGGGGGGACGTGGCACGATGGGGCTGCGCTCAAACGCTCATTATAGAAGATGTTTTTCCTTTATTGCCATTCAGTGGCGCGTGGGCAGAAGCAGTCACAACAGAACACAGGGGAGACGCTTGCGCTTTATCGACGCGGCAATGTACGATTCTCTTCTCTTCCACGTGGGTGCCACTGATTGGCTGCCTGCTTGGGTCGGATGCGACTTATGCACTCGCGAATGTGATTTCATACTCATTTGCAGAACAAGATACCGTTGTGTGTTGAGATAGGAGTGACCCGATTTATGACTGAGATATGAGCAATTGTGGCACTTATACAGTATTTGTTGCTTTTATTTGAGGGCAAAAATTGGAGACTATGGTGGCAGTTAACTCAACTCCAGTTCATGGCAGGCAGCATTCTGGCAGTTTTCCAACAAACCAAAAAAAAAAAAAAAAAAAGGCCAAGCTTTTTTTTTTTTTTGCTACCCCAATTTTACTGTAAAACTAAATATACAACAGATAATTATGCATTATGTATTCAAAATAACCACACAACCTTTCCTTAGAAACTTCATACACCATATACGGGCTAGTGAATAGCATTGTCACATTATTATAACAGCTTTAAAAAACTGATATTTAACAGTGAAAAAGCACACTCGTCGATAGACATGTTGAAATGTTCCATCAATTTTCAAGACTTTTTAAACATCTTGGACAGGATTTACATATGCCATCAAGTCATAATACGACAGAATGACAGCAACCTTCTGACTTTGCAGGACGAGCACATGGATTTTATGAGCGTGCTTTAGCACAGCACCAACGGTTTTCAAAGGTCAAACAATCTTCAGGTATTTAGGTGTCAAATGTGCCATATCTTCTCAGTTGTACCGCACCGGGCTTCAGCATTTGACTTTCCCTGACGAAGCAGGAGCTGCCTTGCAAAGGCAATGTTTGTTTGTTGTGGCTGTATTTGTTTCCGTTTGCACAGCATCATGGGGGGCTTAGCATCGCGTATTGGATGTCATGAGATGGAGTAGCTGGGAAGAGCTTGTCGGTGTTCATTAGAGATGATTAAATAACTGCGGTGAGAATCCAACTCTTAAAGCTGGCATTAATATATGCCATTTAAGGGCGGTTGGAAGACCAGGATACACAAGTACTGCTTCTAGTGAAACCAATAATCCCCAAAACTTTTTTTTTTTTTTTTTTAATGCCAGATGAGGGCCACAAATGGTCTAATCAGGTTTCCCGTGCGCTCTCGTTGACAACATCAGCTGATTCTCCCACCACCCAGTTGCCCCAGTAAAGAATTACATCTGATTTTTTTTTTCCCAACCCTACCCCAGTTGGGCTTCTCACATGGCATAGTAAAATATTCAAAGCTTAAAGGAACCTAGGTTCAACACCCAGATACAGAATGTCTGTTATCTTAACAAATGGTGGAGCAACACACACAGACATAATATAACAATTTACACAGCTGCAGTATATATGGCTCATTCTCTGCAAATAATGATTTCTGAGGTAAAGTTCCTCAAAACTCTTATTTATCAGCATTTTACTGTCCCCACCTTGCAAAGGCAGCCACGAGTGAAGGAACAGCACAATGTGAAGCAAATTATGTAGGTAATTCTTTATATTCTTTTCTCTATTTTTATGAATTCCAATATTATAGCAGGCTATCTCCACTCCCCCACCCCCCCAGAAAAATCGTGTTTGCTTCATATGGGTGACTAAAACTGATTAATTGCATTTCCATTAATTTCAATGGGAAACGATGATTTGGGATACAAGTGCTTTGAGTATCTCAAAAAAGGCATCATCATCATAACGCCTGCCTTGTACCTTTTGCTCCTTTTACAAATGAACAAATGGTTTTTTTCCCCTTTTTGTCCACAAATCATTGCGACTGCGTATGCGGCTGTCTCGGGGGTGTGTGCGGGCTGGTTTGCTCCGCGGCGGCGTGCTTAACCATCTCTGACATATCTGTGCCTTTTGCAGCCGAATCAGGCCCGGTGCCAAAATGCCAGGAAATCAATGCAACAGACTTGTTTTCTCCTCCTCGCGCTTGCGCTCCAAATCCGGCCTTCTCCTTGTTGTCAAGCCCCCTTTTGCCTTTTTATTTTTCATCTCTTCCTTCCCTCCCCTGCCCTGTGTTTCGCTTCCAGCCTTATTAAAAATGGAAGAGAGTATGCGCTGCATATTTAAAAAGGCTCGGCGGGTGGATTTAAGCGGCCGCCGGTGTTTAGCGTCTCCTCGGGGAGCTGCAATGAGCCCTTAAGCTGACTCCTTTGAGTGGAGCCTGACTGACTGCTGGGCGCACGCTAAACCTCTAATAATGACTTGTGTACACTCGCGTATAAGTAGGAAGAGTGCACACGTGTTGACTGCGGCCATGTTTGTTAGAAGTCGGGAAAAGTATGGCAATATGACGTATTGTACGTTTATCTGTCATAGCATCCAGGCATTTATTATTAACACTGATATAGAGTCCTTGTGAGGCAGTGTAGGTCATGAGTGCTCAATTTAGCCGCCATAATGTGAATCCAGAGATTTGTTTCCAAATACATGTTTGAAGGTCATCGTTGAAAATGTGCAAAGACTGAGGACAATGTAATACTCATTTGTGGAGATGTAGCGTTAAACTTTTTCATCATTTCAGTTTTGCAGCGCAATTACAAGGTGAAGTTAGCCAGCCTAACCATCCATCAATCCATCCATTTTCTTAGATACTTATCCTCACAAGGGTCGGAGGAGTGCTGGTTATGGTCTATCTCGGCTGTCATTGGGCAGGAGGCGGGGTACACCCTGAACTGGTCGCCAGCGAATCGCAGGGCACATAGAGACAAACGGCCGCACTCACAATCACACCTAGGGGCAATTTATGTTGGATGTGTTTGGGATGTGGGAGTAAACCAGAGTGCCCGGAGCAAACCCACGCAGGCACAGGGAGAACATGCAAACTCCACACAGGCGGGTCCGGGATTGAACCCGGGACCTAAGAACTGTGAGGCCAACACTGCTGTTTTAGAACACCTCGTTGTTTGCTGTGGGTGCAAGCATGTCACGGAGAAAAAGGGGAAAAATAGCAGGGGGATGTGCAACTTCCACGGCAGCCAGCGTGGGGACCGAGGCTTCTGGCTGGCGTGGCGGCTTTAGTAGAGCGCCTCGTCGCAGCATGGAGAAGACCCGCAACGCCTCAGTGGGATGTATTCCAGCCACCGGAGGCTTTGCGCAGTTATTTTTGGAGCTGGAACATTTAGTTATGCTCAGGCATGGGAAAGCTGCTCAATGAAGTGGCATCCATTTTTCTCAGATGGAGTGGAGGCACTTTATTTGATTTAGAGTCGACAGTGGAACGGCGGAGTGGTTTCAGCGCAGCACGTTTTGTGGACATGCCCAAAGTGTTTCAGTGTGAGATTTCCGCCCCACTTATTTTGGAACAAAATGTCTTCATATGTAAAAAAAATATAAATTTTCATTTTAGTATTTATTTATTTATTCACATTATTTATGTAATTGTTTTTATTTTTTCAAATTCATTTTTTCTTAGTGCAGAGCTCAATTTAATCTCTTACGACAACAGCTAAGCTCCACTTTTGAAGATCCATTTTAGGATTGCATCTCACTTTTTACTCGTCTTTTTGTATCCACGTGCGTACGTGTTTGTGCGCCAGTCCCGGCGAACCCTTTCAGCTTGAGTAGCGAGGTGTTCCTGTCATGACTCCTTTCATTCCATCTCAGAATAGGCCTCCAATCTTGTCACGAGTGTCCTTCAGTGAAAACGCTATTGATTGCCCCCCCCTCCCCCAATGCATTTAGCGAGACTAAAACACGCGCAACACGCACGTGCGTTAAAGCCACCAGAAATGCAGCGCATTGCTGGAGAGGTGGAGATTATTCGCTAATATTGTACAATGCATGAAGGTGCTATTGCAGTATGCGAGGAAATGAGATCAGGGGTCCCAGTGCACGAAGATACTTCATAGGATCCGATGTATTCATTATTGATGCCGCTGGGGTTCTACTAACGGTGTGTTACGCTGTTTGATGTGTGCATACAAGTGGCTTGATAAACACTGACACGTGAGGGTTAAAGCATCAGTGATTTTTTTTCCTCTCCCCCACTTTCCTTTTTTGCTTTTTTAGTCTAGATTTTTTTCTGGTTTACACGTACATTTTTCAAAGGAGGCAAGCAGTTGTCATCACTCGGAGGTTCAGCAAAATCAATTCTGAAACAATAACAGACTTGTCGAGACTTCCTTTCAGGCATTGTTGAAGCTCTTTCTTCTTTGACTGCAACTGGAAAATGCTGTAAAACTAACAAATAAAAGTGCTTCAATTGTGTTTTTGCAGTCGAGCCTTAAAATACAAGTTGAATTCATCCCATGACTACACTTGTAACTCAAAGCCCTTGTATCTCAATTCATCTTTCCTCATTCAAATGAAAGAAAACGCCATTAACCCTTTATAACCTCCCCACAACCCAACAACTTTTTTGCAAGCTTTTCATTATAGATAAAATAGTACTCACCAATATTGTACATGACAAAAATGTGGTAAAAGCATAATTAGAGAGAATGTAAAGCAGGGGTGCTCAATGCATTGATAGCGATCACATTTTTTGGTTGATCACGACGGCGGGCCGAGAAATGGTGGGGTGTTTATTTTATTTATTTTTTTTTTTTTAAATGACCAATGATGAAATAAAATGACCAAGTCACAAAGATTTACCCACTACAAAAATGTAAAACATATTTTAAAGTACATTGAGGATTCTTTTTGTGAAAAAAAAAAAAGGCTTTTTTTTTTTAACTTTAGCTCACCGAGCATGTGCAAACAACGTCAGTACAGGAAAACACGCTGTCAGCGAGTTCCCCCCCATTTTAAACTCTCACTTAAGAAATCTTAAACGAATGCTGAATGCTTGAGAAGTAGATCTTGGGGTAAAAAAGTCTGGGCACCCCTGATGTAAAGAATTCAGTCATCATGATTCAATTATTGGTACTGGCATAAATACCTGGGTCACCTGGGGACAGTATAATATGGAGACATAAAAAAAACCCTCACACACAGTAAGCAGCAGTATTAATATTCACTTTTTGCAAAGATTAAGGAATATATTCCCATGGGTATTGTTACATTGTCTGTCTACAAGTGTTGCTGCAATGTGTGTGTTCAAATAGCTCTTGTTTAAGGTATTATAACCCCACTACATAGATACTGGAGATGCCATTTGTTAGCCCGTCTATGGTATTTAAACAAAGCTGTGCGTTTGTTTCTACTGCACACATGTACTCTAATTCTCTTTCATTAATTTGGAGTGGCAACAAACCGGTTAAGGCTTGTTTTTCAAAGAATTGTGGATCTTGCTGACTGCTGCTTGTTGTGAAGTAAGTTGCGTTCACTGCCACCATGAAGCACTCGTAAATCAAATATTTGCGACATTCAACCGTACTCAAAGCATGAAGCCAAATTTTAAACTTTTTACTGCTTTCCGCAGGCGGGGGTCGTTACTCAAGTGGAAAGTGTTGAATAATGGGACGCATATAGAACGAGTCACTGAGCTGGTGAGGTATGTCATCTAGTGACATCTGTGTCAGAGGATCAAATATTTGGATTCAGTATGGCAGAAAAAGCCAGAAGGAAAGGAAAACACAATCTTGCACGATCTCCGCATGAAATCTTTTTGGAATAAAAAAGGCAAATGTGGAAAGAGATGATTCTGGTTAAACTGAGCTCAAGTGAGATTTGTCATGCCTGACGGTGGAATATTTGGTGTATAAAAGTTGGAAGAATCTTCTCGAATTTGGTTGGCTTCGCAGTTTAAAAAAACCCCACAAAAAGCCAAAGAAAAAACACAATGAGCCGCTACCTTCGTGTTCTGCCTTGCTCCTGAAATGATTAAAACAAAGTGGGTGTCTTTCCAGTCGACCTTTTCTCATTAGATAGGTCGGACGTTTCCTGCGTTTTGAGGAGTCGCTTGCTCAAAACAAACGCGCACAAAGGAAGCGTTTGTCTTTACGAGCCGGAATGTTAATCACCACGGAAACCTACAATCTGCACATCCTCCCGTTGTCTGCCTTTGCCTTTAAATGCTGACAAAAACCTGCCCAGCTGCTTACTGGAGACTAGCAAACATAGAGAGCAGCTATTGTCTCATGCATGGAGCGAAACAGGCACGAGGTGCCGCAGATAAGAGGCGGCGGCCTGCTCCGCTGCAGACATTTAAAACGACAATTGTTCGGGGGAGGAGGGGGGGGAGCGCTGTCGCTGAATTAATCTGCCAGCAATGATGAAAGTGAAGAGCGGCGGAGAGACCGGAGCCTTCTCCCGGAATTTATAATGAAGACTTTCAAATGTGTACATAAAGCGTCACATATACTGAACTAAAATTTAAATGCAACACTTTGGTCTTGGCTCCCGTTTTTCAACAGCTAAACTTAAAAGCTTCTATGTACACAAGAACTACTTCTCTCAACTACTGTTCACAAATCATGTTGGTGAACATTTCTCCTTTGGCAAAATAGTTCATTAATTTCACAAATGGGCCATATCAAGATGCTGATTTGACAGCATGATCATCGGACTGATGAGCCTTTGGATAAGCGCGCAATTATCGCCAAAGATGTGTGTTAAAGACCCCATGCACGGAGAACTAAAATCAGGCCTTTCATAATTTTGATTGGACGGTGTGTGGTGTGCGCTGATAAGCTCAACTCCAAACACCTCACACAAACATTCCCTTCCACCACTGATCTAGAACCCAGTCGAAAACAAAAATCTCACATGAACTTAACAAAGACAAAGACTTTGGCCGATGCTGCCGGAAATGGTGACGTCGCCAATAAAGATTTTCTTTGGAAAATATTTCTTCCATAGCATATTCAATATTTTGAATATCAGAGAGAAAAGATATTTCTTTGAACCATAAACTGCTCAATTTTAATTTTAAAGTCAACACAATAAATTTTGTCAAAATGACATCTGTTTGTTCACGATCGCTTTGCTAAAGGATTCAACAAAGCAGACACGTCCATGATGACTTTGAATAAGTTTATATCGCAATACATACCAGTACCATAAAGGGATTCACTTTTCAATCGCCCAAACCAAATTTGCAGGGAACAGATCGGGTGGGCATTCCTGGAATGAGCACGAGGTGGTATTCTGTCTTGTGATAAGACCACATTTTCGGCCACTCTGTTCACCACTTTCACAGGTAAATTTTGGACGAGCCTGCCAATAAAAAAAATGCCCAAGAATCCTGGGCATTGTGCTGGACACCATGCTCACCTTCAGTCCTCACGCTGAGTACACGGCCAAACGTGTCAACCAACGAACCAACATACACAAAGCCATCTCCGGCTTAAACTGGGGCTCGAGTGCCGAGACGCTCCCCGTGATGTACGAGGCCATCGGAAGGTCCGTCCTCAACTATGGCGCTCCAGTGTGGTCTCCTTCGCTCAAGCCATCCCACTGGAAGAAGCTCCAGACTCGCCAGAACGCTGCCCTCAGCATCACCACCGGCTCCCTGGCCATGACTAACGAGGACCACCTGCATCGTGAGACCAAAATTCTACCGGTGAAGCAACACAACGAACTACTCCCCTGGCAGTATCTGCTACGCTGCCAGCTACCCGCGCACCCGTGCCATCAGGTGTCAAACAAACCACCTCAGCTGCGCTTACTTCGCCATGACGTCCGTAAATACAGTGAAGACATCGACGAAGACATCCCCACCGACACGGTGTTCGACGAACAAGCCTACCGAGACGGGCTACGTAGGCTCCATCGAACGGCGGTTGAAGACGCGGTCGCCGGCTACAAACCGGTACTCATCCTTAGTGGCTACCCTACCCCTGAGATGGACAAAACAGAAATCGACCTTCCGCGGGTCACAAGATCCATTGCAACTCTGCTCTGGACGAAGCCGCATGCTCAATGACTACATGGCTCGTGTCGACAATACTATCGTCAACCTCTGCCCGAAATGTGGACAGGGCTCTCACGACACGCAGCGCATCAACTGCGCAGCGGCTCCCACTACGCTGACCGTAATGGACCTGTGGAAACGCCCGTAGGAAGGGGCTGCCTTCCTGGAACTACAAGTCGACTAAACAATGCGATTGCCTGGCTACAACAACAACGACAACCACATTTTCAAGTGGCCTTTTATTGTGAACAGAAAGGCTGATCGAACAAGCGTTCACACTTGTGGTCAATTTGAGTCTCCAATTAAATTAACGTGCGCAATGTTTTTGGAATGGGTAGTGCCTGAAGAACACTGACATTTGAACTTTGAACCTTAGAACTGTCAGGCAGACGTGTTATCCACTAGTCCACCACACATTCCCTCCAAATCTAAATGCAGTCGCACAAATCACTTTGATCAAAACGCCGGAGGTGTTCACTTCCTCCTTTTATGCTTGCCATGTTTTGGAACGTCGGACAAGCGTTAAGCGTCACGCTGTGCGTTCTTAATGAATGGCTCTGCGGGGGGAGCGTGGCATTAGCCATTGAGCGCTCGGCTCACCTGAATTAGGAAGGGAAAGAGAGGCGGGGGGCAGGGGGGATCCATCAGCCTCATAGTCTTTGAAAAGAGTCACCTTAATGGAGGTGAGTGAGATAAAGAGAAAAATGTGCTGATGGATGACAATGACATTTTGACATTCACGCCATTCCGCTACTGCGGAACAAAGACCACCTGACGGCTTCACTAACTTACACAGTTAAACATCCATTTTCTCTACCGCTTATCCATATATGCAATAATGAGGAATCAGCCCAGGACTACACAACAGGACTTGGTCAATGACCTGAAAAGAGCTGGGGCCAACGTTTCCAAGGTGACTGTTGGTAATACACTAAGATGTCATGGTTTGAAATGTCAATGTGATTTTTTGAATGTAATTTGGAATTTGAAAAGCAATTTGAATGTCAAGGCTCATCTTAAGTTTGCCAATGACCATTTGGATGACACAGAGGAGTCATAGGAGAAAGTTTTGTGGTCAGATGAGACCAAAACGGAACTTTTTGGTCATAATTCCTCTAACCGTGTTTGGAAGAAGATGAATGATGGGTTCCATCCGAAGATCACCATCCCTACTGCGAAGCATGGGGTGGTAGCATCATACTTTGGGGGTGTTTTTCTGCACATGGGACAGGACGACTGCACTGTATAAGGAGAGGATGACCGCAGCCATGTATTGTGAGATTTTGGGGAACAAATTCTTTCCCTCAGAGAATTGAAGATGGGTGGTGGCTGGGTCTTTCAACCTGATAATGACCCAAAGCACACAGCCAGGAAAACCAAGGAGTGGCTCCGTAGGAAGCATATCAAGGTTCTAGCATGACCTAGCCAGTCTCCAGACCTGAACCCAATAGAAAATCTTTGGAGGGAGCTGAAACCCCATGTTTCTCAGCGGTAGCCCCGAAACCTGTCTGAGCTAGAGAAGATCTGTGTGGAGGAGTGGGCCAAAATGTGTGTGCAAACCTGGTGAACAACTACAGGAAAGGTTTGACCTTTCTAATTGCAAACAAAGGCCACTGTACCAAATATTAACATTGGTTTTTCTCAGGTGTTCAAATACTTATTTGCAGCTATATCACACAAAATAAACCTTTAAAAAAAAAAAAAAAATCATTCATTGTGATTTCTGGATTTTTCTTTTTTGATTGTCTCTCTCACAGTGGACATGCACCGACGAACATTTCAAAGCACTCCATGATTTCTAAGTGGGAGAACTTGCAATATAGCAGGGTGTTCAAATACTTGTTTTCTTCACTGTATTTAGTTAGTAATATGGTTCTGTTTCTTTCACATATCAGTAAATTTATGACAACCTTCGCAGATGTGAGAGGATTTAATGTTGGTGCCTGGGTTTATTCATGCATGTAATGATGGGTGCGTTAATGTGGGTGGTTAGTTGTATTTTTTTGTTGATGATTATCTGTGAACCCAGAAATACTAAATATATTTGTATTAGTGCTGATTTCATGGGGGACCCAAAAAAATGCAAATTTACTGGAGTCAAAGATTTCTTTTTACCTCCTAACAAATTCAGTCCCACGTTTGATTGCACAAATAAAGAACAAAAAAAAAAAAAAGAACTGGTAAATACTTTATATACAGTATATTTAGCATGTGATTCTTAAACACAAATCCACACTGACATTTTTACAAATCTTCTCAAATATTTGGCAGGAAAACAGTTTTGTAAAATATATGAAGTACATCCAGGTTCAAAGCCCAGGATGGATTCTGATATCACAGGAACGATTTCTGTGCCCTTAAGAGTCCACACCACAAAGTCACACTTGTAACCCCCCGCCAAGTACAGGTGACCCTGTATTTGGTCCCTTTTTAGCTTCAATGATCCAGTAACCTCTTCAATGGTCAAATAAAAGTTCTTCTCAGCCGCTTGCTGGGGTGGGTGTTTCATTTCTGGCTGACCGGGGGCCACTTGACCTCAACGACTCCATCCGGTGAAGCTCCAAGAACGCCACTTGCGGAGAGTAAAGAGCCCTGTTGGAGATCCAGGCTGGCCAGTGATGCTCTTCAAGAGCAACAGGTTGATGAAGGATCCTCCAGTCCACAACCTCATAAAAACGTTCTGCTCAATTTGGATTCATCGTGCATGTAATAGCGAAAATAAAAATGGTTTCAATCTTTAAACTTGATTCCTTCTTTCACATTGTATTGTCCTCAAGTGACGGAGGGTAAGAGTTGCGTCCAACTTCAGCCAATACTCGAGCAAAGTTGCGAGCAGTGACGCGTTTCTTTCTGTAGGTGGACCTGAATAGGTTAAAAGACAAATGTGAATAATTACAAATATACGATCACTCATGACCCCCAGAATGTATACAGATATCACAGTATTGAATTGGGTGCATATAAACTAATTGCCTTTTATTTAACTTAAATCGTACTATGTTATCAGTGCGTTCAACATTTTATTACAATCATGTTGAAAGGATACCATTTATGCAGAGTACACTCAAGTCTAATCCACTACCACAAAAACTGACAAAAATAATACAAGTACAAATTGTTTATTATAGCTGAAAACATGTAGCAGGGGCAAATATATTATAGAAGATTAGAATTATAACCAATAAATCACATTTGACATTCAACAACCATATTGCGTCTACATATATATTTTGGGATATTTTTACATTACTCAATGACAAGGCACTGTCATATTCACATGAATGGGATCAATATAGTTTGGAAAAAAAAAAAAAAAACAATGTCAGCACAGATAAGATTACGCCATGGCATTGTCCTACGCTATCAGTGATGTAAACACATTAGCTCACCTCGACTTTGTAGCTTTTGTTTTCCACCGAAGGGGGCACACTTCCACCAGTAACTCCGGCATGGATCTTCATCCTATTCGCCCGGTTTGAGTTGTAGAAGTTTAAAGCTTTCTGATGGATACCAGGGCGTTCGAAAATAAATTTGTAACAGTAAAAAAAGGGTTACCCGGCTCTGCCACATTGTTCAGCGCTAAGATACACGCGCTTGTGTTTGGGTCTGGAAGTACACTCGCTACGTCACACTGAAGAAGCGGATTGTTGTGGAGGGCTGCTTCACGGTTTGCAGGGATTCCGACAACTTTAGTTCTCTTCACAAGAAAAGCAGCATGCTTATAAAATAAAATCAAAACTAAAACAGCTTTTAATTCCAATGTCTGTGGTGCATGGAATACACCAAATTTAGTCCAACATTCCCAATGGTGAAGGCTTCCAGGCCCTACACCTCCAACAGCAAACATGCGTGAATAATTGGCAACCATTACCACTATACATTGGAAAACCTGAATCTTGAATAAGCAGAAATATACAGTACTCCCAAGAAGCAAAGTGTACTGAACTGTAAATATGTCGGGGTCCATTGATTGACAACTTCAATACCACAGAGCTCTGGTCACAATAACAGAAGTCTGCACAAAAAGTCAGCACAGTAGCTTTACTTTTGGTGGTTTCAGAAAAGTGCTTTCTATCTGTGTTGCATGGATTCTACCAACTTCAGGAGCAGGAAGTAAATAATGACCAGGAAATTCGGCTCATTACAGAGGAGCTTGTTAACAAGCACGCCAAATCTGAATTAAAAAAAAAAACCAAAAACCTCACTGTACCGTAATTCCCAGCCTACAGGGCACACCGGATTATAAATTTCACATACATTTGTAAAGGAAATACCATTTGGCACATACATACGCCGCAGCTGTATAAAAACCGTAAGCTCCCACATTGAAACCCACATTGAAACACGAGATATTTACAAAGAAAGACAGTACACAGAGAGTTTAACACTAATGCTAGCTAGCGCCGCAATAATGCTAATGCCGCGCTACCAGGCCAGTTTAAAAAAGACAACAACAAAAAAAAAAAAACATACCGGTGAAAATCACTAAGACACGGCAGTAAAACGCTCGAGCAGCGTTAACAGGGCCGGACCGCTAAAAGTCACTTCCTTGGCACATATATTCCACTGGTCTCACTCTTACCTTTTCCGCTCGAGTGCCCCGTTGCGGCTGTTAGAAAAAATGCACAAATTAGACGCATCAACGCATAAACCGCAGCGTTGAAAGCATAAAGACTTGTGGCTTATAGGCCGGAAATTACGGTATATAAAATCTGGTTTCAGAAGTTGAAGAATAAGGGCCACCTCTCAGCTCTGATACACTGTGGGCATGTTGAATGGATGTGCCAAAAGGAATCAAACATATTAGGGGTGTGTGTGTGTGGGGGGGGGGTACTTTATGATGTCAAATTAAGTTAGGAGGCTCAATGTCAACAGTGTATGGTAATTGTGATCTATAATTCTAAAAATAAGCACGCAAGTCAACCCGATTGTTAGTGACAATGTCACAGCCAAACATGACACCTGATGACAGCAAGATGGTAGGAGGAAGTCCAGGGAATAAGGAAGTCGGCACTTTCCCTGTTCACTGGTATCAAGCGACCTACAAAGGTGTGTTTTCTCCGGTTAAAACTATCTGTTGTAAAACGGGCACTTGCTGAGTTGGGTGTTATCTTCCAATTTTTTCTCAGCTTAAAAAAACTTCACCGAACTGTTCTGGATATTGATGGATCTAGCGAAGATGCATTTTTGGCGTGTAGCCACCATTAGCTTGCTAGCTGTACACTAGTGGGACTTGTTAAGGAAGCCAACTCCCAATTAAGCAGTTAAACAAAATGGTGTCACTTTGTCCTTAAATAGTGGGGAAGGGAAATGGCGCATGCCAACCAGGTTAAAGCATTTTCACAGACTTATTTTGGGGAAAGCTTGACATGTTGCTATGAGCACAGTACTAAAGTAACACCAAACAATGTCACGTCGACGGCAATAATAAAAGTTCTTTTTACGCAGAGAGGGCGGGTGGGATTTAGGCGGCGGGACGTGAGGGAAGGACAGATAATGATTGTCAAGGGGAAAAAGTAGCCTGGGACGCAGATATGAGGCTTAAACACTTGCTCCAGGCCACTAGACCACGAGCTAGCTTCCACCGATGAAAAAGAAAAGACAGCATTAATATAGAGCGTACGTGGACAGCATAACCGCATGTACGGCGAGACTGGAGTGCGGGTTTGCGCTTGCTACTGGTGACCTTTAAAGGTTCATGAGGTGGCCAACTGAAAGGCAGAAATGGGGGAAAAGACAGACGAGTGACAGCTACCCGAGATAAGATGGAAGGAAAGGGAGAGATGAAAAAAGGGAGCTGACGTCTCATTCCTCCCGCCCTCCACTCCCGGCTGTTGTCCTCTCTCCATCACGTCTCATCGTCACTCAATGCCCCCCCCTGGTCTGCCGCCTCTTATTGCCCTCCCTTTCTCTCTCACTCACTCAATCCACACAAATGACTTAGTAAAACAGGTCAAGTGTTACAAAATTCACCCTGCAGCTCAACCTGCCTAATTCAAGGTCTGCCTCATTGCACCAACACAGCACACACACGGATTTGTGTCGAAAGATTTGCATGCATATAGCGTATCTATCCCCTCCATACCATGCGGGCTATAAGTCACCACTAAACAGGAAGCATCCAGCCCCCCCACACACACACACACACGCCAAGTGATCTTCCTTAAGGGGAGATTCAAGCGGAGTTCAGTGGAAAGTCACACATATCTTTGTCGAACAGTCACCCATTGCATCATCCACTTAAGATAAACACCTCTCTCAAATAGACCTATTCCCACCCCCCCCCTCCAGTCGCCCCCTTATCAGGATAAAATAAAGGTACAGAGAACCTCTTTTACGGCTATATTCTAGTGGCTTTTTTCATTTGTATTTTTTACACTGATTAGATTACCCATTTTTCATCTACACACATTCTCAAATGAAAAGTTCTGAAACTAAAGCTGGCAGTTCAGGCGTGATTCATTGAAGTCTGTGGCTGCTTGTAAATCACGGAGCGTGAATTTCTGCTGGGACTTGTGATTGTTGTTGAAGTCCATTTGAAAAATATTGGACGCTTGAAATAGGAAAGTACCCTATAGAGGAGATATGATGCTAGCTATTTGGGATGTGTGCAACACTCTAACACTACTGTACAATTTAAAAAGAATAAGAAACAAGTCCTACCAGCAATTTAATAAAATACTGTACTCATGACTGAATGCATGGTTGGATTTCCATAAATTAAAAAAAAAAAAAAAAAAAAGAAAGAAAGATCAGCAGTGCCCAACTTGCCTTGGACCACAGAGCAGGAAAGTCAGAAAGTAGATATGTTGACGACAAATTAAGTTTATAGATGTAACTCACACTTGGGAACTCTGCTCATATTTCTATTTTTCACATTTTCTGTAAGTTGAATTGCTTATTCCCTTTAAAATGTTATTTAAAACCATTTAAAATGTGAAACATAGGTAGATTTTCAAATGAAGTAAATTCTGAGGATTCTCTTTCTTTTCATCATACTGTTAATATTTGGGGTTCTTGGAACAGATTATGGGTTCCAAACAATACGGGGAAACACTGAATCAGTTCTTGTAGAAATCTGTTTTTTACACTTTTTTTTTTCTTAGAAGCGATTACTGGAAATCAGGAAGCTCAACACACACAATGCTATGTGCGTCCATGCTTATTATCTTTCAGGCAGCTACGCAAATTACGTGTAGTCGTGTGTGTGCGCGCACGTGTGTATAGGTGTGTGTGAGCCCTCCAGCACAACAACAACTTGTGTATTTGTGCACGAGAGAGGCTCCAAATAGTTCTGCTCATGATGTGACTTACCTGTACAACTGCGGTAAATAAAATCAAAATAAAGAACGTTATGTGAATGCACTGTGACCACCAGTGCGTTGTGTGTGCGCCCGCGCGTGTGTGTAAGCGTGACAGCGAGAGTCAGAATAAGAGGGATTTATATTAGGCAAAGAATGGGTAGTTGCAGCTCCTAAGAATAGAATCTGTGACGGAAATGATTTTGATGCTGTGTGGAAGCCACTGTGTGTGTGTTCGTGTGTACATGCACAAAATTTGTCTCATTTCGTGTGTTATTTGCCCTGAAGTGCTTTGCAGATCAAATGCACTTGCTGTTTAATTCACCGTCTCATCAGGCAGCTCTTACCGAGTGCATGTGCTCAGTGGTGCGTGCACTGCTACACGCACGCACACACACACGTACGCGCACACACAGACAGAGAAACAAACATGGAGAGTTGGAGATCGAAGATGGAGACGAAGATTTTTTAAATATTTGGACCGACGCATGGCTGCACTGTCAGCTGCAGTGCGTCAAGTCTGTCGTGATGGTGTCCATGTGTGCGTGAAAGTGCGCGGCAGATGCTCGCCGCGCACACATTGAAGCTCACACACACACACACACACACACACACACACACACACACACACACTACAATAATAATCATATGCTAGCAACAGTCCTCAGCTGTTAAGAAACGTCATGTTTACACGTGTGGACAAAGCCCAGGGACTTGCATCAGGGGCTCCTTAAACACCGAAAACTTGAGTTATGAGATGAATTCCACTTTGGCCAGACTGTTAGAAACTAGCAAAGACTAAACGGCGGGTTTTCACCGCATGGCTCAAGTGACACTTGCAATTTGATTGCAAAACTGATTGCAATTTTGGATTCTTTTTTTTTTTTTAACCTCTCAAGTGGCGCAACTGGGATATACGGGGAAAGCACATATAATCGCATATCTTCAGATCGCAATCAGGCTGCTTCTAAATGTGGGTAAAAATGTGATATGCGTCGGATATCTAACGCACAGATCGGATTGATGTCATCGAAGTACTGTCCGCCCATTGGTGACGCATAAACAAGCATGCATTTGTTCGAAAAAAAACAAAAAGTATGTGCAGCAAAACACTTCATAAAACTGATTTAAGTACATTCATCATTATTATTTTTTACAAAATACAGCACAAGTGGTATTAATCAAAAACAGTTTACGAACGGATGAATGACATTTGAATTAATTTCAAGGGCAAAAAAATAGATCTAAGCAAGTAAATTGAGTTAAGAGCTTGGTAACCAAACCAACTGAACTGTTAAGTCAAAGTACCACTGCCTTTTTATCATTATGGATTTTTGTTGAATTGTGTGTTGTCACTTTACAGGTGGTTCGACGTGTTTTGCCGCGTTCATTTGAAATCTACAAGGAAAGAGATGGTGAAAAATGTCAGATATAGCCACCAAGTCACTTGGGCCTGCATCGTATTTGGATGCTCCCACCCACTGGGAAGCCATTGCACCCCAAAAGACAGCCAGGTCCCATTTAATTCTTGTTCACGCACAGAACTTTATGTCAGAGGCACTATAAGTTCTCCAGGACCTCTTGCGACCACAGCAAATGTGGTGAAAGAATACCTGGCCACGGATAACCCCCCCCAAATATTCCCCCGTGACGCCATTTTGTGTCATCAGACAGCTCCTGACTGGGTTTATTTACCCACCTCACATACACGGACCGGCACACCCAATCAGACCAGCGAGAGGCAAAATCAACACAGCTGCAGCGTGTCCGCTCTCGCGGCTCTCATCTTCGCTCTTCTCTCGTTTGCCAGTCATCTCCGCTTACTTTAATCAGCCTTCTCTGCTCGCGTTCCCCCGCTCTCCACTTTGACCTTTGCCCCTTGCATCTCTGTCCTCTTGTCTTCTTCAATCCACATGACATCTTGAATATTTATACACGCATTTTGATCACTGCGTTTGGCCCAAAAGGCAGCAGGGCTGTGGAGCCTGAAATGCAGCGCAGTCTTTTCATTTGAGCCATCATTAATATCTCGTGTTAGACTATCACTAGAAGCAAAGATGAACATTTTTGTTGGAGTGTGTCAACTATCTCATACGTCGTCATGCCCCTTTGCGACAATGGAACTGCCATTTTGGAAGCTACTGGTCTTTCGTTTACTATTCGATGAGCGTTGAACCAGTTACTTGACTTGTTGACGTCACCATCGCCCTCTCATTCATGCACATATATTCTGTTTCACTTCGGCTAATCTTCATTCCTCTCCTTTCCAGTGCGTACCTCCAGCTTTCTAATTGTTCCTCCGCCTGGTCCCTGCTTTCACTGTAGAACACAATATCATCTGCAAACATCATGGTCCAAGGGGATCCCAGTCTAACCTCGTCTGTCAGCCTATCCATTACTACTGCAAATAGGAAGGGGCTCAGCGCGGAACCCTGATGCAGTCCCTCCTCCACCTTAAATTCTTCTGACACACCAACAGCACATCTCACCGCTGTTCTGCTGCCCTCATACATGTCCTGTACTAATCTAACATAATTCTCCGGCACACCAGACTTGCGCATGCAGTACCACAGGTCCTCTCTTGGTACGCCGTCATAGGTGCTTGAAGCATAAAGTTGACAAATTGCTCATCACATATTTGCCTTCTCATCTTCCAATCATTCAATTAGCAGTGGACTTGTTTTTTTTTTTTGCCCATCTGTTGACGCCGGGGTGAAACGCAAAATGTTCAGCGAACAAGAGTACAAAAATAAGTTGGCTGTGGATGTGATTTGCGGTTAGCCTCGCTGGCTTTGATGAGTCGGATCGCAGCTAGTCATAAAATATTCGTACCGGCGGCAGAGGAACCACAGCGAGCAATGAGGGAAACAGAAATTGTTATGTTCGATAATCGTCTGTGAGCTAACGAGAACTTCATTCAGCATTAAAGCCAATACTCCGCGCCATGAGAACACTTGCAGGGATTGTAAATGCACTGTACTGATGCGAGAAGCATATGAAATTATTTCACCAAGCAGGAGACTGGTCATAACTTTCTAAAATATAATAAACGCACAAGTGAAATAGAAAACGGTAAACAAATAAGCCAGGCTATGATTTCTTGTTTTACAACACGCTGAGCTATGGAGCACAAGATGAGAGCCCTCTGAAAAGAAACGTAAAGGTGCCTACTAATTGAAACTATTACATACTTTCCGCATAATAATGAATTAAAATTTTAATCATTAGTTTTTATACCAGTATGTCTTAATGTGAAACTGATCAGTTGTGCAAAAAAAAAAAATAAATAAGTTGGGGACCAATGCAATGTACAGTAGAAATAATCATCACGTCATGGATAAATCGACAAGTTTTTCTCAACTTCCATTAGAAACTATTAGAGTCGTGCTGACTGCACAACTAAATCAATAAATAAATCTAAAATCCTCCTTAAACCAGTCCTTAAACCTCTAGACCTCAGACGTGTCCTGCCTCAGTGTTTTGTCAGCTCGGTTTAAGTACGGGGAAATGTTGCTGTGTTACGGGGTCTAGCGCCTCCTGACACCGTCGCCCAAAACTAAACAAAAAAAATGTCGACAGCCGACAACATTTTTGCTGCGTTCCTGCTTGGTGGAAGAAAGGTGGAAGCGACGTTCCAGAGCTCACTCGGCTTGGGTGGCAGCTGCAAGAGCAACAAATCTAAACTTTTACAACAATGGCTGTGCACCTTACATCTAAGTTTCTGTTGAAAAAAAAAAAATGTAGATACTGTAACTAGTGGCCTACAGAGCGCACCTGGTTATGAGCCTCACCCAGTAGACCCATCCATCCATTTTCTTCACCGCTTATCCTCACGAGGGTTGCGGGGAGTGCTGGAGCCTATCCCAGGTGTCAACGGGCAGGAGGCGGGGTACACCCTGAACTGGTTGCCAGCTAATCGCAGGACACATCGAAACAAACAGCTGCACTCACAATCACACCTTGCGGCAATTTAGAGTGTCCAATTAATATTTTTGGAATGTGGGAGGAAACCCACGCAGGCACGGGGAGAACATGCATACTCCACACAGGCGGGATTGAACCCGGGACCTCAGAACTGTGAGGCCAACGATTTACCAGCTGACCCACCATGCCGTCATACCCAGTACATTTGAAAAGGAAATACCATTTGTTACATACAAACGCCGCAGCCGTGTAAAAGTCGCAAGTGCCCACAAAGAAACACAAGACAGAGTTTAACACGAGCGCCCCCGCACATGCTGACGCTCACACTAACGCCGCTACAATAACAGGGTTGGTTAAAAAAAAAAAAAAAAAAAAACATACTGGTAAAAATCCCTGAGACACGGCAGTAACACGCGAGCGCAGCGCTAACAGGGCCGGACCGGTAAAAGTCACTTTCTCGCCACATATATTCAACTCGTCTCACTCTTGCCTTTTCCGCTCGAGTGCCCCCTTGCGGCCGTTAGACAAAATGCACAAATTAGCCGCATCACCCCATAAACCGTAAGGTTGAAAGCGTGTGGAAAAAAACACACTGACATTTTCAGGGACAAGCAGATAAGTGATTTAAAGAGGTGCCTTGAAATATGAGTGACCTTCCCTGCTGAATGGTGGCAGTGAAAAAACTTTATAACAAACACTTGTCTCGATAGAGAAATAAAGAACAGTTCTTTAAAAAAAACAAGCCACTACCAGTTTATAGTCAAACTACGCAAACCAACAAGAGTTAACGTTTGTGCATAGCTCATAGCTTTGCCCAAATATACATAGTTTAGCTTTATGCTAACAAGGAATATAAACAAACAGGCTAGCCAAGAAAGGGCATCGTGTGTGGCAGTGTTACAACCTTTCAAGAATGTTCTTTAAACAAATGGAGCAACACACACGCACACATGTGGTAGTAGAACCAGCTGTTTTTGTAAAGTACAATACTGTAGCGTGCTATTTTTGTGTAGAAAAGAAAACATAAAACACAGTTGGGCACAGGGGGAATGAACACAATGGGTGTGCGGGCCCGCCAGTGAGCCTCCTATTTGTATTCAAGCATTAAAAAGTCCATTTTCTGAAATACGTGCCCTTTAAAGGCATAAATAATATATAATAAAATGTGACACACTGCTTCCCTTTCAGCGCTCCTGTGAGGAAGACAAGCCTCATCATCATCATCCTCATCAGTGGACAGGAAGAGGTAAGCTAGCAGGCGCCTCCAGGGGAAATAAGACCATCCCCCCCGACCGCCGCCTTTCTCTCGTAACATCCAGTCTGTACATTCAAATACTGTGTGTGTGTGAGCAGAAAACCGGAGGATCGGATGTTATCATTGACTGTGAGACAGCAGGCTTGATAGCATTTCCAATTTCCTGCGAGTTCTTACATCTGCGGGCAGAGTTCAACTCAAGTCCAAGATGGCGGAAACGCAAACAAGCATTCCAGCGCACGCACGCGCGCACGCATTCACACACACACACACACACACACACACACACACACACACACACACACACACACACACACACACACACACACCACACACACACACACACACACACACACACACACACACACACACACACACACACACCACACACACACACACAAAGGAGAGGCAAAAAAAAAAATTAAAAAAAAGAACACCTTTCGGTCTTATCGCTCAGTCGTGGGAAAGTGCAAAAGTTAATTAAGTCTCAATGAGTGTGAGGTCTATAAAAGCCCAACATGAAAGGAGTTCACAACCTTGAGAAATTCTCTGGTCTCTTTGAAAAATGTATATATATTTTTTTAATTCATCGATTGTCAATCGTCTCCTCACTGCTGACCAAGAAAATGTAGTCAGATGGGTCTGAAAAGCAACTGTCTGATTTCACATTTTTCAAAACTATTCAAGTGTTGATAATGTCCCACTAACTTCCTTATGTATGAATCCTCCTTTCTTGATTTCTCCACTGATGCGATTTTTCACCTTTTCCAGGAAATGACTTCATTCTGCATTTTTTAAAACTAGGGATGGAGAAAAGATAATATATAATATAATGAATAAAATGAGGCTTCAGGAATGTTATTGTATTTTTTAAAATGATAGATTTTAATTAATGTATGAATGTTGCTTTTATTTGATAACGACATTTTTATGGGATCATACTGTCAATAAAATTAACTAGGAGGTGAGAACAAAAAGTAAAAATGGTGAGTGTATTATTCTATTTTATCATCATTTTCATGTATTGTTTTTAAATAAATTGTATTTGTTTTATTACCATTTCTTTTGCAATTTGTAGTACCGTGGACGAGCTGTTGCAAAGCACCAGAGGGTACATTTTAAAACATTATATATTTTTATTCCATGCGAAGTTGATAATCCTGTCGCCTAACGTTTATGGTGCTGTTTTTTTTTTTTTTTTTTAACGGAATTATTACCGCCATCCAAATTCCTGTTCCTCGTTTACCATATAAACTGAATAGCGCACGATTATTGAGCCCTCTGATGTCTGCCTAGCAACAAGTCACACATTTAATCTGGTAAAAAAATAAAATAAAATACTGCAGCGAGGAGCTAAAGAGCACCTGTGTACTGATCACACGATGGAATTCTCGGCTGCTTGCGGCGTTCGCCTCAGTGAGCCTGATTGATGCGGCACTCTGGAGGCCACAACGAAAACAGCAAGTTTGTTTTATTATTTTCGCCTCACAAGAGTTGTTTGGAATGACTGAAGTTTCATTGGTGGATTTTCCCCGCAATATGGAGCCCCCCCGCCTCAGGGAACGACAGTTTGCATCAAACATTATCGGCAGCATATTTAACAGCGGCTGGTTACGGCTGTGAGAATAAATATGGCATAATCTGAGTAGGTGGGTAGCACTCCCTGGAGAGTCCCCTAAAAATCAGTTTAGCTGAGTTACATAAAATCGGGTGCGCGTGTCGATGACAACAAGACACGCAAAGAAGAAATTAAAAGGGAAGTTGTCCATTGTGGGCAAATTCCAAGGCTCATACTAGGGAATTTCTCCATGATTTTAAAATTGTTTTAAAATGAAATACAAGCAAATATATTAGATTTAAGCACAGCGTACTTTACATGGGCGTGTGTTTTTTTTTTTTTTTTTTTTAAAATACCACTTACTGTATAAATATGTTAAGCATCACTCAAAGTGTCCTGCCTTCGATGTCATCGCCTCAAGCGGCAAAAGCTAACACGGCGAAGGCCCACGAGAAACGATCAAGCCACCATTAACATCTCGGTCCAGGTTTTGGAAACAATTTGCCCGTCGCAAAGATAGAAGTTCGAACGCTTGCTGTTCGCCAACCGCTTAGGGAGAAACGGCAGGATTTTCACATTACTCTCCACCTATTACAACACTGACCATTAAGTACTTAAGGATTAAAAAAAAATAATAATAATAAATCATTCATTTGCAGCAAAACCCAACTATAACTGAGGTGTACTTGACAAATGTACTGTACTAGACGGGTAAAAAAAAAAAAGTTCAAGGGATGTTTCGTGATTATAACGACAAATTATCTTAAGAATCGGCAATGAGTCACTTTTTCCACTGTGCCATTTGATGAGTTACATAGGGTCAAAGTTTGTCTTTAAAAAAGGGGTGGGGAGGGCCAACAGCTTTGGTTGAGTCAAAGAAGCCCTCTTTTTTACAAAAATAACCTTACTGAAATTCAAAGAATCTGCTTTTTGACTGGCATGGCATCAAAGTTTGATCATTTGGGAGCTTTAATAATGATTTTTAAATTGACTTTTCCACAAAAGTGAACCAAAACAAGTTATTTCCTAAAATCAAAAGCATTTGCACGCAAGCGCTTGAGGATGAATGTTTTTGACCAGGGCGTTTCATCTGGATGCACCGTGTCAAAACGTGACCATTATTTACAGGAGTGCCATGAAAATGGGCCTGCGAGGGCTCACGGCTTTAATCCTTATTGCGAGGCATCAATTAACAAACTCAGGAATCACAAAAATAAACCAAAAAACACTTGAGGAATATTACTTGATTAAAGTGTGAAATGAACTAACTTTGAAAGCATCAGCATTAAAGCACAGACTAAAATTGGAAAGCATTCACATTAAAGCCCTCCATGATGCACATCTTTGTCTGTTTCTTGATGAAAACATCAAATTGACAAAAATGAAACTTTTCAGAAAAGCACTTGATGATGCACTCGTATGACGATACCGTTTATTGTGAGTCGGCCGCAATGTCAAAGTTTGACGATCATTTAGAGGATTCCCGATGTAAAAGAAGAAAGGGTGAGTGTTCTCGTTCAGCACTGCCTGGTCTGCCGCTTTGATCATTATTTTATGGCTCAATACCTCGATTGGGTTGCAAAGACCAAAGTGCGGAGAATAAAATGGTCGCAATCACACAGAAATGTAATCATTGTACCGGCAAACAAATCAGCGAAAAACAACTACAGTACTGTTTTGAAGTAATGAAAATCAGCACGGAGAGTAGGAAAACGTTTGGTGTGCATATTTGTGTGTTGCATCGGGGAAAAGCGCCTGATGATAAGAACGCTGACACATTCATCATATTCAACACTCCGAGAGCAGACTCGCATTTTTCATCTTTACTGAAACTCAAGAATGACACAAAGCAGAACATCTAATTAAATCGCATCTGGGTGCACGTTTAAGAAGGATGGGCCGGAGTGAACAAATAATCAGCCCGGGGCCGTGCCGGTCGCTTTAGTTCCTCCTCGATCATAATTCGCATTTTGAGACGATATTGAGTTACAAAATTTGCGAGAGAACTTGGAGAAAGGCCAATTTAATGTAAGGTTGAATAGACGTAGTGCAGAAGAAATTTAAGTTTTGCCATTTCACTCCATTTCACCTATATCCACCTATCCACTTTCTTTGCCGCTTATCCTCACGAGGGTCGCGGGGAATGCTGGAGCCTATCCCAGCTTTCAACAGGCAGGAGGCGGGGTACACCCTGAACTGGTTGCCACCCAATCGCAGGCCACATAGAGACAAACAGCCGCACTCACAATCACACCTACGGAGTGTCCAATTAATGTTGCATGATTTTGGGATGTGGGCAGAAACCAGAGTGCCAGGAGAAAACCCACGCAGGCACTCTCAGAACTGTGAGGTCAACGCGCCGCCCCATTTCACCGATAGTGCTTCATATTTCATCTTAAGCAATTATCATGTGGCAAATTCTCATATACCGCTAAGTGCTAAAAATATGCCAATGAAGTCCTTTTTTTGTTTCACGAGCGTATGAGCAAGCACAACGACCACAAGCGTCCATCCAACAGTGGATTTTCACTGATGGGTCAATGCGGCAATGCGGATGCACACGCAAAATAAAGCCGAGCGACAGAGCACAAGTGACAACCAGCGATGTTCTGCTCGGGTGTCGCCGTTCTCGGGTCCTGTACAGAGCACGGATGTGGCCGGCTGGGCCGGGTCAGAACGCTGGACTTGTAGCGACTACTCAAATGCGGGGCAGCGATTTTTGGCAATTGTGTAGTGGCCACGCCCCCAGCCCCCCAAAAATACATTGGGTCAAGTGCTGTAGCAGCTTTCTGCAACTCAGTATTAAATGGATGTGTCTGGTAGGGGGGAGGCCGTTATTTCTAAGACAGTTAATATCAAGTGGATGTGGAGTTAAAAATGCAAAACCTTTATGGAAGAATGCGGCAGTTCGACTCAATTTCTTCCTGATGATAAAAGGGGGGAGTTTATGTGAAGGAGGTGTTAATGTCAAACTACTGCACGACGCTCCTTCGGATTCCCAGCTGGAGGCGCAACTTGGAGGTGGATGCTTGCATGACGGAGGCGCGACCTCCTCACTAACACCACTAAATCTGTGGACCGTACCTTAAATGGATTAAATGGATGGATCAGTGAGAATGATTGATGGCTCCCTTTTGACCAATCAGTGAGCGTCATTTTTTTTTAACTCCCCCCCATGCTGCCTATAGCCACGATCCTTGCCCCACAAACAATGAGAGCGTGTGGTGACTTTAAGCCTCTAAATTGCGAGCGTATAGTCCTGCTTATATCCGATTGGGAAATATGGTGCTTCAATGCGGCTGGGGAACGTGTAATGGAGACGAGCGCTATCCAGAGAGATTACTGGGAGGATATCTGGTGCACTTCCCAGCCCCAAAGCGTAATTTCGGTAAATGCAAACAGTGGATGAAGGCTCGTGGGCGACCTCACGACCAGCTGAACGTATTGAGGATAAGTGAGCACGAAGTTGTCTGTTCCAGGGTAAGTTATTCAATTAGTCGGTGTAACAGCTATCAAGTACAATGATGATGAACATCTCCTGGAATGTGACAAGGGGCTTGCACTACAAACTGACCATCCCATTCTTTTCACTATTATTCATTATTTTAACCTGTAGTTCATAGCCATCTGACAAAGAATCGGTTTTCTTTCCCTCCTTTCTGTTGGTCGAGCTACAACTACTTCACTCATCCGCACTGGTTTGATTTCGGACCCTCTGGGTTTATCCCACTGCTGTGGCAGAGACGTGCAGCTTTGCTCACACGGCGCGTTCGAAAAGTTGCGGAGTTTCATCAAACCAATGATATGGGAGCACAGCAACACACACCAACCGGCCGATACATTGCAGAAACTAACTGGCGTTCCCGTTTGGGAAACCTCGACATTATGAATATAGCCCTGTTGAAAGTCATTCAGGCCTTTCTGTACACTCTTTGTCGATATTTTTGAGACCAGTGAGAACAAAGGAAAAAGAAATACTATCGGGATTTCGTTCTAATGAATCGCTCATAACATGCTTCGGACACACTGCGTCCGACGTTTTGATGGGTAGTTTGGGGTGCTTAACAACAGTATCTAAGTAGGCGTGGCTTAGGCACCCTGGTGGATCCATCCATTGTTGTACGTTTTTGCACATTTACATCACTCATAATTGAATGTCTTAAAAGAAAAAGGATTTTTTAAGGCCGATGCACACAACAAGAGGAGTAGCACGATGTCTATTACACTGAAGAATAAAACTGTGATTTAGAAACTGTTGGGTTCTACATTTGTTTATGTTAGTACTGTTTGTTTTCATTAGTACAATACTGTAAAGTGCTATTTTTCACATTTCATTTTTTGGAAACTATTAATGCCATGTTGAGTTGACATGCATGATTTGAGTTATGAGTGAGACCGAGGTGGGTGGGGGGCATCTGTAAGTCAAGGTACCAACATATGTGCCTTGGCTGAAAAAAAAAAAAAAAAAAATGGTTTGAAAACTGCATTCATATCACATATTCATTTCATATCAGATCTATTGAAACGGCTAAACGGGCAAAACTTCAGAAGTGTGTCGGTTAAATACAAACCGCCGCGTTTGTATATAAGTGTCAGACAAAAACCGGTCTTAATATTTGATGATTCACCGCCTCCGGCGAGAAAAGTGAGTGCGAAAGCATCTTTAATGCTCACAAGGAAATGTGCACCAGCCTACTCTCATAATTGAGGTCAAAGCAAATATTTCCTTTTATCACTGCAGGAAAGAGCAGAGCCAGTCGCATCCATCACATCTGAGAAAAGAGGCCAGACGACTATTCGTCACTCACTCTGGGAGTCATTCGTCAGGTCTAGGGACGGGCGGGGAGGGGTCAGAGGTTAAGCGAGGAGGCTTTGTCTTTGCTGTTATCAGCCTGCACACTAAAGCGGTTGAGGATACACACACGTGTTTAATCGACATTCTGCTTGCAGAGATGTATTTCTGCTAATAGTGGCCGGCGGCGCTTATTTATTGAATTGCAGATGGGGGTCGGGGGGGACGTGTCTGGTAGGGGGGAGGCCTTTATTTCTAAGACAGTTAATATCAAGTGGATGTGGAGTTGAAAATGCAAAACCTTTATGGAAGAATGCGGCAGTTCGACTCAATTTCTTCCTGATGATAAAAGGGGGGAGTTTATCTGAAGGAGGGTTAATGTCAAACTAGTGCACGACGCTCCTTCGGATTCTCAGCTGGAGGCGCAACTTGGAGGTGGATGCTTGCATGACGGAGGCGCAACCTCCTCACTAACACCACTAAATCTATGGACCGTACCTTGGGGGACGGGGCCTCCTCCGGTACGCTGCCACCACAGCCTGTGGAAAGCTCGCCCCACTTTTCCAAATGCGCCAAATAATTGAGATACACAAGTGGGCCTTTAGAGGGAGTATTAATTTATATCCTCCAAGAGGATGCCACCCCCCACTGATAAAGAAATAAAGGCGGCATCTAATTTAATTTCGAGTGAATAATGCGCTCGCCGAACGATAAACGCACTCATGCACAATGACAACGTCTATTTGAGGGAGTTACTTTTTCACACGAATGACACACACCTTTTACAGGGTGAGGGTCTTTTTCCCCCGTGTGTGTAATGGATTTTTGTATTTTTTTTTTTTAATTTTTGTTTGTAAGGGATTTTAGTTTTTCAAGTGGACGACAGTGGATTGACACCCACACGTGTGCACACAGCTGATTGATTGATTGATTGATTGTGAGGCATTTTATTTTCTCAAATATTTGACAACCACCGTGTGACACTTGTAAGCAATGTTTCCTCTAATTTTGACATCTGAGCAAACACTAAGCCCGTGAGCGCCCCCTTTCACCCCTGTGAGCAACAGACCTATGCACTGTGGTCAATCAGTGTCATCCATTGACACTACATGGCTCATTAAAAGGTTCACATTAGGTTCTCATCAGAACATTTTTAAGAACAATTTTGTGTTTATCCTAACTTTCACTGAAAATCAACAAAAAAATACAATACAAATAAATACCAAGGCAACTATGAACTATAAATTTGAAAGGTCGGTTCCAACTTTGTTTCATTTTTTTTTTAACCCACAATGATATCCCCTGTGTTTTTCTTTGTGTTAAACTGAATTATTGCTTGCAGAATATCTTTTGCAATGCATGTTGAAAGCTGAATGATGCTACCAAACAGTTTTAAGGTCGTTAAGTTGCGTCCTATATTTAAAATACAGAATTAGCTTTTTGTACACTGTATCATCTGTGCTTTCATCCTTGATCAGGCTGTGCCAAGGTGGAATTTTAACATTATACACCATCTCATTCTGTAGTTTGTACTTCTTTTACTCAAAAAAGAGAAAATCTCATCTAGTTTCACCATTTTTTTCTTCTATTATTCACATACCCCGTTTAAAATAGAGCGGGGCGGTGTCAGGTAAAATAGGAAGTAGAGTGTGTGGCCCGGTGTGGCCGAGCAGCAGCTCTTTGTGAGAGGCAGTGTACTGCCGTGTTGAAAAAAAAAAAAAAAAAACAGGCTGTAGATCACTGAGCTGGATCTGTTTTTCTCTGCGCTGAGACTGTGCGACAAGTGCGCAAATGCGCAGTTGCGCAGTTTAGACGGAATTTTTGATATTTTATTTGAGGGAAGTGTTTGTTATTCAAGTGTCTTGACAACCAACCAACCGAAAAAAGAAAAAAAAAAGACTTTCGAGTGAAGCAAACAGCAATTGATTTAATAGACCAAGATATGCGCGCGCACGCTCTAGTAAAGGTTATCTGAAAGGTTTTTTTTCCCCCACTCCCCCTCAAGTGAACGATCCGCCTGCCCATTACAGACAAACACGTACAATTTGGGATTAAAAGTAAACCGTACGGCCCGGCGGTCGGTGCACCGGCACCAGCATATATCACCGGAAGCTACAGTTCAAGAAGGCGGTGGTGGTGGTGCTGCTGCTGTCACTGTGGCTTCAAATCCACATTAATGGCCTGAAGCGTACATTGGGGGTGGAGTGAGACGGGTTCTACTGTAAACTATACAGGTCACGCTGTTCACATCAGATATGCACCTTTGTCGGCGGAAATACACAGAAAAAAAAAAATGCTTGGAGCCTTTTATTCCATGCATTCCGCTGGCGAACCAGAAGGCAGTCAGTCGTCTGTGACTTGCGTATTTGGAAGTGATTTTAGAAGCCTCCAATCCAAAGCAATTAGAGTGTCCAGACGGCAGCCTTGGCCTCGCAGTAAATAGCTGTGCATTGACAGAAAACGCCTGACACAAAAAAACAAAAACACACACAAAAAAGGAGTCGGCGATGATACACATCGCAGGAACATGATGCCATCAGAGCAGCAGGCAAAAAAAAAAAAAAAAAAAAAAAAAAGGACACCTCTTCGTCACCGCTATAGACCAACTGTCCCAACAACATTCCATGCATTGGGTGGGAAAAACAACCACCACCCCAGCAAAGCCAACTTGTTAAAGTTTGACCGAACAAGTCCAGGGTGAGTCAGTGTCCAAACAACGCGGCCTTTCGATGTCGAGGCCATTCTGGTTCCTAACCTTTATTAAGACTGGGCAAATATTTTACAGGAGAAAAAAAAAAATCCCACAGCACAGAACCAAATGTCACAACACAGCGCAGAACTCGGGAATCCACAGCGCCACAATTGACAAGACCAATCGCGCCGCCGCGTACTTGACGGACGACATTCAGTCATCGCTCTTCACGTAGGACCCGAAGCGGCACCTTGACTTTACGGCCAAACTGGGGTGACGTCGACGAATGAGAGAAAGGTGCCGATCATTTTAAAATTATCAAATGGGTGACGCGTCTTCAGATTGATGAAATTACACGCACAAGCAAGACGACCATTATTAACACGAGTTCTAAGGCGGCTACGTCTAATTTTCTTTTTCAAGAGAATGACACTCATAAATGAATTCACACGTGCAGGGAGACCAGCAGCACATATTTGCGGGAAGCTACCAAGTGGATGGCGAGCGACCGAATGCTCAAGACTCTCTATTTAACGCGGCCGTTTATTTTAAAAGTGGATCAAATGTTTACAAACACAGGAACGAGAGACACTTTGATTTGAGGGAGGTGCTTACTTTTTAATTGAGTGGATGAAGTAAAAACACAAAACACAAGGGAACAAAGGTCTATTTCTTGGAGTTCATTTTTCAAAGTAGATGATGCAGCCAATAATTAACATACGTGAGGTGTTCACTTTCCATTAAGTGAATCACATCACTGCCATTTGTTAAAAGTATCTGCGCATAATGTCTATTTGAGGGAGGCATTTTTTTTTTTAAAAGTGGATGACACACAAATGATTGATTAACACACCCAATAAAAGGGAGGTGCTTATTCTTTCAAGTGGATGAGACAAATGCAAAAGATGTCTATTTCGGAGGTGGCGTTTACTTTTCATCTCATACTCAGACGCACACACGAGGGAATCATCTATTTGAGGGAGGCGTTTAGTTTGCATCAAACGAGTGACGTGCTCGCCAATTAGGCAAGGCAAACACCGAGAGGTGTTTATTTTGAGTTTATTTTGCATTTATTTTGAGTACGTGGATGAGACAACCAATGATTAACACGTACAAGAAATGTCTATTTAAGGGAACTCCGAACTTTTTTTTTTTTAAGTGGATAATCTGCCCGATGAGCAGTGAAGACGCATGGAAAACGTCTATTTGAGGGGAGGCGTTCATTTTTTTAATTGGATGACACACCCAATGATTAATTCAGCTGTCAATTACTTATCAATTGGATGACGGGCCCGCTGATTGGCAAAGACACGCAAAGGGGATGAGTCGAGATGAGAGGCCAGTCTTTCTTTCAAGTGCATGACGCACCTGCTAATTGACGTCAATTTCAAGGAGCCGTTTAGCTTTTATCAAGTAGATGACGTGTATGCAGGAGGGGGGCATGTATTTGAGGTGTATTTGTGTGTGATGTGGTAGAGATCTACTGGAGGGAGGGATGAGTGCCGAGAGGCCGCACTTCATACCTCAAAGAATCAATAAGTGGAACGTCTTTTTATTGGTCCAAAAAGACAAAAAGCTCCGAAATGCTTCAAAAAGGAAAAAAAAATTCAAATCTTTAATGACAACCAAGTACGAAAAGAAGACATGACAAAAGCAGCCGGAACCAGTCTAATTCAACTCCCCCCTCCCGCTAGGGTCCCATTCTTTTGCTGCTTGAAAATCAATTATTTAAAAGAAAAAAAAGCAAGAACAATAGGAAGAAAAACAACTTCCACAGAGCAATCGATAAAAAGCACATTTTGGAGTAAGAGTGTTGTTCTGCTGCGCGTGTACATTTTAAATTGTATAGACGACAAAGCACACTTGCCACCGCTTTTGGCAACAATCACAACGCGGCAGTAGAGAATAAAGCACTCGCAAATGAAAACTTTTGAATTATACAGCACTGCAAAAAGAACAAAACGAAAAAAATAAATCCTTCATGCTTTCGCGTCAGTGAGCGTTACAAAACGTGACACCATAAGTTAGTACTTCATATTTTTTCTCCCCCCCCCATCTGCTACCTTTTTATATATTTATACTATTTACAAAGGAAAAATTACAGGTGAGATGGAGGATGTTAAGGCTTTGCCTAGGCAGACGTTTGTGGACAACAAACAATTTAATGACTCCGTGAACACCTATAATAAGATGCTAAAAAAGAAAAAATACAAACGGTAAAATTGAGTTTTACTTCAAAATGATTCAATTGAAAATGAAAGCACCGTTAGAAATGCCTTCCACTGACAAGCAGTAAAACTGACTGAAAGGTAGAACGATGCTAGCAGGTAGCGGACCCAATTGCTAACCGGGCTGAGTTAGTATTTAAGAGGGGTATGACAAAACATTGATCTAGATCAGTATCTACAAAATACCAATGATTTCAGGAATTGCAGCAGAGTTAGCTAGAGCTGATCTGGTTGTGAGGCTTAGCCTAGCTAGCAAGCTAGTTCACAAGCGCCTCTTCAGTCTTTTAGTGTTATCCTGCTCCTCCTCTTGTCTGCTTTAGTTTGGACAGAACCGCTATTGTCAGAATCCTCAGATGAAACAACTGGACTGGATTTGGACTGCTCATTGCATAGACCTGTGGATACATCGAGCGTCGTGTATTTCAAGGCCGGTTTAGGCATTACTACATGCCATTATTTGGAGTTCCGCTCTAATGTGGACACTTCTAAAGACATTGTGTAATACATGTCCAGGTAGTTGAGGCTGGAGGTTACTCCGTGCAAAACAAATATTTTTACAAAAGAAGGGCGCACTCAGAGATTATCCGATGGTGTGGGGTGTGTTATGTTTTTTCCTTCGCAAACAGCCGAGTGAGACTATTGGAAAGACAATTGCAACGATAACCAATTTTTTTTCCCCAAGATTCCCATCAAAGACAGTAAAGCCCCGTTTCTCAGTCTCTGAAAGATTCATCTCAGAGATTTTCCTGTGGGACGGAGTGTTGAGTGATCTTTTACCTCTGAGTGAAAAAAACAAAAACAACAATGGCTTCAATCTAGGAAAAAAATGCAAACGCATGACAACAATCATGCTGAATTTGAAAATATTTTACCCTCCTTTCCAATCCAAGTCAGCAAAGGCCTAATTATCAGATGTGTCTGAAAGATTATCCTGTGGTGTGGAGTGTGGTCAGTCTGACCTTGCCTCCCAGAGCTGCTCAGAAAATGGTTGATCCCGACAACGCTAACTTCCATGGATTTTTTTTTTTTCCCCAGCCTTCCGATTTCAGTCAGCATATGCAGGATAACTGGACAGCCTCAAAAGATTATCCTGAGCAATTATGCCACGGCATGGGATCTGTTAAGACAGCCGACCAAGTTAAACCTGTTCAATATTTACAACTGCAAATCCACGCGTATGCGTGGTCAGAATCAAGTTGGGTCGAACCACAGTCAGCTATTGTGAAATGCGAATATTGCTGCTTCTCTTCTTGTTGTCTTTCGTCTATTATTTTTTCTCTCATGTCAGTCTTGGTACTACAACACGACGTTGTTAAGTGTACCGTGTTGGTCGTTTGGAATACACCCACCCTCCCCCTTTATGAGTGGGTCCCTCACATTCAAAAAATCTGGAAAGCTGACAGATTGGTCTGTGCGGATTCCGCTTATGAGTAGAAAGTAGCCATTTGATTGGATGCCAAAAGCTGTAATTTTAAAATGTAAATGTAAAGATGAACATTCACCCAAAAAAGAACCAGGGTGAAAAGGTGTGGGAAGATGTTTGCATTAATTTGGCCAACGGCCGCATTGATATTCAGACTCTTTCCAAACCAGAGTGTAGATGCGGAATACGCATTTTGACAGAAGCATTGACTAAAGGAGGAGGAAGGAGAAGTGTTTTTTTTTTGTATGTTTATGTCTGTGTGTGGGTTGGTGTCAGGCGATGGCAGGTATGAGGCGGCTCGAGTGCAGTTCGGCTGTGGGAATTGAGCATAATGAGAGCGGCTGTGGGGTGTTCTCGAGTGGGCGAACGCTTCTCGGAGTTGATGCTGCGCCAGGAGAGCAACAAGCGAGCTTTGCCGGTTTTTTTTTTTCTTCTTTTTGCAAAACTGTAAAGGTTGGCCAATGGAAACGCTTCTACTTGATCGGAAAAGTTTTTTTGACAGCTTGAAAAATGGTGAATATTGTGGGATTTTTTTGTGAGGTCCACTACGTCTACCTCCGTTAATTGTGCAAAACAATGTGCTTATTCTGTATAATTGCCAAAAATGGGGGAAAAAAAAAAACTATAGGCACACAAATTAGGTAAAAAAACAAACAAAAAAAAAAGCATCGTGCTATTAATGTTGGTAAAATGTTTACATTCACAATGACATTTCCTTTACATCGCACCACATATGGGCTCCACTGGGCTGATTACATTTTCATAAATATCCACAGTTTGTTTTTTTTCCACCCACAGTAAAAATAAAAATGCTTACATTTATAATAACCACAGACACCTTGACACCCTCCCCAACTCCCAAAAAGTACATGATTTAAGCGTTTGTCTCTCCCCCCGTTGCTGCCATTTATATACCCCAACACCAAAAATGACAAACAATTCTCTTGGAAGCAAAGACACACACACACATACACACACACACACACGTGCAAAATTTTTTTTTTTTCTCGTTTTTTTGTTTTACTTTTTGGTAGTTGTGGTTCATCTTGAGTGTTAAGGAGAGAATTGGTTGCATTACATCAGTCGGTCGGGACTGTGTTTGTCTTACGAAGCCAGTCTGTTGCTTCCTGTGAAATTTACTGAATGTTCACACTGCGTGCAATTCAGGCTGGCAGAGGATCTCGCGATTGGTCGCCGATGGAAATTGCGTCACTGCTCCATATCTGTCACAGCCAGATGGTGATAGCTTTCGTCCTTGTTCCCATCTCACTGCGAGATTTACTGTACAAGTGTTTTTGTGCTACGATACAGAAAGTCCTCAGTTTACGAGGTTCCCGACAGGCGAGATTTCGACGCGCGGCGCATAATGAATTGGTTTGTGCAGCAATGCGAGAATGCATGCTCACAAAGTACAAGAAGGCACGCTTACTTATCGTCATCATACTTTGTGTTTTTCATAGGATTGTATAGTACAATCTTCATGGGCTAGTGTTTTTAAATACAATTATTTAGTGTAATTATGACTTTACTACAATGTCTAGAGTTAGTGCAGATTCAACTTATGTACAAATTCAGGTTACATGGCCACTGTAGGAACTGAACTCAATACTTACGATGCCAGGACTGGCAGAAATTTCCTTGCTAGAATGGGTGTGGGGCACATGAGGACTTGCACACAAACCAAAAGATTTCAAGTTATGCATTTTGAAATTGGGCGGCTCTATTAAAAGTCAATTTTGTCGGGTGTTTTACAGATTTGGAGTTGTATGGGTTGAACTTAGCGTGTGTCATCCTCGTTAGGAAGCCATTTTGGTTAGCTTCTTTGCTAGCCCAGGTAACAGAGGAAAATGGCCAGGGCTTAGCATCGCTGGTATATCTTCTTCCCCGCTACCCATCCTCTCTCTCTGCTTCAAGGTTAGTGGTCTGCAAGTTAAACCGAGGTCTGAGAACGCAAGCTCTCAAGGTCATTTAAGGTTAAAAGCATGAGTGCAGTCTTAGCCAGCACTTTAGCCAGCGTTTGACCTGGTGAACGGTGATGGCTGCGCAGGGCTTCGCGTAGACATCCATTTGCTAGTGGTGTTAAAAAAAAAAAAAAAATGATCAGAAGGTCAGGATCAGCTACTCCGCTGACTAAACGGCAACTACGGATGAAGCAGGGGTGCGCTCAAGTGGGCCTCCGGTGGCTCGTTAGCGAGATGAATTAACAGTCAGGAGACAATCAGGCCTGGAGCGGCATCATAAAAGGCCATTTCGCCGCGTGTTGCCTGTTAGTCAATATAAGTCCGCTGGCTGAGGCAAAAACTTTTATGGCCCCTAATCAACTTCCCATACTAAAAGGCATCCGCTAATGGAGAAAAATATTGCATGATCTCAGAGGAAAATCTATAGACGCTAATGTGCTGATGCATCAGTCCATCTGTCAAGCGGCGGAGAGTGGCCGGTCACCGCAGACGCCCCGGGTGAATTCGTCAGTGCTTGCTGCCGTGTTAGGCTGAAATAGTTAAAGTAGGATGTTTGGCACATCAGGAGCAGTGTATCCAAAAAAAAAAAAAAAAAAAAAAAAAGTGGCCCCGACCTCAACCATGCTCAGATTTAAATCATATAGTGGTCATAAATACAAAAGAGAAGGCGTGTGTGAAAGAATGATTGTGTTAGCGGAAGCGGAGGCTACGTCAGTGGCAACAATCTGTTGGTCGCAGCTAAGCGACTTCACGCTTCATTAGCAATTAACCTCCCGTCAGGAGCGCTTGTGACGAGATGCTCCCCCTCTCCGGTCTCGCAGGCTGCCTCCGTCCGTCCCCATGACCCTGTCAGCTTGGCTATGCCTCACTTCCATGACTCTGTTTACAGTCTACCTTTTAGCTAGCGGGGAACGGCATGACCGTTTTGCATGTCAACATTATATGTCAGCGCTACAAACCCAAAAAGTGCTTCGGTTTGTGCAGCACAAATCCCCACGGCTGCGAGGCTCAGTTGTATCCCCCAAAAGACTGCAAGACATTTATGTGACTGGAGAGGAGTTAAATGCATGATGTGACCAACACGTCATGTGGTTGTATTGGGATTTGGAATGAAAGCTCTGCTCTTACACACTCTACCGTGGTCTTGTTTGGCTGACTTTCAAGCTTTGACAATGACAAAAAGGCCTTGGCGGGACAACCCCCCCCCCAAAAAAAAAATCTAACTAAAATCATAAAAATCTGCAAATAGATCAAACATTTTTTGTATATTTCACTTCGCAAGGTTAAAAACAAAAATAGTGCGTTCTACTTGAGCGGTGGCCGAACGAAATTCATCTGTCATGTGACTTGAAGATGGCAGCACACAGCGAAGTTCAAGAAGTAAATATTCAAGGATTAAATTGCCACGTGTCCAGATGTTGCCGCTATAGAGCGAATGAATCAAATTGACAATGCAGACAAAATGATGTTATTCCTCAAAATAACTGATGAGGCATTGATGTGTCTGTTGCGTTTCCATTACAATTGGCATCAATCAAAGCGAGGGAGATTATTGGGGAGAGATCGTCCCCCCCCCAAACAAAATTGCCCTTAGGTGAACCCTGCCGCCTGCACAATGACAGATGGGATTGGGTCCAGGACTCCCTCAACCTTTGTGAGGATAAGCAACTTAGATAATGGATGGATATACAAACACACACACACAACACACACACACACACACACACACACACACACACACACACACACTGCTGCTGCTGCCACCTTCGAGAAAACCACGCTATATATGATATCAATAATTTACACAGGCTGGCCATATGCTGTATGATGTCAAGTGTTACAACGTGACAAAGTGTTGCAAATTAGATTCATCTTGGTGGCAGCATCTTACTTCTAAGATGAATAAAGTTATCATAAGCACGAAGTTGTCATCTGCACATTATTGAACATAACCTGGCAACGGAGCTTCACTTTGCCTCGGTGGTCTTGAATCTCTGATGCTACGTACCCACTGGATGCGAAAGATCTCGTCGCTACGTGTCCTTCGCTTGAGTTTACTCGCGTGACAAATTGAAAGTGGATGTCCAAGTCACCGGCGCTGTAAGCTCGGCAAGGGGCAAGGCTTTCCCTTGGCGAGGCGCTGACAACATTACTTCCTGGACAAGCTCAGTGTTCGCAGCTTTGAGCGTTCTGGGGCAGGAAGCGAATTTGCGAACTGGATTGACTTTGTATGTAATCACACCACATAAAACGTCCAAAACGCATCCAGTGGGTACGTTAGCATAAGGCTGGCGGCACTACCGTCGTCTACTGACTTGAGGTTATCCCCGATTGGTCCTGCTTTATCCAGTTAACCGTTTTCCAGTTTCAGCTTTTCCTTGCGCCGTTCTTGCTTCTGTGATGTGCCCTTGGGTCCGAAACCAAAAAGTTTTTGGTCCATATAAGGGGGCCGGAAATTGCCCGGTGATCCGATATTCGTACTGTTGTTGCCTGTCAAGTGTCTATTAAATAAGCAAGTGGTGGCCCAGCTCAGCTGCATACTGGCTCCTGGCCGAACTGTTATTTATTGACAGTCTAGTTAATTTCAGTGTCTGAAAGGTACAGGTGCAATCCATGTCTACACACGTTTTATGAAAGTTTTCAAGTAGAAAATCATTTGTTCGCATTATTGTTGAAATCTGCACTTTAATTTGTGACTTACTACCAATTTATAAAGCAGACTTCTTTCAACATTATTTGCTTGGGAGAACTTTGTGAAGTCGTCAAGGTTAACGCTTACAAGACTGTCAGGCGTAGTACTACATTTACAAAGGTGACTGAATAAATTTACCATAGCAAAATCATTCATAATAATTCATATTCTATTATTGATCTTGCCTAACACTGTAGTAAAGTCGTAATTATAATATCTGTTAAAAAAAAAACAAAAATAGTTTAGGCCCTGCGTTCGGCTGGCAACTCGTCAATGGTGTACCCTGGGACAGGCTCTTGCTCACTTGTGACCCGAATTAGGACAAGCGCTACAGAAAATGGATGGATGGACAGGTCTAGGGAATAAATATCGTACAAACCATTGAAAGATTACAGCTTTTACGTAAAGTAAATGACACTAATTTGTTACGAGCCATTCATAAAGCCGAAACCATAAACCGAGCACCCACTTTAGTAGATTTCTTGGAAAAAGTAACTTTACTATTAAAAAATAAATTCGACTCAAAGGGGCAATAGTGGTAGTTATTCTTTTGGAGCTCATTAAAAAAAAATCCACTTTGGCTACAGGCCTACTTTCGATTCAAATCAATCAACCTGACAATTTCAAACAAGGTGGTTGCGATTTATGAGTTTGACGGGAAAGTCAGGAAAAGGGTGGGGAAAAAAAACGGACAATCTACGTTGGCAAACAAATCCTCTCGCACTTACGCACCCCATCACAAGCGAGTAACCCACCCCGTGCTCGTCATAGGACAATGCACTACTAAAAGCACAAAAGGGTTTTCCGCAGGAGATTTGAGAACGGCGGGCAAAATATGTGACAACTGTGATGCGTTATGGAGCACTTAAGAGGAAATGCTCTGTCATTGCAATGCTATTTGGCCTCAACATGATTCCATAACTACCATTTTGTCAAGAGTCCTTGATAGACCGCGAAACAAACAAACACTCCTCTCTCCTACAATGTCTTCCTCCAGTCAGTAACGGGGCTATACTGTTTAATATCGGCGTATATGGAATAAAATAAAATTAAATAAATGTGGTTTCATTTTCTCATCTCCATCTGACGGAGGCACAAAAATCTTCGGGTTTGCTCCTTCCTTCTTGTTTCTCACTTTAGACGTAAACAGCAGTCCGAGAGATGACGGAGCCATCGCGCTGGGATTCCATGTCGTCGTCCAGGTAGTCTTCGATCATATCGTCCTGCTCGTTGGGCTGGCGCAGCTGCAGGATGGGAGCGCCACCAGAGAAGTGGTCGTACCGTTCTTCCTCCTCCAGTTCGTCGAACTTCCTCCTCTCGGCGTCATCCAGCTCACTGCTGAGCAGGATGTCCTGGGCAGTGGGCGTGCTGGCAACCACCTCGGGCCGCCCCCCAATGGTGAGGGGCCCGTGGTTGTTTTTCTCCCCCTGTTGGGACGAGCCATCATCATACACGTAGATTGGGCCGTTGTTGTTGCCCACGCCGCTACCAACGCCACCTGTGCCGTTCTTGCTGGCTTTCTTTCCTCCGCCGAATATGCGGGCCTTCATGTCGCCGCCATCATTGGCGCGGTAGCCCTGCTGCCGACGGCGGCTACGAGTGACCAGCACGGCGACCAGAGCGGCGACCAAAAGCAGGGCCAGCAGGGAGCCGATCACAGCCCCCGCCACCACGCCGGCATTGGACGGGTTCACTGAAGGCTCTGTAACAGGGAGAGGAGGAAGAGAAATGGGGAAGGAGAAGAAGTGTGTGAATTGTGGCAAGAGAAGAAAGTTACCAGACACCAAAAGAGAAAGCAGGAAAGAAAGAGGACCAGTGAAGAAGGTGAAGAAGATGAAGAAGGGGTTGGGCCATGTCAATCTACTGCTGGTGTAAAATCCCTGTGTCAAGAGTAGTGCAGATGTGATTGGATGTCCTTAAAAACATACAAAATACCTACAGAAAACCAGAATTGCCACTTTTTTGCCACAATTATTGTTTATTCCTTCATTTTCCCCCCAAATCAAAGCCCAAAAAACTGTTGACTCTACCACATTTCCTCGAGGCGCCCACCAGGCTGGGGGGGGGGGGTGTTGTCATACACAACATTGTGAAGTTATCATTAACTGGTCGATACAAAGGCTGTGGCCACTATGGAAGACATGTAACCACATGTTTATGTAAACTGGTGGATGCTGCAGTTTTGGTTAGCAACTGAATACAAATGGGGTCAGTCGTCAATTCTTAATTTCAAATCATCAACCTAGCAGAGACAGAAGGCTAGTTAATCATTCAATCAGCAGCCTAGCTCTGATCAGTTAGCTTGGGCGTTGATGTTTATTTTGGAATAAAATTCAAATTAAAAAAATGACGACTTTTGCACAGTACTCCAAGAACAAGCCAAAAGAGAGTTACTGTATATCAATATCAGCATGGGCTCAAAAAGGTCGGTGCTCGACTCTGATGGAGGAAAAGATTGAGTATTTTGTGTGTCTTCAAGTGAGCCCACACAGGTGAAATAGCACATATCCAAGTTGCGCCCCCCGATACAGTGACATTTCCCTTGCGTCCCTCACAATTGCTCACATCCCCAATTCCTACCACCGTCCCACAAAAAGGTCTCAGACTCTTTGCCCTTCAAGCTCTAAGCTTCCTTCCAAGGCTGCTGCAGCTCGCCACAAATCACAAAGCTTAAGCCGTTGCGGCGGAGGCGAGTGAATGGAGGGGGTGGAGGGGGGGGTGCTTGTCGCAAGCCACGCACAGCCTTCGTAGAAGGAGCGGGGAATTTTGTGTGCGTGTGTGTGGAGGAATAGGTGGAGGCCATGCGGGGGTTGATAATGATGAATGGAGCAGTGGAGGGTGGGAATTGGATGAAGAGGAGGAGGAGGTGAAGGAAGAGTGAGTGACAAAAGTGATGCAGCGGAATGACAGCCCCTCCTGAAAGGTTTGAAGGGAAAGCACGACAGATCGCCTCCCCACCATCACCATCCCATCTCATTTCTCTCTCCCCTCCCAACGTGAACACCCATTTGATTGGTACAATCACAAAAGAGAAACCTCTTAAATTCTATTTGGAGTTGTTTGGAGTCCCAATAGGCGACAGCAAAGACATTCACGCTGCCGTATTGCTTCCAGCGTGTGGACACTGCAGAGACACAGGCGCGTCTAAATCAGGTCTCCCGTATGACTCGTCAGTCATATACTGTGCTCGTTCGCTCTCGCTCAACTGATTATTTTCTTCTCCCAAGTGTGGCACAATATTTTTGAAAAAGAGTTTGACAGCCAAAAGACTAAACATTGTACCAAAACACTGGAAGCAAGATTCAACCTCAGTGTGAACTTGAGTTGTTTATATATACAAAACTAAAGCCATTATATGTTGATATTTACTCAAATAGTGGCCTTCTATCTAATAGAGAGCGAGCCCTAGGTCATTTCATTTCCGTTCCATGTGATATGACCAGATAGTATTAAAGACTAGTGATGTTCAGAAAACAGAACCCCCCCCCCAACCCCTTCGCAGATACCAGTAAGAGTATTTACACTAGAGAACAAACTGATAAGAAGTACTGATGCCATGAACAGTTTTGATACATAAAATTTCAGTTGAAACAAGTAATTGTCACCAAAGGCCTTTCTTTCTTATGCATACAATAAGTGTGTTACTCAGTACTGAGATTGTGTGTGTACTGTGTTAACCTGCTGGGAAACTACTGGTGAGGCGGACTTAGGACAATCTTGTGACATCTACATTACTTACGTGACGATTCCTTTTTTTCGACTTTCACAATTTGATTCCAATGCACAGCGAAGAGCGTTGATCATCTCAGTTCGTACCAATTCAAATATTCACATACATCCTATTGCACGTTTTTGCTTCCCAAAGCAGGAGCACTGAGTATGAACACAGTCTCTAAGATGATGTACCAGCAAAGTATAAGTTTTATTGAAGGCATTAGTCAGAACCAAATACTGGAGGATAAGGGCCTTTGCTATTCTATATACAGTAAGGAGACACTTTAAGAGGAGCATCAAAGTGGAGACTGTTGCGTTTTATGATGCAACAATGATATCTCAGCATCCTTGTTGAACTCCACTGACCAAATAAAGTTTCCTGTACCCAGTAGCACTTTTGTCATTAGAAAAGTCAACAGTGGCGCTGTGGTGTAATCTTCAGCTCCCCGTAACCATGTTGGACGATTTAGGTCAGGAGATGCGAGCGAGCATCCGGTGCTCTGTGTTTAGCAGTATCTGGCAAAACAGACTCGTTTCAATCGGTACTATAAACGAGATTTACTACAGAGTGCTAGAACGCTAGTAAAGCCAGCGAAATGAAAGCACAACACAGAAGCTAGAAGGGAGATTGTTTGGCACAGGCGCATGCTTTTGTGTGCCAAGGGTTCAGGACTGTGCTTTTTAGTAAGCCAGCCAGATGCCCAGCGTGCAACCCTCCGACCATTGTCCACTTGTGGTTATCATTGGGGGCCAACGCTGACCCTGGCCTGTCTGAAATTCCTCTACTGTGAAGCAGCGGATTAAACATGTCCTACAAACAAAATGGGTTACTGCATAGTCAAATAAAAAAAATTTAATGTTTGAAGAAAGAACCAAATTAATCATAAGAGATGCATTTTTAATCAGTTCCCCACTGACTGTAAATAGGTCAAATTTATGGCAACATTACCAACAAGGTTACGACAGGATTACATACGTAGCAAGTTCATAACTACAACTGGCTGAACGGTAGGTTAACAGTAGGCCAAAAGGAGTTAGCAAAAATTGTCATCTTCATAAGAGTGAATGATAAATATTTACATGTGTATTATTCACATTTTGTTACTTATGGATATTCAACAACCCTATGAATATTTCTACAAAACTCATCCAGTACTGCTTATGATACACAAGGCTATTTGTAGCTTTTTTAAGATCGCTATATTAAATATAAAAATTTTAAAACTGCTTTCATTCATGCTTGTTAACGGAGATTAAAGGGCCACTGTCATGAAATGCATGATTTTTAGTATGTTATGAATGAAAAAACAGCAGCCAGTATGGTTCCATGCCTTTTTTCCCCCCCACCACAAAACATGATTTTGACGTATATGGCTTTTTGAAACTCCCGCCATGAAAATCCTCTCGAGGGATTTGTTTAGAGTGACGTACGGGGCAGGTGCGCCCTCCAGCGGACTGGTTTGTTTTCATTAGTTTTACCTGCAGGAAGGTAGCTTGTTGTTCCTTTGTGTTAGCTAAAATGCCGGCTCGTTGCATTGCTGGATATTGGCCGAACACTCGGGAGGATGGATTTACCCTTCATAAATTTCCAAGAGACCCGGTTCGTCGTGAAAAATGGATTGCATGGGTGCCAAGAACAAGAGCTTTGTGGGTTCCAAATGACAGGTAGCTGTGTATACAGCTACTAAAAAAAAAAACAATAGTTGGGGGGAGGGCATAATCCGTAAATCAGGGGTGCTAAATGTGTTGATGTGCGGAAGCTAGCCGCTGGCTTGTCGGCCGGGGTGGCTCGTTGCGGCACCGGGCCGTGGTGGCTCATCTCCACCACAGAAGTGGATTGGACAGGGAGGCGGTTTTGCCGTGATCTGCATATCATTTAAATATGGCTGTAAACAATAGGGTAACTTCACTCGGTTGTGAGATGTTCGCTTCTTCAAAAAGAGCTTCCGTATCAGAAGGGGCGTGTTCGTATCCCGCAGTAGGGGCCACACCGTATTTTCAATGGCGAATGTCTGGGGTGACGTCACGGGCAGGAGATACAGCCAATATGGCCACCACTTGGATGTCAAGTGACACATTTTGCGCGTGGATGACGTGCTCTCTACTCATATTTATTTTTTCATATAGACGAAGTGAATAATGTTATATGTATTTTTCATTTCAATATCTATTTTAGAATGTTTATAGGGATGACCTTTAATAATACTCTCACACTGTATCATCACCTGCGTGGCTAGGAGGTTAGATGTGTTCTGCTAATGCTACAGGGGGTAACGTGTGGCTTTTTATATTACATTAAATTGCTGGATAGCCATTCTTTTTATTAGTCAACATTTAATGATGGTTAATTATTACACCCTATAAATAAAGGAATATAATATTAACTGTGTGGCTTGTAAGGTAATCTTGGTTATGTTATATATAAACATTTATTTGGCTTTACTAGATTTGTGAGGACTGATCGGGAAAGTTTAACATGGGGGGAAAAAAGCTATCACAGATCCGATTCACAAGATGGAGCAATGTACAGTATATGTTTAAATGACTTGCTCATTTATGGTCTCTACTTGTGTAATGTATACTGAGTATCTTCATCTTCTGAGTACCTCTAGTCAGGTTACATATTCTAATCAGTCAGGTCAAGCCAACATTACATGACAGGTATAATGGGTGCTAACTTAATGTGATTAAATTACTTGATTGTAATTCAATTACTTCACAAACACATCTATTCACGAGCGTATCCGGTCACGTTTCAGCTGACAACATAAAGCCCAGTGATCATAAAAGACGTGATGATGCAGTGGTATCCAAATACAAAATTTTATTGTAGAAGTCTGACAGTGCAATCGTGAAAGGGCACATTTGTCTTGTAGTCTGAGCCAGGCATTACCTGTTGTCTCTCACTCACACGTTGTATGCCCCATGCCACCACTTTTTTTTTAATTACTATTGATTGTCAGATCGTTACAGTGCTACACCAAAAGACAGGTGACAAGGCTAAAAATAAGCTTCCTTTTGTATTCAAATATACTGTGCACGATGGCGATTACAAATAACATGAAATGGAAATATTAAGACAATATTTGGCGACATCAGCTGAAATCTAAAACTTGGGTGCAAATGGGTCTTCCAAATGGACATCGACCTTAGGCATTCAGCAAAAATGGTTAAGTGGCTTGAGGATAACGGCAATGTTACCAAATGTGCATGTACTTAGTGTTAGATATACATATGTATTTCTATGCAGCTGTTTACAGGACATAAGGACACACTAGATTTTTGTTAAAAGTGATCACACATACACGCACACACACGCACACATACAGACTGACAACATTCAGTGAGCAAGCGGGAACTGGTTTGGCCGCTGAAAGAATGAACTTCCTGGAAGAGGGTGGAACACTCATTTCACGAGAGAGGAAAGACAGTCCACCGTGCTTGATTTTCATTCAACCAACCAACGTTTGTAAATCTGTATACATACTCGATTTTGTTGTATTAAAGAATCAAAAGAGAAGCTTAGTGTATCAGGATTCTTATTTGGAAACAAGGTCATCACCGATCTCTGGCTACTTCATGGTCTCGCTAGGATTTCCTGAGAGTAACACATCAAATGACAGAACGTGGTCTGTTTTCAGAATAACACACAAAAGAGCTGCCACTTCATCTGAGAGATTATGCTACACAATGAAAAGCAAATAACTCCGGGTGCCACCTTTCAAATATATTCCCTGTTGGCAAAGTGATCAAAACCCCTTTGCTATTAAGTTCACCACCCTCTGATGCGCCTGCTTTTGCTTTCCAGCAGACACTGCAGAGGATTAACCAGGCGCTGCTGTTGAAACATTTGACAGAAACTAATCAGCCCTGTCGTCCTCTTGTTGTCAATTCCCCATTTTGTGATGCAACATGACACAAGCGCTCTCGATGAATACGAGGAGAAAGCAGACTAAATTATTCTTGTAACACCAATTATTTTCAAGAAACAAATTGCTAAGATCGCTGCCGTCTCACACCTGCACTCACCCTCCTCTGTAGGAGCATCTTTCCACTCTTCCCCAATCCCATTTTCTACATCTCCCCTTTCAGATGTAATTTTCCTAGCCATCTTCAATTTATACCATGTTTCTGTCATGTTACGTCTTCTCGCTCTTCCTTATGCCGTGCTCAGCTCTTCATGTAAGCCCTGGGAAGAAAATTAATCACGTCTTGGCAATATCTTACATGTATTTCAATATTCGCTCAACCTCTCCAAATTACACTCTCCTGCCGGTTTCTAACAGCTACACAACTCATTACGTCCGATCGGTTTCGAACCCATCAAACAAAACCTACCAAAACAATCTCTCAGATAAATTGAAGTATTGACTGTCTCCCGAATGTTAGAACCGTTACCTTTGCAGTATGAAAGATGATCTTAGATTTTATGGAGAGCGTTCCAGATCACTCCACAATGTTGTGTGTTTATGTTCTGGGTAGCTCTGGGACTTATCAATTCTGGTACATTGCTTACCAAACCAGCAACATGTACCAAAATGGTCTCTATTATGAATTCAAACATGGTGTAATGACAATGTTAGAAAAAGAGTTCCCTGTGCAGTATTTATAGTAATATTTCACATAAGAAGAAAGTTGCAGTAAAAGTTTACGTACAATCACTCAACTTATTGCTTCCTATTAGTTACTAACAAAAACAGCAGCATAAACCGAAATAGTCTTACCAATGAATTCAAGAGTGGAGTCTCTTATAGAGTGTTGGAAAATGAGTTTGAACAGCTTTCCAGGAGACTCACCTGAACAACTCAACTAATTACTGTCGTCCATATTAGTTGCGAACCTAAACTGGAGCATCTACCAAAGCATCCTTAGATTTTTATCCAGGTATGTGGCTTACAGCAGTAGCATTAATGAGTTCCCTGCACAGTATTAAATACGATTACAAAGTATTTACAGAGATTTCCAGTCATGTAATTACTCCCCAATGCTCTATTTCTGTTCATTGTATCTGTGGTCCATAAGATCCTGTTTATTGATAACCAAAACAGCAGCGCCATTCTGCCTCAGTTCTTACCGGTTCTCATTTCTGACTATTTAATCATTACCACCACCGAACATGTTTAACACACGCACACAGCGCACACACACACACCACACACACACACACACACACACACAAAATCATACACCCACACACATAAATGAAAGCCGTCTCCCGCCCGGTTATTCTTCCTGGGCAGCGCTAAACATTGCGATTCACACACACGAAAGCGACGGTTAGCCCCTCAGGGTCTGCTCTAAAAAAGAACACAAGAAATGCATTATCACCTCAGGCTCCGAGGAGTGCTGCTCCATGCAATGTGACAGTAATCTCTCTGCAACCAGATACTGCACTCACATCAATAGGGAAGTCGTCCAAGTCAAACACCAATCCTCGCGAATCCCCGTTAGTTAGCTTGTGTTAGTTAGTAGCCTATAAAAACTCCCCCACCAACTTCCATTAAACCTGTTAATAGGTCGGCAAGAGCCCTTGAAAATTTGCTACACAGATTGAAAAACAATTACACGGGTAAGTTTTCTCACGTCAATGGAAGTGTTCACACGCTAAGACACGATACAAACCCCAACATCACAAGTTTGTCAGCTGTTTGAATAATTTTTGCTTTTTGTTGGATTTGCAGTCATTCAAAATATAATGGATACAATACTTTGCAAAGGTTACCAGAATTGCAATAAATAATTGGCTGAAAACCAATTTGGTAATACATCATTAACTTAAAATTGTCCAAAAATTTAAAAATTCTGCCTCGCAGCAAATATTTAACAATTTTTCTAGCCCTCAAAGAAAGCAGGCAGTCTGTTTTTAATTAAAAAGAAATTTGGATTTTTTTTTTTTTTACAATTCATCAATTGAAAAAAAATACATAAATAGTTGCAGCTCTTAAAAGATGTCATTTCATGATACAGAAATTGGGTGATAATCATAGCATTAGAAGCAAGCTATCTACCCAACACAGTCTCTACTGCATGGATATCAAGAAGGCAAACCTTTCTAGAAAAAGAACTCTTGCACATCAAGCATAAAAAATGTTGGTCATAATAATGTGTATATGACACTTGTTTATCAATTCTGCACTGGAGCAGAAAATGATATATTGCCATAAAGTTTTTGTTCCAGCTGTAGTTTTGACTCCATCAGATTTGTTAAAATTTTTAGATTAGAAGATAGATCCTGTCTAAAAAGAACACAGGCATGCTGCATCTTCTGCTATTGGCTATTATGCCTATAATCAATTCCAGGTACTACTTTTGGCATGGTTACCATTACCTTATTTCATAACCCCCCACCCCCAATGAAACGTTTTAATGCATGTTTTCACTCACTTATATGTAATAATCTGAAGACAAACATTTGTTTTAAATTGCCTTAAATCCTATGCACTGATACGTGGAGCACAATCTTTCCACCTCAGTAGAGGTCTAGGGAGGCAGAACGCTGCCATTTAGTGTTGGCACGGAAAATGTTTTAATTATCTTTTGGGATGCATTTGTCAGTGTCAGACCACATAGCCCCTTTGTTCCCCTCCACTTCCTGCCAAAATGCTGTCAATTACTTGGAAACTGAAAAAAATAAAGGTAAAATTTCAGATGTTTGTAACCTGTGTATGTGTGTGTGTGGGGGGGGGACGGACGACGACAAAGGTGAAACATGACGTTTAAACAAATAGACTCCGGAAAGCACTGAAGAAATAAAAGCACTAACTGGGGGTGCATGTATGAAGCGAAAGTTTGAGACATTGAAAATCACTATATATATATATATATATATATATAATAAGTGAAAATACAATACTGTATTTTTTTCTTTTTTTTTTTCTTTTAATCAAAGTGCCAATACGTGTCAATATTTTACAATGCCAGATAGCAAAACATACCCGTAATATTCTGACTCCATGCAGGTTTAGCTTCATTTCTAGTTTTTTGGGTGTTGCTCATGTCAGTGCTATGAGACTCTCTCTTTCTCTCTCAAATCGTGTTGCCAATTCTTCAGTGGATGTTGTCTTTTTGTTACAACACTTTATAAAGATTTAACAGAGCAATGTAATGGAGTCGTCAGGGGCTCCCCACGCAGGCCCTCGGTGGACACATTCTAGCAAGGTGGCGATGGAATCAAAATAAGTGGGTTAGGAAGCGAGGACATCCTTGAAACAGACTAGGCACAATATGTATGCAGTGGTAATTAGGAGGCAGGATGGAGAGAAAATACATAGTAGCATGATGTATGTGAACCCTTTGGCATCCCGGATTTCTGCTTAATTGGATCATATTATCACGATCTAACCCAGACATGTCCAAAGTCCGGCCCCCGGGCCAATTGCGGCCCGTGGACAAATTTTTACCGGCCCGCGGCCTCTATTATAAAATCACTAATATGCGGCCCGCCAGCACTGTTGACCACAGTATAAAATACATGTGTACAAAAAGCTATTTTTCATATTTTTCATTTCACCAGAAGATGGCAGTAGCCCTGTGGCCGCACTCTGGCCGCCGTGACCCTTGACCTTGCATGATCGTTTCAGCCCAGCCCATTTCTAACATGGCGTCTGTAAACAAAAAAAGGAAAGTTGACCGCGAGGGCCGCCGCTTCCAGGACAAGTGGAAATTTGAGTATTTTTTCACTGAAATACGAAACAACTGTGTCTGCTTAATTTGCCAAGAGACTGTGGCTGTTTTCAAGGAATTCAACATCAAGAGGCACTACCAGACGAAACATGCTAGCTACGACAAGCTAACTGGGAACAAACGCGGTGAAAAAGTGAAGCAACTGGAAGCTGTTTTAACGGCACAGCAAAGCTTTTTCACAAGAGTCCGTGAGTCAAATGAAAATGCCACAAAGGCAAGCTACGAAGTGGCAACGCTGATTGCAAAGCACTGCAAACCTTTCATTGAGGGTGAATTTATTAAAGACTGTGTAATGAAAATGGTTGAGAAAATTTGTCCCGCGAAGAAGCAAGAGTTTGCCAATATTTGCCTGGCTCGTAATACTGTGGTACGGAGAATTGAAGACGTTTCATTAGATATTAAGAGACAGTTAGAGGCAAAAGGAACTGAGTTTGACTTTTTCTCGTTAGCGTGCGATGAAAGCACGGATGCGTCCGACACCGCTCAGTTACTGATCTTTTTAAGAGGAGTGGACAATGACATGAACGTGAGTGAAGAGCTTCTGGACCTCCAGAGTCTGAAGGGCCAAACAAGAGGAACGGATTTATTTGTTTCTGTTTGTTCCACCGTAGATGACATGAAACTACAGTGGAATAAAGTCACCGGGATTATTACGGACGGCGCACCTGCCATGGCTGGCGAGCGGAGTGGATTATCAAGCCTTGTCTGTAACAAAGTCAGCGAAGAAGGAGGCAGCGCTATTAAACTCCACTGTATTATTCATCAAGAAGTTCTCTGTGCCAAATATATGAAATATGATAATGTTATGAAACCGGTGATAAAGACTATTAATTATATTCGCTCCAAAGCACTGTGCCACCGCCAGTTTCAACAGTTTCTTCTCGACATCCAGGCTGAATACGGAGATGTTTTGTATCACACCGACGTAAGGTGGCTCAGTCGGGGGTCTGCGCTGCAGCGCTTCTTCTCTCTCAGGGAGGAAATTGGACAATTCTTGACTAAAAAGGGACAACCCATGGCACAATTAAATGATCCTGTTTGGCTGGCTGATTTGGGATTTTTAGTTGACATAACGCGACATCTGAATGCGCTGAACACAAGCCTTCAAGGGCAAAATGCAGTGGTAAGCCAACTGTATTCACACATCAAAGCCTTTCGGACCAAGCTGCTACTTTTCCAAAGACACCTGTCACAGGCGCAGCCCAATACCGCACATTTCCCGTCGCTGCAGGAAATTGTGACCAGTTTCCCACAGATCAATATCAGTGCGCAAATGACAAAGTATGCAGCAGACATCTCATCTCTGGTTGAGGAGTTTCAGCAGCGCTTTCGGGACTTTGCAGCTATTGAAAAGAAGATCCTCTCCTTTCTCCGTGGACCCTGATGACGCTCCAGACCACCTGCAACTGGAGCTCATTGAGCTGCAGTGTGACGCCGAGCATCGCAGTCGGCACCAACAGCTCCCTCTTGTCAACTTCTACTGCCAGCTGGATGAAGGCAGGTTCCAAGCAATTCGGACATTTGCTAAGAAAATGCTGAGCTTGTTTGGCTCCACATACACGTGCGAGAAGACATTCTCCGTTATGAACATTAACAAGAGCCACATGAGGACGAGACTGAGTGACTCTCACCTGCGTGACGTCTTGCGCATCAAAACCACTGCTCTTGAGCCAGACATGGACTACATTACATACTGCAGTCAAGATCCCAGTATCACCCTTCACATTAGTGTAGGCAAGACCTTTGTTAAGTCCTCTGAGTTGAATAAATTCTTAAATCTCAGTTAATTATTTTTTTTGTGATGGTCAAAATCACAGTTTGAATATGCAGTGATCATTGTTTTGTTTTCAGCACTTTTCCTACAGTGAGCATATAATAGTGAATAATATGTAATGTTTCACATGAACTTAGATATCCTTTATAGTTTTCTTAATTTTTTGTGGTTTGTGATTTCGGTAAAAACCTAAATGTAAAAAAAAATGTAAAAGTAAAAGTATGCCATTTGTAATTAAATTAAAAAAAAAATCCCAAAAAGTTAATTTGTATTTAATGTTAATGGTTCAAAGAATGTCAGGCTAAATAGTCGGCCCCCACACATTTTCACCTTACCAAATCTGGCCCTCTTTGCAAAAAGTTTGGACACCCCTGATCTAACCTTAATGAAATTAACAATATTTTCTTAAAATAACACCACAAAGTTACGTGTTCATGTTTGTGAACATGAACATTGTCATCTTTCCAGTCCAGGCTGCTATTCCAAGGGACCGTAGTAACACCGCTGAACTTTCTGGACTGATGAACAGCAAGGCTTTTAGAGATATTTTTGCAACCCTTTCTAGGTTCATGCAAGTTAATGATTCTTAATGTTAGGTCTTCTAAGAGCTGTAATGCACGAGGGACATCAGCCAATGCGCTTCTTGAGAATGGAAATCTCAAAACTGGTGTTATTCGTGGGGTAGGGAACCTTAAATCAACACGGCCAATTTCATTATAGACCCTGTAAAGTCAATTCATAGATTTGCTTATCAAGACTAGGGTTGGAAATCTCTGGCACGAGACTGATTCGATGGAGTGTAAGATACACAGGTAGAGATTTAATAAAAAAAACGATATCTCCAAGGTCGGAACAATTTGATTCAGTATGGAAGCGATATGATTCTCTATTCATCCATCCATTTTCTGAGCTACTTATATCCTCACGAGGGTTGTGTGAGTGGGCATTGCCCCCCCCCCCAAAAAAAAAACCCTCAGCCAACTGATTCCGAGCTTCGCAATATCCCGTCCATAGCCCTACAATGGACGTATCTAAGGATCCTGGTGTATCGATAGTCTCGTCTGCTACCAGTACAGTGGTATCTCTCGCCTTTATCCAGTTGCATCAGTCCATCATTCCCAACCTTACTAAATACACTAAACGTTTGAAAATTGCTAAAAACCTGTGGAAAGACTGAGCACTACATTGTACTGATTTATATTTCTTTTATCCATCTCAACTTGTTTTTATTCATTAGGGTGTGGCTAAAAGAGGAACCAGTGACACCCTTGCACCCCAACAATTATGCCAAATTTGAAAGATTTACTTCATATTGATTGGACCCTTGATTGGCTGACTTTGAGTTAAGGGGTTCACAATGTTTCCACCTTGCAATAAGAACATTACATGGCCAATGAAAACAAAACAATTAATTGTGTAGTGTTAGTGTAACCTATTGTAGAGTTATTGTTGAGCCTTGGATAAAGATTAGATCACATTGTATGACTAATTTATCCACAAAAAAAATTAAATACTTTCTCTTGCAACACAGTAAAATCAGAAAGCTGCATACATCTTTTGAAGTCTTGTCCAGTGTGATCATGAGCTCCAAGTGACCGAAAGTAATTCGAGAGATGGAGTGGAAGTAAACTCTGCTGCAGCTTTCCAAAAAAAGACGCACACCACGCTGCACCTCTGGCATAGCTGGGAAGCATTTACTGTCAAGCATGTTAAGATATCGAATGAGGGGTGCATGTGCATGTCTGTTAATAAGCGGTGGGCAGAAGGCCAGTTTGATTCCGCGGGCAGACTTGGCTACAGCAGACCTGTTCTCTAGCTAACTCTCGCATGGCCGGAGACGCACAAATTCATAGAGACCAGAACCCACCCGGAGGACAAAGATGTTCCCGCCCCCTTTTGCCCTTGCACTGTCTTCTCAGAGTTGTCACGAGCATCGAATTGAGAGAAAGTCTTTCTCCAGTGGAGCTCAAAGCCCCTCTGACCATGTGTGCAGATTCAGAAGGTCATCTAAACTTTTTTGAGTCACTACTGTACAGACTAAGACGGAGGACGGATGGAGGAGCACAAGAACCCTCTGGGGATGTGGAGAGCAGAGGGGTGGATGAAGGGATGGAGCCCCCTAAGCTCTGATTAAGAAAGAGCTATACTAGTATGTAAGGAGGATGGTGGGGATTGTGGGGTAGCAGTGGGAGGAGAGAGAACACTGGTGGTCCAGAAGTCTCATCTCTGAGCGGAGGGGGAGATCAGAGGGAGACTCACGGAAGCTGAAAGTCAACTCGCTTGAGATAAGGGGATGCAATTAAAGAGCAAACGTCAGCAAACTAGTAGAAGAAGGTGGGATGGATATTTTTGTGTGAGCCTGGCTGCAGGTGTGCAGGACAAAGCGTAGGAAACACAGGCAAAGGCCCAACACAAGCACGCTGGTGTGTAAGCTTATATGAGTATGTATGTCATGCAGCTTTGG